>NC_066622.1:123632484-123968396 GCF_025201925.1 Gopherus flavomarginatus | reverse complement strand
AGCTGACTAGGGGTTAGGAGGATTTAATTTCTGGATTTAGGTGCTCCAAGTGGCATTTAGGTACTTAAACTGCTTTATGGATCTAGCCCTAAAACTCATAGCAGTCCAGTGTCTGGGTAGCTATTCTCAACAATACCTTACATGTAGCTCTGGACAGCCTAATCTGCTTTTATTAAAAAGAATGTTTGGATATTTAAAGTCCATTTGGTCACCAGAGGAAAAAGAGACTTTAGTTTAAAGTCTCACCCAAAAGATAATGCCTCCATGCAGTCAACACTAAATATTAGTCCAAATCCTTGCGTAGATTTGAGTGTAATTAACTAAGCTATAGTGACAAAGAAAATGAGTGACCTAAGAACTAATTTGGAACTAAATGGAATCAATTTTTAAACAGAGTGATAAGCTCTTATCAATTTTTTTGTGGCATCACAAAGAATTAAGCACTAGAATCCCGAAAACCTATTCAGTTTCAGTCCTGAAGAGAGAAAGGGTAAAGTGACACTTTTATAAATAAACCTCTGATAAAAGTAGCAGTTGCAGTGTATTAACTGGCTGGAATCTATGGATTTTGGAAGTATTGTGTAGTAGATTTTAATTAGAAAGCTATTACAAACACTATTTATTCCATTCAGGAGTAAAGTGCACTTGATTGCCACCACACAGCTTTGAATTGAAGCCAACCAAAATGTTTATATATCAAACAGTCCAAGGACTATAAACTGTTCAATTCCTGCTCATTTTATTCTTTAAAAAAAAAAAAATTACTCCAGAGTTTTAAGAACTCTCGCTCTCACATACCTCACATCCCTTTCTTTCCCACTCAGGCCTACTAACACAGAACAAATGCTGAATTAGCACAATACGGCCCGATGATCAGGTCTGTGGGGGTAACATCGAAACTGTGCAAAAACAGTTTTATCGAGAGCAAGGGCAGAGTGGAGGGTGGGAAGACCAACTCAGTGAGTTCTTAGGGGAATTATTTGTATTTTTTCCATTTGTTTATGAATATCGCAAATATTTGAAAGTAGGGGGCCTGGGGTTTTATTTTGTTTTTAAAACACCAACATCGTTAGGTTCCAGTTTCAATCTGTAAGTGAAAACATTCTAAAATATTACAAGAAAATTCTATACAATTCTCCAAAGGGCAGCTGATAACATGGTTCTACATAAATCTGGCAAGCTTTTTTTATTTATTTTTTCAGTGTTGAAATCATCCAGTGGCTATTTCACATTCAAACCACAGTAAACGTGAAAGCCGCTGATCAATCCTGCAAACTACCAATTACCAGCTATCACTGTATGATTTTATCTGACACATTATGACTACTGTTGAAACAAGTGGCAGAAAACTGGTGATTGAAGGGACAGAAGTAAAGCAAACAATTCTTCCCAGGTAAATTGTAAACATTGCCAAGATCTGAAAAGTAGCAAGATAGAAGGAATTAGTGCTCATCTCAGAAAGTGCAGAAATTCAGTTTCTTCAGAGCCTAAAGTCAAATGTCCCACTGAATTAAATGTCGTCTATTGAAGTTGAAAAGCAGAATGCTGATGGGTTTTGTACTGCAACTAGGATTTTCAATGTCATGGTCATAATTGAAATATAGTCAAAAAATATTCAAGTTCCAGGCCTTCCACGAACTCTTCCACATCAACTTCATTCAGAAGCCGTCTAAATGCCAAAAAAACAGCAAAGGGCAATCAATAATTGTCATTAAAATAAACTTGAAATTGATAAGAAAGCTGTAGAGTTCTTTTTATGCTAACATCACTTCCTGTATAGCACAAAGCAACAAATTAAAAAAAGACTGAAGCACTCTGTCTCCAAACACTCTTTTCCAGACAGATTTAAATTCACAGATCCACTAAGTGAAGAAATTTTAAAGGAAAACCGAAAAAAAAGTTAACATGGACATTAATGCAAGGTGATTAGTCTAATGTGAAAAGCGAGCCAACAATAGCTACATGTATCCATGTAGAAAAAAAACCTGTGCCTACTTATTGGTATTAATTATACATCTGAAAGTACAACAGAGGAATATTGTGTCCTAATTGCCAAGGATGCCTATGCATGTCAAGGTCTGACAAGGGGTTATTTGTCATTTATTCAGACAACAAAAATAAAATGACAGCAGAGAGAGAATTTAGCAGGAATAATCCCAAACTTCTGATGTGAGGATGTACAGCACACTTTTTAAATCATATTGAGAAAATAGTAATACCTAACACAACCCTAAACCACACTGTGAAAACTCAAGAATTCTTCCAGAAACACCATTATCTTCAAACAGAATCCTGCGGCTTCCCTGATACAAAATCCAATCACATCAGCTTGTGGCTACCATTATGGGTCTGGTCTCTGCGGCTCTACAGAAATTTAAAGAAACTTTTTCATCAGTTCCAAAGGCGTATCCAACCTTACCTATGCTCAGATGACTTTGCAATCAACAGCAGAGCTTTTACAGTTTCTAAAGCACCTATAGGGACCCACTCCTTCTCAGAGAGAACATCCAAACAGTGTCTGCAAACTGTCATGATGGCTAAATGCTAAATCAGATGTTTCGTGTCTTTTGGTTAGTTCACAAAAGTCTCACAGTCCATGTGGATTTGTGAAGTGCATTATTCCAAAACAAAGAAAACTCAGCATAAGAGAGGGTGAGAGCTGAAAATGCAGAAAGATTCATCAGCAGTGTTAAATGAGAGAGGTGAAAGTTTGACTGAAACTGGTTTGCACAGGGCCTCCATATTGCCAATGGCAGAACTGACTCATTTTTCAGCAAGAAAGCAACCAGCACATTTTCCTGCAAGATCATCCAGAAGTGCCAAGAGTAATGTAAATGTTTATTCTCAGCCACAGTGCAAGCCCTATTTAATAGGTCTTAGGTAATGCAGATCAGGAAGAGCCACTTGGAAGAAACTGCATTCTAGGCAACTGCAAAGCACACTTGAAAGAATTCCAACTAAATTAGAAAAGCCTGCTAGATAGTGTCATTCAAATATACCAATATATCCAAGCACACCTTGCATCTCATATTTTTATTCATTCAACAATAACAGAAAAGTAACTCTAGTTTTCCTCCTGCAATCACCATTCACAACTATAACAAATTAGTTCTAAGAATGAATGCTTTTGGAAAACATTCTGTCATATGCTGTATGAAGAGTTTACCTGTAGGAATTGTTGCTTTTCATACAATGACCATTCCGTATTGTCCTTTGGTTTTAAACAAAGTAGTATAGGAAGTTAAAAGAATGTCCAATGGCATTTTCCCCAGCTACGGCCTGGCATAATGTAGCAAGATTATGAATCCATTCTGCGGTTGCATATCACACCACTACTTCCCACTCCGAATGCTTCCCAAGAGTAAATTTCAAACTTTTTGTCTACATCAATGTATTTGTTCACACAGAAAAATGAACATACCAAATGCTTTATAACTAAGTTCTTACATAAATTGGGTAAACACATGTCAGCATATCTGACAATCACGCGTGCTGCTATCTGCACCGCCAAACAAGGATTTATTAAGCTGAGCAACAAACCCATATTGGCCATGTTTGCAGGTAGGGTTAAAGCCTAACTTAAAACAGTTTACAGCCACACTGAGCGTTGATGCAAACTGTGCTCTACCCATTTTCTCTACAATTATTCTACGATCTGATTACAAACACAATAGATAAATTCTCAATATTTTAAGTAAAACGACATGAATTGACTCTCTAATGACCTCAGAAAAAAACCTATTAAATGAACAGCTTCTATAAATGTTAGGTTTATAATCATGTATCTGGCGATGAACAACACAGCTTGCACCAGAGAAGTAATTTATTTTAAATCTTTTATGGGAACAAAAGGAGGACAGCGTGAAATTAAATATGCAATATCCAGTCTATCTAGTTTTAGGTCTACCGACCCTACCAGAATATCATTTACATATTAAACTAGATTTGACCTCCTATATGTATGTAAAAGGGACAGCCTTCAACATCTCCCCCTACAAGCCTGCAGGAGCAGTTAGGCAAAAAAAAGTACACTGGTCTGCAACTAAACCAGGAACAAAACCAACACACTGCAAGTAAATTAATAGTACACCACCGGTCATTTTCTATTTTGCAGAAAGGAAACAAGAGGGAGGGATCTACTCAAATGTTACCGACTTCAAATTTATCAAGAGATGGAAAAACCATATACAGGGGGATTGAGACGGTATAGGGCAAGAGCAAGAAGAGTGAAATTAACATGCTCCTAGTCAGTTCTTCTCTGCTGCCTGGGAGTAGTCTGTTTAAAATCATCTACCTTTGGAAAACTGCCCCTTGAGGATCAGCAATGGATCCAACTGCACTCATGCTGAAAACTGCACGATTGAACAGTAGTTTAGACCAGCATTTCTCAAATGCTGCACCAGTGGATTTTTTTTTTGCAGCCATGACAGCCTCCAAAGTATGGGCAGAGAGGGAAAAGGGTGGGGGGGGGGGAGACAAAGAACCAGTCCCTCCCTGCAGCACCCAGCTGTTGCTTCTGAGTAGCTGTTACCAAGGGCAGCACTTTGGTGTTTATGCTGGTGCTGCCAGCAGGGATCGGTGCCCTGCACTGCACAACCTCCTTGGGGGCTCCGGGCAGCACCTCTGGAGACAAGTGGGGCCAGTGCCAGAGGCAGCTCATCAATGGAAGCAGCCAAGGCACACTATCGCTGGGGCAGTCTCCTGGGCAGCTCCCACCCAGCTGGGGCACGGGAAGCCTGGGACTCCACCGGTGGCCAGTGAGTTCCCAGCCCACCTTCCCAGGGGAAGGCTCTAGCTGAAGTGCCAGAGGAAGCAGGAACAGAAAGACGGGTTGGCACTTCCGACGCCTGGGGTCGCACTCACTGTTTACATTGTTGTAGGTACCACAGCTGTTCAACAGGCTTGGCAGCTCCCCGGCACGGTGAGGGGCTCCCGCTCCTGGACACACTCCGGGTGTGCTGAATGGGGAGCTCTATTTACTACCACCTTCCTACTGTATAAATAAATTACAATGATTTGCACATGTATATGTGCATATTTATTTGTTTCTCCTAAAGTTAATTAAGTATTTTAGGAAAAATTGTCAGAGGAGCCACCAGCAAGAGTTAGTGGCCGCACTTTGAGGCCACCAAAAAACTTGTTGTAAGAACCCCTGGTTAAGACAGTAAGCTGCTGCTGAGGTGGAGAAGGCAGGAGAAACACTGTTGGTTTGTCTCTCCTCTTCCATCTCCTCACTCCCACACACTTTTCTCTTCAAAACATCCTCAGGACACACCTGTGGAGTAATTATTATTCCCATTTTTCAGATGTGGAAACTAAGGCAGAGAGATTAAATGCTTTATCCAAGGCCAAGAATAGAGTCAGCGTCAGAGCCAGGATTAAAACACAGGAGTCCCTGGCCATGCATTCAGATCACAGTGCCTCTATAGAGAGGCTAAGATCTATGTTGCCCATGTACACATACCACCAAGGTTTATCTGTGACAGGCCAAGGTGCTCTATCATGGGGTTCTCAACCTTTTTTTTTTTTCTCTGAGCCCCTCCTCCCCCTAACATGCTATAAAAACTCCCAGCCCACCTGTGCCACAACTACTGTTTCTCTGCATATAAAAGCCAGGGCCAGTATTAGGGGATAGAAAGCAGGGCAACTGCCAGGGGGCCCATGCCACAGGGGCCCCCACAAAGCTGCATTGCCCAGGTTTCGGCTTCAGTTTCAGCCCCAGGTAGCAGGGCTCAATGCCCCAGACTTCAGCCCCCTGCAACTGGGCTTTGGGTTTCTGCCCTGGGCCCCAGCGAGTCTAATTCTGGCCCTGCTTGGCGGATCACCTGAAACCTGCTTGCAGCCCCCCAGGAAGCCCCAGGCCCCCGGTTGAGAACCACTGATCTATGACACTGAGGAGTTCTAATGAACCAAACACTTATGATTTCATAAATATTCTGATTAAACCATTTTACTAGTTTACACAGCAGTACTGTACTGGATAAGGGAATTCTGAAGATAAGTGAAGGTATGCATACCTTCTAGTACATAGCTATTTCATGGGAGCTCTGGGAACAAATGCTCAAATATGCTTAAAAAAGAAGAAATCTACCATTTTAATGACATATCTATATTTTAGAAGACCCACACAACACAAAAGCAAACAGTAGTTCCTTCACCCTCAAACCTAAAAAACAGAGTTGTCTGAAAACTGGAATTCACATTACACAGAAAGTTCTGAAATTTTGTTTTTAACAAAATTGCTCCAAAATAGAATGAAAAATTAAATTTTAAGATTTCTTGCAGAACCAGAATTCCTAAATTTCATTCAGAAGCTGAAATAACATTCCATTTTGACCTTTCTGAAACTACCAAACTATCTTAAAGACTAACAGATTTATTTGGGCATAAGCTTTCCTGGGTAAAAAGCCGCCACTTCAACTGCATCTGAAGAAGTGGTTTTTTTAACCACGAAAGCTTATGCCCAAATAAATCTGTTCGTCATTAAGGTGCCACCGGGCTCCACGTTGTTTCTGTGGCTACAGACTAACATGGCTACCCCTCTGATACTTGATATCAAAACTACCTGGAGCCCCAACTGCCCACCAGGTGAGGAGCCAGGCAGCATGAGAAGTCCAAGCTCTGAGGCAAGTGGGAAGCATAAGTGTGAAGGGATGCTTTCCACTTCCAACACAGTCAACCGTTCAAATATTTTTGTTCTTAGTTCACATATAGGCAAGGGCTGAGACAGTCAGGGAAGTGGACCAATTTGAGAACAGACTCAAGACCTATCTAGGTATGTGGAGGAAAGTGCATGTTCAAACGGAAGGAGGAGCGAAAGACAGTGACAGTTTTAGCTAAGCAGTAGAATGAGAGAGGCAAGCACATGGTGGGAGAGAAGACAGTTTCAGCCTATTCTCAGGAAAGTGGAGGGAAGGGTGGCTCAGACACACAGGTGAAGTCCCAGCTATAGCCCAGTTGTTCAGAAGGGGGTGGGGAAGTGGCAGTTAGGGTAGACTCGCATGTGTAATACGAGGACACGGTGTGAGACCCCAGGCACAGAGTGCGAGTATGCGAGGGGCAGGGCGTGTGTGTGGTGACACAGGTACAGACTCCAGGCCAGGGCCCCCTGGTCACTGGGTGTATATGTGGGAAGCTGGTGGACCCAGGGGCAGTCTCGGGGTGGGGTGCAGAGCTCTCTGGGGCGGGACAGGAGAGGGGCAGGCCAGACTCTGTCACTCACAGAACTTGGAGGTGGAGGTGTTGATGATGGCAGCAGCGACGGCTCCTCCCTTGCCTGCAGCCCCTGCAGAGTCACAGCCCTTCATCAGGCCATTGGCTTCTGGCACCATCTGGGCCTCTTCCTCCTCCTGCTGCCCCCTGTGGCCCTTCCTGTCCGCGGGCAGCTGCAGGGCCCTGTCCCCAAGGGGGGCCTGGGCATGGCCCGCAGGGTGCTGCTGCCTGTAGCCATCCACACCGGCCTCCCAGTTGTTATGGTTCTGATCATCCATCATGGCCTCATAGCTGCTGCTGCTGCCCCCCTCCTCCTCCATGCTCTCCTCCTCCATCCTGCCCGGGGGAGGGGGGCCCCGCTCGGTCCGGCTGGGGGAGGTGGGGGCTCACAACCGACCTCTCATCCTGCACGTTACATCCCAGGGCTCAGGACCTCCGGCTCAGGAGGGCAGGGCAAAGCTGCGGAAAAGCAAGCTCAAGCTTCAGCCGTAAAGCGCCGCTCCAAAGCCGCGACACTTTGCGGCGGCTGAAGCGGAGCCTCCGCGGGGCACTATGGGGATCGTAGTCTACCAGGCCACAAAGGCGGTAGGAGGGATCACGTGACGTGGCCTCCGGGTATTGTTCCCGACGCCATGTCACTATAGGCAAAGGGCCAAGGCGTGGATAGGGGGAGTTGCTCAGCCTCACATCCGGGGTGGTGGGCGGTACCCTCGCTGTGCATTGGCGGACAGACAGAGCCTGTGTAGGGGAGACTCCCACATGTCAGGGAATTAAGTTATTTCTGTAGTGATGGGTGGGAAGGGGAACCCCCTTTTCCCAAGTGGGGAGATTGTTACTCTGGGGGAGGCGCTCCCCATTTGCCATCTGCTGGAGGGCTCTCTGCTGGGAAGGGCTTTGCTTTGTGATTTTCCGTGAGACATAGCTTGAAAAATTCGCTGGAGGAGGAAGTGCCGGGCCAGGGCTGCTAACCGCTGCAGAATTTCAGCTGTCCTTTAAAAAGGATTTCTAGCCCTGATAGCAGCAGGGAAAACCTTCCAAACGTGAACGAAGTGCAATCCAATTATTAGTCATTTGCACTGCAGTGGTGCCTAGTGGGCCCATCAAGGATCAGGTCGCCATTGTGCTAGGCACTATCTGCTTCAGAGCGCATACAAACCTAGTTTCCCGATAAGACACAATGGTAGATGAAAGAGATGCAGAGTAGGCCACTCTCAATTTCATCACACCTCTCACAACATTGGGTGGTTTTGTTAAAGTCCCAGCTCCAGTAATCATGTGACTGTGAGACAAGCAGCTTTCATTTTAAAAAGCCCTCATGGTTGTGGAGAAAAGTTTGAAAAAGGGATCTGAGTGTAACCCCCCACCCCAAAAAAAGTCAAAAACCAAAAGGCAAATAACAAGAACCCAAAATGGTAGGGTTTTTTTTTTAAATAAAATCTCATGATTTTTAAGCCACTTGTGATTTTTGAACAGTTGGGTTTGGCAGTATTGAGGCAAATGTGAGGGAAGGAAAAGGTAACAGTCAAAAAGTGCTTTTCTGCATAATGAGCAGTAGTCTCAGCTCATTATCTGCTTACCCCTTGCAGATAGGGTTGTCAGGTGTCAGGCATGTCCAGCTCCTAGACACCATGGCTCCATGCACTGCCCCCGCCCTGAGCACCAGCTCTACAGCTCCCATTGGCCGGGAACTGTGGCCAATGGGAGCTGCAGGGACAGTGCATGCAGGCAGCATGTAGAGTCCCCTGGCCCCTCGACCTAGGAGCCGGACATAGCAGCCGTGTGAAGCCAGGGCAGACGGGGAGCCTGCCTTAGTCCTGCTGCGCTGCAGACCGGGAGCCACCTGAGGTAAGTGCTGCCTAGCCGCAGCCCACAACCTGAACCCCTCCCTGCACCCCAACCCCCTGCCCCAGGGCGGAACCCCCTCCCACACCCTAACTCCCTCCCAGAGCCTGCACCCCAACCCTCTGCACAGCCCTGAGTCCCCTCTTGCACCCCACCCACCTCATCCACAGCCCAGAGCCTCCTGCTGCACCCCAAACCCATCATTCACAGGCCCACCACCAAGCCCACACCCTCAGCCAGAGCCCTCACCCCCTCCCACATCGCAGTCCCCTGCCCTAGCATGGTGAGAGTGAGTGGGGGTGGGGTACAGCAAGTAAGGAAGACGGTGGAGTGAGTGGGGATGGGGCCTTGGAAAAGGGGCTGAGCAGGGCGGGGCCTCAGGGAAGGGGCATGGCAAGGGTATTCGGTTTTGTGCAATTAGAAAGTTGGCAACCCTACTTGCAGATTGTCTTAAAGAGACTACAAACAGCCCCACTGCCCCTGCTGCCGCTCAGAGCCTTTCCAAGCTGCAGCAGAGTTACAGCTGATCTGTTTTATCACTGCACAGGAGGGAGGGAATTTTAGTCTTCAGAAGTTGTTTTCTCTAGTTATTGTGAGGGGGGTAATATTTCTCCTATAACTAAGAAATTATGTTTTTAACTTGAAAGGTGAGGAAAGGGAAAAATTCAAGAGTTCTCTTTCAATTCCACCCACTGGGATCCAGCAGTATTTATCAGTTCAAGACCTGCAGAAACCCATTTATTTAGAAGCAAAAAGACTCATTTTGGATTCATTTTCAGGCAATTTGGAAAGGTCGCCCTCTGGTGGCATATGATTTCTATGTAAGTGTTGAAATGAAAAATTGAAATCTAGTCTGTTTTAAAAACTGAGTTTAAAGTAGTTTCAGGTGCTATACCAGCCTTAGACAGCCCTTACCATTTTTTTGTATGCAGTGTTATTCTAACCATGTCGGTCCTAGGATATTAGAGACAAGGTGGGTGAAGTAATAACTTTTATTGGACCCACTTAGTCCAATGAAAGATATTACCTCACCCACCTTGTCTCCCGCCTAATTTTTGTGATTTTAAAATTTCTTCAAAATATTCCTATTTTTGAATGTTTTCTTCCCCACTCCCATATTACTATATACAAAAAAACCCACACAAATAACTGGGGGAACTGATTATAGTGATACAGTGACACTGACTATGTACAGAGTACTGGCCAATGCAAAACAGAAAACATTTTCCAGTCTCTTTCAGTTATAATAATCTTAGGAGTTACTTGCAATTATTATTATTTATTTATATTATTTTAGTGCTTAGGAGCACCAGTAGTGGTCCAGAACCCCAGTGTGCTAGGTGCTGTACGAACACAGGAAAGTCAGTCACTGCCCCAAAGAGTTTATAATATAAGGCTATGTCTACACTACCACCTATGTCAGCAAAACTTTTGTCACTTAGGGTGTGAATGTTCCACCCCTGATTGACATAAATTACACCAACAGAAGTGCTACTGTGCAAGGTGCTGTGTCAGCAGGAGAGCTTCTCCCAGTAGCATAGCTTCTGCTATTCGTAGGGGTATGTTTTTTATGCCAATAGAGAAGCTTCTCCCACTGACATAGCTTCTGCTGCTCATGAGGGGGTGTTTTTAATGACGACAGGAGAACTTTCTCCATCAGCATAGCTTCTGCTGCTTGCAGGAAAGAGAACTCTCTCCCATCGCCAGAGCATCTTCACCAGATGCACTGTAGGTGAAGGCATGGCCATAGTAATGATAGTAGGTAAAACATTTCAGACAGAATTGTCATTTTATGTTGATCATGTCCTTTGAAAATTTCAATCTGTCATTCAAATTGTGCCACCAACTTGAGACAGGGTGAGGGCCTTTGTGAATGAGTGAGGGCGTGATGCTGTTAGTTGTTGTGTCTGATTCCAAACTCACTTTGCTGACATGGCTGAACTTGCCACTGACTTATCTCTGTTAGAATCTCTCAGGATGTACTTGACAAGCTGGTTTCCAGCAGTGAGGTATGAGGTAGTGTCTTTTGCTACCAGCTTTTGCACTACTGCAATTCAGATCCTTGTTGGCTTCAGGCACCTTTAGACAAATGAGAAAGAAAAGTTGTACATCAAATCATCTGTATTTGGACTTGAATTGTAGAGCACCCTGGAACTTTTTGTTGAAGATTGAGCTAAAACTAGAAGTGGTGAAAAAAATTGTCAAAAAGTAATTTTGGCCAAAAAAAAAAATATTTTAATTGAAAACAAACTTTCAAATACATTTTCTGTTTTTCAGTGGAAAACTGGAAAATAATGTTTTTTTCAAAAGCTGCTGATATTATGGGTTTGATTTTTCACTGAAAAAGCAACCAAAAACATTTTGGGAAGGTTTGACAAAACCAAAAAAAGGAACTTTTTTTTCCCCAAAAACATTTCCAATGGAAAAACAATTGGCATTTTTCTAGCATCTCTATTAGAAACCTACATTGTCTTTATTTGAATTGTATTATTTGAGGGAATTGTCTTACTGTGTGTGGATGGAGGAGAATAGCTTCTATAATCTTCTAACAAATAATATTACATACAATATATGCCTACCCGCTATAATGATCTTCCATCCTCAGTAGCACTGGTTTTTAGTTGCTTAAATGCTTCTCCGTGCTGACAACATGAAAAGTGCAAGCCCCCTATTTATGTACAAAATGAATATAGCACAAACAGCAACAGTACAAACAGCTCCTCAATGTCATGTCACTGATATAAATCCTAACTTGGTGAGATAATCTCTAGAGAGGTGTGTAAAGGTACTTCAGGATTCATGCCCATTCATTTTTTGGCCTAAATGACATTGGGTCTGATCCATGCTTATTGAAACCATTAGACTACAATGGCCATTGGAACTGGCCTGTTGTGAGGGGCCTGGATGCATTCAGTGATATTTTTTTTGTTATATATCTGATCTAGGTATAATCAGTTTGGCAGAAATAAAAACGACTCCATCAGGCTTTGTTCAGACCAAAATTCAATAAGCTATAGTTGCAGCTTTCTGGAATTTCTGTTTCTGTTTCTGTTTCCCACAGAGCCTGATTCAGAGGTCAAACATGGCTTTGGCATATCTTTTGTAGAGCTCAGATTATTGATAGATAATGTCAAGTATCACAGGGTAGCCGTGTTAGTCTGTATCCACAAAAACAACAAGGAGTCTGGTGGCACCTTAAAGACTATCAGATTATTTGGGCATAAGATTTTGTGGGTTAAAAATCCACTTCTTCAGCTGCAACCTGTTAGTCTTTAAGATGCCACTGGACTCCTTGTTGGTTTTGATAGATAATGGTCCCTCTCCCACCATCCCATTTTGGAGATCTGTTGCTGTGTCTTGACCATGACAAGATGAAGGACTGATCATTTACTTTGTTGTTAACTTGAACTGTGTCTCTGTATCACAGCTTTCTTTGTGCAGCAGGTGGTGTGTAATATTTAATATGAAGAGAGCCTTTTATAATGAATGTTATGGTGAAATCTAAATCAGCAAACCATTTTTAGACTAGATTAGTGTGTCTATTTTCTAGTAATCACAAAGATATGTAAATAATGTTTGCACATCTGAATTGCTACTAGGAAGTGTTTGTGTTGTTACCCTGCAGATCAAGTCATTTCTCCTGCTGATCTAGCTAAACACTCTCAGATCTAAGGCCAAGTGTTTAAAAATTATGAGCCAAGGTGAGCATTAGGAACATATCTGTCCTCAGCATAATTGTTTCTTTATTCTGTTTATTTATAAATTGTCTAGTCAATGTTGAGGAAAGTGAAAAATGAAAACAAGACCAAAATGTATTTATTCCTGGGATTTTTTCTTTTCTCTAGATCATTTTCCCTTTTCGCACATACCTGGTATTGTTGTCTTTGCAGAAGACACTGGAGAGTCTTTGGGAGCTTGAGTGATGAAGATTACCACCATGTTTGTGGAGGGTAAATGCCAGCTGCTGTTAACCAGGTCATAGTTAGGCTCTTGCTTGGGAAATTATCTTTTGACTTTAATAAATTTGCTAATTTAATTCTATCTTAAACCTCCTTTTTTGGGGAAGGTAACAAAGACGGTGTGAAGGGGTACCTCCATCTGCATCTGAATTCCACATATTTCCTTGATTCCTATCGGTTTACTTTTTTCATACCTGAGTATAGAACAGGTTTTTATATCAGTGATTGATCTCCTACTGATAGATCACCATTAAGGTGCCTATTTAGATTTTTATTACATGTAGCAGCAGTTTTTGACACCATGCTCATGAAATATTGACCACTCTTCTATGTGGTGGATGGAGTGGCCCTTCAATGAATTTAGTCCTTCGTCTTTGAGTGACCCCAGAGTTAACGCTAAGCAATCCTCCCCAAGGGCTCTCAAGCTTGAGGTTTCACAGGGTTCCATTTTATTACCACTCCTATTCAACATGTATGCGAAGCTACTGTGAGACATTGTTAGACGTTGTGAGCTTCACTGTTATCAACATGCAGATACTTCGGTCTAAGTCTCCTTTCCCTCAAACTCAGATTTTACAGTTACTTCCCCCATGACCGAATAAGGAAGATATCTAAATGTAACTAAAAGGGACAAGATTTAATACTGCTAAGTGGGAAGAAGAGGGAGGCATTTAATAAAGAAGTTGAAAGACAGCATGTACCAACTATTGAGGGTGTGCCTTCCTTTTGCCAAAATGGTGTGCAAGTCTAGTGATCCACCACTGTTCTTAGATTCTCGGGTAGTGGTAATGGTCCATAATACCTTTGATTGTTTACTGCTGTCAAGGTGGTATTACCATTCCTCTCTACTGAAGGCTTCACAAAGGTTATTTATTGCTGTTACTCCAATGCATTCTACTTAAAACTGAGTTTGAAAGCCCTTCAAAATTTGTGCCTGCCTCCTTCATGGGATATGCTGGCAAAAACTGAGCACTGGTGCTGGAATATATATATATTTCCTTTCTGTTAATTTCCAGGGATAATTCAGTGTATAGTTGATTATATGTGAAGCCCTGAATAGTTTAGGACTCAATTATCTAAGAAACCATCTTTTACTATATGTCCCCTCATGGCAGCGTAAGTCAGCCGGGATGCTCTGGCTGTTGGTTCTTTTCTTCAGAACTGTTGAGAGGATAATGTTAGGTGTCCTCAACTCCCAGTGACATTATTGGGAAGTTGAGACTCATTTAGGTGTGGGCAATATGTGAACTAACTGGCTTATATATGGAATGCTGCATTTCACTTTAGCCCAAAACACAGCAGTCAGGTCTGAGACCAGTACCACTGATTTTTTTCCAAACTTAAAAAACAGTCTGTGGTTAGCCGTTTCTGAGTTATGTGAGTGTTTTAAGAACTCTTTATTCAAGAGGTTTTTTTCACAGCTGAGTAACCTATTGTTTGATAAGCAAGCACATTATATGGTCTTTTTGGAATGGAAAGCAAACAGTCTGAAAACTAGCTGCTATATATGTGAGATGTAATTATGTCACATAAGGAGATTTTTTTTTTGTATAATCCTAGTACACCTACTGCCTGTCTTATGTACTTACGTTTGCATAACTCAACAGTTAATCCATATGTACTTACAAAATCATATATTTAACCATCCAGAATCATTCTAAGATTAATGTAGTTAAGTGTTAAAATACATATTCAATCAAAGACTCTAGTCTCTGATAAATAATAATCAGTAAAAACTGCCAAAAGGGCATATTCTCATCTTGGATGTGTGAGTAATTATACATGCAAATCCCCAAACACGAAGAGGAATCTTTCACCCTCGAAACATATTTAGCCGGTGAACAAGAACAGTTCTGGGGCTATTCCAGACTGTCAGGTACTAAGCAATACAAATTTATAACCATCACTGAAATGCTTCTTTTTTTAAGGTAGACTGTCCAATCCAACTTTGAATTCCTTAGCTGTTTTCTGAACATGTTACAACCTGAAAGCTATTTCATATCAGGTGTGGTTAAAACAGAAGCAATGCATTCAGTTTCCTATTTACTGTTGACAGTTTTATTCATGCATAAAGAAATTTGGGCAGAGAACTTGAAAACATGACTTTGAGAATAGTAAGTAGGGATGAAGATGAGAGTTGTTAGGCTGTAGGATAAACAGACAAACGGTTCCATGTTGAAAATATGAGCGGATTACAAGTTTGTTCAATGCAGTGAATGACAAGGAAATTATTTGTGAACACACAATTGAAAGCTTGACTTTAAAGCAATATGAATTATCTTGATTTGAAGTTAAGAGGATTAAAAGAGTGTAAATAATTCAAGTCCCAGGGGCTGCATTTGGAGATTTTCTTACAATTTATACATGTATCCACTCGGGGGAGTACTTTCCATTAGGTATTCCTTTTCATGTATGTTTTTGTTAGTTTACTCTTCCTTGAAGATAATAGCAGCTTTATTATCCCATAGAAAGATAAATATTCAGCAAAATAAACTTAGCAAAACAAAGACAATAGAAAGAGCCCGGGACCTCTCCTGCCCCAATAACTACTTCCAGGAATAAAGTCCCTTCACAAATTTATAAAGAGAAAACACTAACACGTTAGTTCAACAACTGGCTAGAAACCACATCACTTATGGTGAACAGAGCATTTAAAAATAAATATTTGTCATTGTTGACAAATTGATATGACAGACTCTGTGTGTGTGTGTGTGTGTGTGTGTGTGTGTGTGTGTGTGTGTGTGGATAGCTATAGGTATATTATTGCTTGTTTAGCTCTATACAACGAAAATGTTGTCTTGTCCTTTACAGCTAATATTAATATAGTCTATTTGATATATGCTCTTATATTGCACTCATCACTGTACTATCTGAATGCCTTCCAGCAGTACTATGAGCAACATGACCACACATCTGTCATGTGGTGTTTGTTCTCTCATAGTCTCCCCAGGTGGAGAAGCATGTGTAGAGGGGCATCTTATTTTGGTAGGATCTGGGGGGAGGGGTGATGCTATATATTTATGTAGAGAAGGCAAGGTCAGAGAAATGTGCCTTGAACTTTGAGCAGAAAGTGGTAAGGTTTAAGTCGGTCCTTTGCTCCTGGGGAAGTTCATTCCAGTCTCAGAGCAGTTCCCTGAAAAGTTCTCTCTCCTATACCAACGAACTTCACCTTTATTGTAGAGAAAGTTCCATTGTGCCAGAGGAGTGCAGTTGTTGACCGCAGTCTTCATCCTGGAGCTTTAGGCAGGTACCCTGGACTCAGGCAATAGAACACCTTCAAAATAAGGATTGAGACCTTGAGCTTGATTCAGATTTTATGGGAAGACAGTACAGAGAGCGGAGAACAGGTCTGATGTCCTTGTGTAGCCTGTATTGCTGATGAGATACATTGCAGTGTGCTGTACTAAATGGAGTTGGCTGCATACCTCACTATATCTCATTGCTATAGTCCACCCAAGAAGTGACAGAGCTGTGAATAATTGAGGCTGGATTATCATGTGCCAGGATGGGAGTCCTTGTACCTCAGCAATTCCTGACTGCCATAACTGGAATGGATGGGGCAGCAGGACATCCCTGAGACAGAAGAGCACAAAGAGCAATTGTATCCCCTCTTGAGATGTGCCAAGTGCTTACTAAATGTAATACAGGCAAGTCGCATCTTAGGTGCATTTAACATGCGCGAATTCAGCTTTGCGCGGTCGGCAAAAACGGGGAAAAAAGAAAAATAACAATATAAAAACTGCATTTGTACTGGGCGATTCCACTCGCCATTTAACTCAATGAGTGTTTCACTATACGTGGTTTTCGTTTTACACGCTACTTGCCTGTACTTCCAATGACATCTTATCTGAATGACTGAATCTCTTAATCCAGAAGTGAGACTGGTTCGTTCAGCAGAAATCTATTCTCTTCTCAGCGGCCCTGATCCATAAAGCATTTAAGCACACTTAGGCAGCCCCATGGGCACAGGATTTCTATTTCCCCCTGGGCCTATAGCAATTATCTGCACTATCTATGGATGATTC
Organism: Gopherus flavomarginatus; assembly: GCF_025201925.1. NCBI lineage: Eukaryota > Metazoa > Chordata > Testudines > Testudinidae > Gopherus > Gopherus flavomarginatus. The sequence goes on along the minus strand of NC_066622.1, from coordinate 123,951,358 downwards.
ACAAACAGAAAATGAGGCTACAGGAAGGGTTGAATTCCAGCTTCCATTGTAACCCCCCTATTTCAGTCATAATCAATCATAGGAATTATTTCCTCTCTCTACTTAAGTTCACCAGTATGAAAGAATAGTTGTATTTTGGAATTGGTTTATGATTTAGTAAGGGCTTGTCTACACAAACAAACAGTTGCCACAAGCTGGGGGTGTAACTCTACCCAACACTAGCCTGCCGTGCACTAAGTGGCTGTATGGACCCAGCTGCCTCACGCTAAAAGTTCCCTCGTGCACTTTGAGCTACCCCTGCTTTGAAATGGGAGTAAATTAAATCACACTAGGGAAGTGTTAGTGCAGCCCCACACAGACATTTTGTGTGCAGCAGGCTCCTGTGGGATATCTTTAAACCTCAGCTTGCCACAAACTAAGTGTTCGTGAAGACAAGCTCTGTGACAGAAGAATTAGTAATAAGATTTAGCCGTAATTTAGCAGTTCATTAAAGAATTGAGCTACATGTTCCTTTTGTGAAGCAGATAATTATTATTCCTATTTGACAAGTATCAAAACTGAGGCACACATCAGCTGGCATGCATTCACCCAAGGATGTCATAATGAGATTACTCTATCAGTTCTGTTGCGTATTATAGGACCCACAGTGCTTAAGATTTACTTCCAATTTCCATTTTGAACACCTTATTTGATTTTCTCTTTTCTTAAATTTCTTTTGGGGTGAGGTTTTTCATACTGTAACCCAGCCCACAGTTGTATTTGTTTGGAAATTTAGAGCATAACTGGCCCAACAAATTGCAAAGGCAACCTTAATCCTGGAATTTCCTGACTTTTGAGTGTCTGGCTTTGCAACATTAATAATAGTCTTTTCAAGTAGTCTTTTGAAGTGTGTGTGTGTGTGTGTGTGTGTGTGTGTGTGTGTGTGTGTGCAGACACAATTACCTAGGTATTTAAAAATGCAAACTGAAGGAAAAAAATAATAATTGCGAACACAGGAGAAACAGACTCCTTGCTCTTAGTTCCAGTGCCCAGCCCAGAGCAGCAGGAGCAATCATTACAGGGAAAGTCTGGCTTCACACCAGTAGCCTTGGTCTGGAGCTTGCTAACTCAGCGCTGTGGGCATGGTGCACATGCATTCTGATCATACAAAGGAGCTGTGAGGGGATGGAGCATGCTCAGTGAGGATGGAATCTTTGGTGATTTTAACTGCTAAACTCTAAGAGGTCTCTCCTGAGCATGTGCAAACTGAGATTTTTTTTTCCCAAGGTTTATAACTTGGCCAATTTTTCATAGTAACAGCAAAAGGCATATCACTAATAGAAAGTCATCCTCTTCCCCTGAGAAGTTTCAAGTCCCTGGTCCAAAGCATGGGGGCACTACAGCATCTCAAAATAAAAGGTCATCTGAATCTTTTTTATCATTGCAAAACAATATATTTTTCTCTAACCTTGTTCTCATAAATGGCTGGACTGTTTTGGCTGAAATTTTCCAAAAGCATTCAGCCTGGGGCAGACACCCAGCACGGAAAATTTCAGCCCAAACAGTTAAAGAATGGCAAAGTAATAATCAACTGAAAACAGGGTCTTATAAACAAAAAGTGTTGGGCAATCTTAGTAATAAGAGGTGCTACCAGGCCCACCTATAATATGTGTGAGAGACAGATTTGTTGGAGGGTGGTTAATTTAGTACTGGTGAATTTAGTACCAGTCTTTTCAACCTCCAAGATGAGGATGGAGCCCCTGGTGAAAGATACCCAACTGATAGCCCCAGAGACTGCAACCCTCAATTCATCCACAGAATAAGTACAGCAAAGGCAATAAAAGTACAGGTTTCCCCACACCAAGCCTGCCAGGATGCCTCAGTTCTTCACTTGTCTTCACTACCAGGGAGATCAATGCTGCTTCCATTGATGCAGCAGGTGTTGATTTAACGAGTTTAGTGAAGACCCACTAAATCAACCACAGAGTGCCCTCCAGTCGACTGTAGTACTCCAGCGCCCCCAGAAGAGTAAGGTAAGTCGACCAGAGAGCGTCTCTCATCAACACAGCGCAGTAAAGACAACGGGGTAAATTGACCTAAGCTACGTCGACTTCAGCTACGTTATTGATGTAACTTAGGTCGACTTACCCCGGTAGCGAAGAAAGCTGAATGAGAGTTTAGTTAGTGTCTTCGCTGCGCTGCGTTGACTGCGCTGCTGTCCGCTCTCTGGTTGACTTCCTTTACTCTTCTCGGAGAGCTGGCTTATCGGTGTTGACCAGAGAGCGCTCTGGTGTCGATTTAGTGGGTCTTCATGAAACCCGCTAAATGGACCCCTGCTGCATCAATTGCCTCAATCTCCTGTAGTGGAGACAAGCCCTTAGTCTGTAGCTCTGAGTTCTCTGCTGAGACTGCTAGCAGGAGGTGCAAAGTGTGTTGGTGAGTCTTCCTGATGTGGATCTGAACTGCACAAACTCATCTCACATATGCCAGCAGATGATAACATTTGTTCACAACCAAGCCAAGCTGAATATAATGGGCCTGATTCTCACTTATTCTAAAGCACCTTTAAAATCCCTTTTCACTGGTGTAAAGTTGGGTGCCCATCACACCACCACAGCAATGTAAAGAGGCCTTAGCATACCTGAGAATTCAGGCCACTATGAATCCTTTTTGCCAGATTCCTGAGCAGAAGTGTGAATAAGTAGTTTAAAATATTTGTGAATTTTTTTGCCATTGCATTGTAGGCTAATTTTGTAGCCTTGTATACACTAGTTTTCACAGTTTACTCCTGAACTGTGCTACTCTGTAAAAATTCACCAAAATGGTTTTTTTTTCATATCAAACTCCTTTGAAGATGTTAGGATATTTTCACTGCAAAATCTGCATTTGTTCAAAAAGAAGCTCAATTTTCACTTGAAAATTAGCTCTCCCCGCCCTCCAATAGTTTAATTTCAACTCAATATTTCTTTTTTTGGAGGAAAAAGCTATGAATTTTCTTATGTATAATGGAAGGTGAAAAGCTCTAGTATTTCGAGTACATGCTGTTTTGCTGTAAATATTTTGCACACCTCTGTTCCTGTGTCATTCAGTCCCATAGGTTGATATCATAGGAGCTTTGGATTAAGCCCATAGTTAGTACATTTTGTTGTTTAATTCACTGTTAATCTCATTTTTAATTTCTTACAAACTGGATCTTTTTAAATCTTGCCCCTTAATCAACCACACACAGATCCATTGCCACAAGCCCTAATAATAATTAAAAATTACAAATATCGTCCTTCCACTGCACTTGACCAATACAAGCAGTAATGTGAACTCATTGAAAAGTCATGGCATGTTCAATACATTACAAAAGCAGCTGAGTGCTTATGAAATATGTGAAAACCTAATATTCAAAGGCTATCTTGTGCACATCAGTGCTTATGTATTATTAAAAAAAATACAAAAACAATTAAAGCTATTCTCACAGGGGTCCTTCTTGCTGAGCCCAAGATTGGAATATGTAATAAGTCGGGGATCTTCTGGGGCTTTGAAGTGAAGAAGGGTGAGGGGATGCTTTTGAAACTGCCAATTTATTGCTCATAGCTGAAAGCAGAGTGTCCATCTTGGTTTCTGCATAATCAGACAAAGAGAAAGTCCTTTATAGTAAGTTCTTTTAAAACATAAGATCAAATATATCTGTTAACATGCTGGACGTTAAAAACGGGTTTAAATATTTCATGAAAACACTCAACTCAAACGTATTGACAGTGGAGCAATACTAGACTACTGTAGAGCATTCTCCATATTTTTTGTTATCAATCATTGCCACCAGGGGGCCATTATGTTTCACAACTGAAATGAAACATCTTTATACAAAATGAAAATGGTTACATTATGCAACTTGCATACACACTTTATTTAAATCAGTAGCTTTAAACCAAGTCTGCTGTAGGTTTCTCATTCAGATTTCCATTCTGAAAGGCTAGCTGCCTGTCAGAAGCTTGGTTTAGACCCACTCCTGCCTGATCAAAATGAGTTGGCTTGATTTCACTGCATAATATGCACCACCTGTGTTCCAGAGGAACTGAATTGGCACCAATGTGTTTTCATTTAGGCCAACCTCTCTCTCTCTCTCTCTCTCTCTCTCTCTCTCTCCATATATATATATATATACACACACACACACATATCATTTTTGCTCCCATCACAAATTTAGATTCTTTATGAAAGCCTGGCAGGTTTTATGTGGTAATGTACCACAGATGATATTTCAAAATTCCAAGTGACCTTGTTTTTTATGGCCTAACATTAAGCATAAACATATTTCACTAGAGTGATTGCTGGGTTGGCTACTGCTCTGTAGGTCATTAGCAGCCAGAAACTAGTAACACAGCTTTTTCCTGTATAATAACGCTACAAACATAATAATGTCTGTGGTCTTATTTTTGCCAAGGGGGACAACCAAAACAGTATGTACATTTTCTGCTGTTTCATCATGTTTTCTAATGTGACTTGCTTCATTATCTCCTGGTAATCTCCCTCACCATTACTAAACCTTCATTTGTGTGTCCAGTCTATTGTAAGCTTTCTAAAAGCACACCATTTATCATTCAACTCCTTCTTGATTAAAAGCAAAAAGGAAACCCTAGCCTTCTCAGGAACACAGGGTGGTTTTCTTGTATCTTTATGTTTTTCATTTTTTTCTCACTTATTTGAAGGATTTGCATGAGCATTTAACTAACAACTTTGGTTCTGGTAAAATAAAGTTTAATCATGGAGTAAATTAGGTTAGATTTTCTTTCCAAGAATCTGCCAGCACTTTACCACTATGATTTTGGTTCTTTATTTTGTAGATTCAGGTTTTTTTTTTCTTTGAATCTAACAATTAAAATATAAAAAGGACTTTGGATGCAAAAACAATTAAAGTTATATAAAGAAAAAAAATCTGAAAGGATTTACAATACAACTAAGTCCAATAGTATTCTGGAGTCTAGTAAATAGGATTTATTTAAAAGGAACAATGTCAAGAAGTTTATGCCTAAAATTTTTCATATGCTTTTGGGTTGGCGCGGGTGGGGCAGAAGAGATTACAATATGAAAAACACACATTTTTATGCTATTGAAAACAGTTACTCTCCTCCTCCATTTAAAACACAGAGCTGTAACTACAGTACTGTGCTAATTTCTGAGAGCAAGAGAGTGAAATTGACTAATCCAGTTCATTTTCCAAGATTAACAAATGCAAAATGTAAACAAAGAGCATAAATGACAAAAAGTAAGTTACACTTTAGGGTCATGTGTCATTCAACTTGACATCAAGTAATTTGACTTGTAGTGCTTAAACTAGTAACCCATAGTTTGATCAATCAATTCAACGTTAGCAAAATATGCTGTAGGACAATTGGAGTTTCTCCCCATCCCTGCCACATGCTGGGCTCCAAGAATCATTCACCATCATAGATTTGGTTTCTTATTTAGGATCCTATCACCTTGGCTTTATAGAAGTCTCATCTGATGTCAGAGCACAATTCAATTGGCAGAAATAACCCACTTTGCATATATGTGGTGGAAGTTTGTGGTTTTCGGTTTGAGAACAAATTTATTTTAATGGAACTATGCAAACCAGCACTCTTTTCTAAAGCAACCTTTGCTAGCTGAATTACAGAGTTCAATAGTGTTAACCTTCTGGAAGGCAAAGCACTGAAGGCTCAAGAAACTTCTAGCTGGTGTAAGTTAGTGGAGAGCCACTGATTTCACTGGTGCTTCACTGAAAATCATTTACACCACCTGAGGATGTGGCTCAAGAAAAGGTTAGTATCACAGAAGATACAAGATTGGGACTAAGGTGCTAGAGAATAATAGAGTAAATGGAAAACAATGTAAGAGCAACAAAAGAAAACCTATTCTGACACCAAGGCCCTATTTACTATGAACAAATGGACACTTGGAAAAATGCAGTAAAAATAACATATTATTACCTGCTTGGCGTAAGATGTATGACAATTTTTCAGGAAAACTGCTGCAATTGATGGAGTGTATACAAAAAAAAACTTACAGGCTAGTTACTGTAGTAGCAGGAAATCTAAATTAAATCTAATTATCTTTAATGTGGCTTTCTTAAAGTGTTCTTCACAGAGGTGAAATGTGAAGTATCATACTGTGTAAATGAACTTCTACACACTGCTTTATAAAATAAGTTAACTGCTCTGCAAAAATCACTATTATGGGTTTAATTTGTTTCACAGAATTCAACCAAATGCTATTAATAAAGTATTTACTTAATAAAAGCAGCCTTTACGCAGCCAGCTGGAATGGCTTCAAATACAAAAGTGACTCTAGGTTTCTTTTGGATTATTTGTATAAGCAAAATATGTAATGAATAGACTTGAAGAATAAAGTAAATGAGTCAGATTCTGATCTCTTTTAAATGTGAAATATACAATCCAGAGAGACTGTACAGTAGTTGCATCTGAAGCCAACCTACAGTTCAACTTTCTGATATGGGCCAGAGATCACACCTCACGTAGTATCAACAGTTACAATACTCTCCTAACCACTGTATCTCAGAGAACCCAGTGTATCCCACCTATTCTTTGCACAGACAAGAACACCCATTGTGTCTACTGCATTCACGTGTCCAAATATAGCTCAGATCTGAGACTCCTCCAGATACCTTGGCCACCCATATAATGAGCCAAATTTATCCATGGGGCGACTTCAATGAGACTACTCCCATGCTTACAGTTAATCATGTTCTTAAATGCTTTGCTGAACTGGGGCCTCACCACATTACTGTGAACTAAGTTTTACTATTCTCCTTTCAGAGGTAGTTGAAACAAAGGCAGACGGGTAGCTCGCTCAAAGCCACAAATGAAGTTGGATGTCAGAACCAGGGTTGAAACTCTGACTCCCACTAAAACTGACCAAAAATGGGGGGAGGGAAGGAGAAGAGAAAACAACATTTTTGTGAATTTCCCCCATTTTCCAACCAGCCCTGGCTCCCAGAGTATATACACCGCCTCAGTCTACTAGAGTACACTGCTCTCTACAAAAGCTCATTAGATTAAATGATACCAATGCATCCAAAGCAAGAAATCTTTTTCTATACAATGCAGTAAAGTTGAGCCAACCAAAATTGCTCACAAGCTGACCTGAACAAGCCCCTTCTTGTTCACACGTTCTCAGCCATTTGCCTGGTAATCTCATTGGCACGATGAAACTGACTATATTTTTCCAAACTCGCATTTAGTTTAGCATTGTCGGCATGAGAATAGTTGGAAAGTGAATAACAGTCTTCTTGATTATTTGCATTAGAGTAGCATGTAGGAACCTGAAGCAAGGTTCACGACCCCCACCGCGCTAGTCGCTACTGGACAAGTAACCAAGTAGAGAGTCCCTGCCCTCTGGAGCTTACTGTACAGGTAGGTACCAGACAGGAAATAAGAGGTAGACAAAACAGACAAATAGAGTGGCAGTGGATAGTATTGATATGGAATGTGGTATATTTCCATTAACACAGACTTAACACACCTGAACACCAGATTAACTATTCCACTGGGAAATGGAGCAGTGGGCACTAAGCCTAAGTAAATGGCAATAAGTTACATTTTTATCGACTTATTTTAGCATCCTTCAAATTGAGGAAATAACTAATATCTGCAGCTGCTGCTGCTACTCCTGTTACTCCTGGTTGCAATCCAATCAAATTCATTTTGAAAAGAAAAGAATTCCCTTTAAGAGGCTGGTATCCAACTAGGGAGGGTATAGGATTTATTCAGAAGCACCTCCTGAAAATAGAGAATTACATTTAAATGGTCCTCTTTTGAGGCAGCTGCTGGATAGGAACAACCCTGGGAGACCATTTTCACAAAGAAAAGAACCCACTCCTCTTCTTCTGATACTGATTCAGATTTGACAAAGTATTGAGTAGATCTCCTCCTGTTGGTTCCACTTTTGAACATAAGAAAAAATGGATATCCAGTAATTAAGGGAAAGGCTAAAAGTACATATTTCTGGGTCACTGAAAACAAGAGACGCACAAGGGAAATGTTCCCCCACCCACACCCCAATAAAAAGATTTATGCCACACAAATAGTTCTGTTTTGACATTGCAAAATCAGGACTAAAAGATTTCTACACTAAATTTTTGGAAAGCTTTTCTTGTGTTGTATCTTGAAAAAATAGTTATAATTCCTTCTTCCAGCCACAATAACACATTTGAGAGAGAGTGTGTGTGAAACTGGGATACATTTTCACATAAATAGGCACATAGTTATTAAAATTATTACTGCATGTGTTGTCTTTTTAGGATTAATATTATATCTTTTCAGAAAATATACTGAAAAGGAACTTTATCCTCCCTTCTTACTCTTCAAACACACTTCAGAATCCAGTTCTGAACTAACCAATTAACCACAACTCCCACAAGAAAAGGCCATGATGGCTGGTACTTTATACCTATGTAGATGATCATCAAGTGAATAGGTCTAGTTAAACTATATTTTCAAAGCTCATATTTTAAAACCCTATATTATTTCCATTATTACCAATATATGTAATTTCTATATATTTTCAAAACTTCATTCTACTACTATTCCCTCATTCCTGCATTCTATTATTTGTTTATTTTAACGATATTGGGCTAAATCAGCCCCTGGTGTAATTCCACTGCAGTCAATGAATTGTCAATGAATGGAAAAAAGGCACAAGTTAGAAATAAGGCACAATTTTATTTATTTATTTTACAGGAAGGGTGCTTAACCAGGGAAACAAACTTCCAAGGGAAGTACAATATGGATTCTCCACCTCAGTATAGTTTTCCCCATCTGAAAATCTATACTGGCCTCACTGGAGGGCCAAACCACCAAGAAGGAGCACCTGGGTCACAAAAAGAGATCATCCCTGGTCCAGAGAGACACCATGGTGCGAACAACCAAAGGAAGGGACACTAGATCATGAGAAATCTAATCCCCAGATGTGGCCACAAGGACGTGCCCCAGCAGTGAATCCTGTGACAGTAAATAAAAAAACTCTTGAGCTAAATTTAGCATTGACAACAGCAAGCTGAACTCTATGGATGGCATTGAAGTTACACCTCTTGTGGCAAAGATGACTTTGTTCCCATTGCTTTTTCAAAACTGAGTTTTTGACATCGTTTCCATTAGCTTTATGGGATTCAGGCATCCAAATCGCCTAGGAGGCTTAGAAAATCTGTCTGTATGTATTAATCATTTCATCATATTACTTCCATTGTGTTGTGTACACACAACTCAGGATTATGATGACACTTTGCTGCTGCTTAGAGCAACACATAACTACTGATGCTCCCACTTTCCTACCACTGCTTGGCACTGAGCACCACCAACATACCTGCTAGATTTTAAAGACATTCATTAAAAGATGCTGTGTATCAAGTGAAATGTCAAAGCTCTGATGCAATGAAAATAGTGTTTATACCTCAGTCATTCTCTATCTGTGTCATAAACAGATAAGTAAGAGTTAATAGAACAGAAGTGCTTCATATCTCTTTGCCTGGAAAGGGTTAACAAGAACAGTGAGCCTGGCTGTCACCTGAACAGACGACCAATCAGGAGACAGGATACTTTCAAATCTTGAGGGAGGGAAGTTTCTGTGTGTGCTGTTAGAATTTGGTTGTTGTTCTCTCTGGGGGCTCAGAGGGACCAGACGTGCAACCAGGTTTCTCTCCAATCTCTCCGATACAGGCTCTTATAGATTCAGACTAGTGAGTACTAGGTAGATAAAGCGAGTTAGGCTTATGGTTATTTTCTTTATTTGCAAATGTGTATTTGTTTGGAAGGAGTTTAAATGTGTATTTGGGTGAAAGGAGTTCAAATTTGTATTTTTGCTGAAAGGATTTTAATTTGTACTTGAATACTTAGGCTGGGAGGGTGTTCCCAGTGCCTATAGCTAAAAAAAACCCTGTACCTATTCTATCTTAAATTTACAAGATCATTTTTACTGTTTTTCTCTCTTTAATTAAAAGTTTCTTGTTTAAGAACCTGATTGTTTTTTATTCTGGTGAGACCCCAGGGGACTGGGTCTGGATTCACCAGGGAATTGGTGGGGAGAAAGGAGGGAAGCGGGAGAGAGAGGCTAATTTCTCTCTGTGCCAGGATTACTTTCTCTCTCAGGAAGAGTCGGGAGGGGGAAAGAGAAGGAGGGAGGAAGGTGAATTGTCCTCTCTGTTTTGTGATTCAAGGAGTTTGAATCATAGTGATCTTCCAGGGTAACCCAGGGAGGGGAAGTCTGGGAGAGGTAATGGTGGGGGAAAGGGTTTGCTTTCCTTGTGTTAAGATCCAGAGGGACTGGATCTTGCGGGGTCCCCGGGCAAGGTTTTGAGGGGACCAGAGTGTACCAGGCACTGGAATTCCTGGTTGGTGGCAGCGCTACAGGTTCTAAGCTGGTAATTAAGCTTAGAGGAATTCATGCTGGTACCCCATCTTTTGGACGCTAAGATTCAGAGTGGGGAATTGTACCATGACAATCTGCCAGTCCATTCTTCCCAGGAATAGCATCATTGCACAATGGAGTTCAGAATATAACATACAATATTGCTACCGTTGGAAGATGAAAGTGAAAAGTCACGTTTAGGAAAAAAAAAAAGCCCTGAACAGCAGACGAATCAAAGTGACATGTCAGTCATTGCCGGGGTTTTGCCTAGCTGTTCAACAAACGTAACACATCAATTGCTGATATTATCAAAGGAAACAACATTTCCAACCACATGGGAAATATGTCAGAAAAACAAATGGCGTTAAATAAACAGTAGCAGAAGGAACAGAGAAATATTGATTTATAGCTTTCTCCCCTCTGTCCTTTACAAAAGGTCCCCTTCACCAATCCACCACTCACGTCATGGAGATAAATTCTTCATCTCCTTCCTGCTTTTCCCATTGTCAGGTACATAGTCTTTTTGTCTTCTGTTCAAAGCAGCAACAGAGTGACACTTTGACCTCCTATATCAGCAGTAAGTCTGTGATTACTTTGAACAGATGCAGGAATGGCTGGTTTGTAGCAAGAATCTTTTGAGTGAAAGCAAGGTAGGTAAGAATAGTACTAAATGATGCTATAAGAAAACTACCAATACTAGAACATTGTGAAATAAAAATAAATATTGTGGAACTGAATGGACAAAAAAAATGGTGAAGTCTTTCCCCCCAGGTCCCCTGTTCAAGTCTAGCCGAACACAGTAATGACTCTCTCTAGCTGGAGGCAGGGGTGACAAGATGACTCACAGTCCTGGGTACGCCAGGAAATGTCACAGAAAGCCTCATTGCATTCCATGGATAAGCATGGACTAAAATCCCACCCCTAAGCAATCATCAATGGCCCCACCCCAAAGCACAGTTTCAGGGGAGCAGAGTAGCAGACTTTGCAAGTGAACTGCTGCTGATGCTTGCATCTCCTATGTAGGGTGACCAGATGTCCCGTTTTTAAAGGGACAGTCCCATTTTTGGGACTTTTTCTCATATAGGCTCCTATTGCCCCTGACCCCATCCCATTTTTTCACAGTTTCTAACTGGTCACCCTACTCCTATGTGATCTTTAAAAGCTCATTCCTCTCCCTTCTGTCCCTTTTACTGCCATAGGAAATGTCAGCGTGACTGCCTGAATCACTGTCTCTGATGGATTTAAGGAATATCAAACTGTATTTTAAAAGCAGAAGTCATTAGCAAGTATCTGGCTAGTGACAGCTGAAACAGTGAATGAATGACAATTTAACAGTTAAGGTTAAATATATTTCTCCAGTTTATCACTATTCATTTCCTCTAAATGTAGTAAATGTTCAGGAGGAGGACACCATGAATTACACAGTATGGCAGATATAACTATCAACAATAGACTATGCTATCAAAGCAATTCTAAAACAAATGTGCTAAACAATGCCAGGGATCATCATGTTATATTAATGACTTCATAATGCAAAGCTCTCATGTGTATGTGATATATTGAAGGCAGAGCTCTGTTAGTCAATAATAGCACACCTGTCATGGTAATGATGTATGTACTGTATATTAAGCAAATGGAACAAGAGCTGTGCATGACACACGATGTATTTTACTAGTGGTTTTGCAACACCCTGTTTCTTACGGGAACAAGCAAGTAAAGTTTTTATAGTACTTGGTGGTTTTTATCTGTAGATTTCCAAGCATTGTGTATAAGCATTAACTCAGTTTTTACAGGTGGGAAACCGAGGCACAGAAAATGTATATGCAAGCATATGAGTCAGTAAAAGAGCCAGGAGCAGAACCCAGCTGTCCTGATTCCTAGTTCAGACCTGTAGCCGCATAGCTCTGGTTCAGTACATATAATCACATTTCAGCTTATGTCCGTGGATTCTTCTGCAACTAAAACTGACCCCACAAATTAGAATTATGAATGTTAAAAGTTCCTTATCTGAAAGGATTCTATTGAATAATGTTAAAAAGCACATCTTATATTTGCATATGAGCAAACAGCAACATTGTCCAGAAGTGTTTAAACTTACTTTCTTTCCAGGACATTTTTTTTTCCTATTTACAGGCTTCATGTCAATGAGATTTAATGTACCAAAACACATTAGTAGGTGCTAGGAAGGGCATACCATTTCTTTGGCATGTTGGTGCGAAGACTCAGGCTCTGTCAAGCAAAACAAACAAACAAAAACATTTGAGTTAAGCCATTGGCTTGCTCAATCCAGCAGAGACATCTACTACAACAGTTGATTACCCAGAAAAATGTAGAACGATTACCCAGAGGGCCAGATTCCGATAGCCTTACTGACACTGAATAGCATCCTACTTTACAACTGGTCCCATGGACTTCACTAGAAGCAAAGTGGTACTCAGCCTCACTCACACTATCAGAATCTAGCCCAGGGATTTTAAGTGGTTTTTTAAATTATATAAAAATGGGCCAATCCCTAACACTCTTACTAAGGTAAAACTCCCACTGCCTTCAGTAAGAGTTTTGCCTGAGCAAGAATGAAGGACTTAATCCTACAAGCTGCTCAAGGTAAAATGACCCCCACACATGTGATTTCAATGGATCTCCAAGAGAGCAGAAGAATCCACCCACATGGAGTGGCTTGCAGGATCGGGGCCTGAGACTGTACATTCTTCAGGGCAGGGACTGTCTCTTCCCTCTATTTATAAAAGGACTATCCCATTTTGGGCAATACTGCACTCTAAATAATTAACAATGAGTGAGGACTTCAGGATTTGGGGCTAGTTGATGGAAAGTACTGTCCAATCAAGCCATGACTGTTCCCCTGATGGGAAAGTTCTAGCTGTGCTCAGCATTAAACCTAAAGCTCAAAATCTAGAGATGGATTTGAGCCACAATGTTCAGATCTGGATCTAAAACTTTTCAAAAATTCATGCAGAAGTGTCGGATCTGAGTGTCATGCTGTCTGGAGTGCCGCACAACCGTGAGTGCCAGTGTCAGGGCAGACAGTCAAGAAGCAGGGCAGAGACCCCAAATTCTTGTATGCTCCATAGTTAGATTTCAGCAACCCAGCAACAAGTATGAACTCCTAAGCACTATAACAGTCTTACCATGGAGTCACAAACAGTCCCTTTGGGCATTCCAGTCTATCTTGCCACCCAAGCTGGACGTAGCGATAGATGGTTGCTCTACACCAAAGATAAATATTCAGGTTGCTCCTTGTCCCAAGACACCAGTCACTTACCCCAGTTCAATTTGTACCTTAGATCTCACACCGAAGACAACTCTTGTAGCCAATTCTATAGTAAACTATCTAAGGATTTACTAACTAAGAAAAGAAATTAGAGTGTTATTACATGGTTAAAACAGGCATGCACATATACACAAATGAGTTACAGTCTATGGTTTCAAAAGGTGACAGAGCTGCAGTAATATGCCAGCTCCAAATGTCTTTTTGGCTAGCCCCAGGTTGACCCTGGGGACTGGCTCTGCTTCCATTTGTAGCTCCGGCCCTGTGAGACTCCAAACAGCAAAGGATGAAAATATTTCTTAGAGAGACAAGATGGGTGAGGACTGACATGGTTACAACACCACCACACAAAAAATTTCTTGTCAACTATTTTTATTCTTCCACAATTTGAGCTGATGGGACAAGCCTTTTTGCATGTAACCTCTTTGTAGGTGTAAAGGAGGCAATTAAAGTCTTTGTACTGTGATGTCCCACAATCGCCCATTTGATAGGCCTTCTTGATAGGCAGGAGGCAATTCCTCCTAACTGGCTTCACAGTTTCAGAGTGTCAATCCTAGGACCAGGTCATAGCCAGTCAGGCCTAGTGGTCAGAGGCCAAATGCCAGAGCGAAAGGTCAAGAAAGGTCAGAGTCAGGTATCGGACCTGAGGGTCGGAGCCAAACTCAGAGTCCAATGCCAGAACCAAGAGTTGGGGCAGATGCAGAGTGAGGAGTCAGAGCCAAGGGTCAGAATCAGATTACTGGGAGTCAGGGAAGGCAAGAGCGGGGCTGGTTCTGAGGCAGGAACAAGGCTGGGTGCAGGGCAGGATCTGGGCTGGAGCAGGGCTTGGAAAGACAAGCGTAGGGAGTCCATTGGCATGTGCCCTGGGTAGCAAGGAAGCAATTACTGCTACTAAGTTTCAGAACCAGCCTGCTGGCTTCCTCAGTCAGTCAGGCAGGGCAGTCTGTCAGGCAGCCTGGGGCCTTATTTCTTACACAGAGCAAACATTGTTTACATTCACAAAGCAAAAATTTAAATATTACCTTATAGCATATGATAAAGATATTACAAGTGAGATTAATGCATGCAGCATCTTACAAGCATTTCATAAAGTCTAAACACATTGGTATAAGTCCAATACCCGTCTTAACCATACTAAGACAGAGATGAAAAACTGATTCCCAGCAACGAATTTGTCAGCACTCATGGCAGTTGACCTGCCACATCACACTGGGGTTCTCATTCGAGCTCATTTCTGATGAAAACCTAGTGATATAAAACAGCTTTAACCCTGCCTATTTTCCGATATTCACCCAAAAACTCAGTTCCTGGTTGCTTGGAAGTCTCGCCACTTTTTTTTTTTAAGTGAATCTGAATCAAGTTCCAAGAGCACACCCTAATTAACCTAGCTCAGTGGTCTACAACATATGCAGAATGAAGAGGCGCATTGGCAACTTGGCAGGAACTGTGTGGCTGCATCTAATTTCCATATAAATGTACATAGCATTTTAATCACAGATAAAGGCACACATTTTTTCTTTTGCTTGTTTACAGAAAACTGCATGTGTTCACACATTTAAAAACCACCCTCAAAGACCTGATTCTCCCCTGTCTTGCCCTGTGTGTAGTCAGCTTGTTACACCAGGGCAAAATGGGTATAAAATGCTATCAAATCAAGTCAGAAATCTCCACTCACTCACACTGCTGGTGGCATCTTATTTCCCTTTGCACTGGTGTAAATTACTACACTCCTGGTGCAGGGCAGAGGAGAATCAGGCCCAGAAAGACAAAAATCTGTTGGGAAGGCTGCAGAAGAATGGGTGTCAACGGGAAGGTTGGCTCTACTTCCCTGGAGCCTGCTTCGTGAAGACAACCTTTACCTTTGAGTTAGTGTGTGAAATTCTGCTCAATACAGGGGAAGGGTGGGGTCATTAGGAAACTTATTACAGCTCTGTTTCAGAGCTGGCCCAGACCCACTCCTAGTTAGAGCAGCTGAGTGGTTGCTCTAGCTTATTCCTCTGGTAAAAGGTCCATAAGGGACTTTATGCCAGTCCAGAATCAGCGCAATGGCACTTTGTTCTGCCATATGCCCATCATGCACCCAACATGGCCCCTATGCCAGGGTGGGAATGAGGATTGTGCAGCTGGCATAGCAGTCTACTCCACTGTCTTGTCATCAGTGGGAAGTTCCTCATTCCAAGTAACCATTTACACTACTTCAAAATGGCTGTACATTGCCATTCTGCTCTGGTGTAAATTATTATACAAGGTGCAAAGAATCAGGCTCCAACTGTATATATAGATGAGAACATAAGAACTGCCATACTAGGTCAGACCAAAGGTCCGTCCAGCCCAGTATCCTGTCTGCCAACCATGGCCAATGCCAGGTGCCCCAGAGGGAGTGAACCTAACAGGCAATGATCAAGTGGTCTCTCTCCTGCCATCCATCTCCATCCTCTGACAAACAGAGGCTAGGGACACCATTCCTTACCCATCCTGGCTAATAGCCTTTAATGGACTTAACCTCCATAAATTTATCTAGTTCTCTTTTAAACCCTGTTATAGTCCTAGCCTTCACAACCTCCTCAGGCAAGGAGTTCCACAGGTTGACTGTGCGCTGTGTGAATAAGAACTTCCTTTTATTTGTTTTAAACCTGCTGCCCATTAATTTCATTTGGCGGCCCCTAGTTCTTATATTATGGGAACAAGTAAATAACTTTTCCTTATTCACTTTCTCCACACTACTCATGATTTTATATACCTCTATCATATCCCCCTTAGTCTCCTCTTTTCCAAGCTGAAAAGTCCTAGCCTCTTTAATCTCTCCTGATAGGGGACCCATTCCAAACCCCTAATCATTTTAGTTGCCCTTCTCTGAACATTTTCTAATGCCAGTATATCTTTTTTGAGACGAGGAGACCACATCTGTACCCAGTATTCAAGATGTGGGCGTACCATGGATTTATATAAGGGCAATAAGATATTCTCCATCTTATTCTCTACCTCTTTTTTAATGATTCCTAACATCCTGTTTGCTTTCTGACTGCCTCTGCACACTGCATGGATGTCTTTAGAGACCTATCTACAATGACCCCAAGATCTCTTTCCTGATTAGTTGTAGCTAAATTAGCCCCTATCATATTGTATGTATAGTTGGGGTTATTTTTTCCAATGTGCATTACTTTACATTTATCCACATTAAATTTCATTTGCCATTTTGTTGCCCAATCACTTAGTTCTGTGAGATCTTTTTGAAGTTCTTCACAGTCTGCTTTGGTCTTAACTATCTTGAGCAGTTTAGTATCATCTACAAACGTTGCCACTTCACTGTTTACCCCTTTCTCCAGCAGCAGAGTCCTGTGGCACCTTATAGACTAACTTATAGACTAACAGACATATAGGAGCATGAGCTTTCTCCAGATCATTTATGAATAAGTTGAATAGGATTAGTCCTAGGACTGACCCTTGGGGAACACCACTAGATCAGACTGTCTCTTGAAAACAAAAATATTGGAGCAGCTATTCCAAGTGCTGATCATTACATAACTTATCACATGGAGTTTACCTGCCTGGACAAATCTAATCTTTGAATGTTGGCTGAAAGAATAAGGAAATTATCACAGATATCAACAAGTAGAGTCTCTCCACTGGAATTTAGCAGAGACCGGGTGTGGGTGAGAATCTCAAATCATGAATGGGCTTTGAGTCTCAGATCAATTTACCTTTTGTAGAACTTCTTTCCCTGGGGAGAAGCATTAGCAGACTTAAACGTTGGCGAGCACCCTCCACAAATTTGCATCTGTCATTCAGAATCCGTGCCTTCCTATTATATAACTGACAAAATGATGGTATTAATTAATCTTATTGTGTACAGAGCTGATTGATATCAAGCAGTACTACAGTAATCAAGTTAGCCAGTTGCATATGTGTGAAGTGCTGCAGTTTATCAAATTTTGCAGGCACCCAATGATTCTGTATAATGAGGAGGAACAATGCTGACAAGAGAGCAGAGGGTCATTAATATGACACCTGATTTTTATTTATTTATAACTCTTAAAAATTACCACACTTGTCAGCTGTACAAAAGGTGCCGGGATGTGTTAATGCATATTCTGTCAAAATTGTCAAGAGTATGAGCCGCAAGTTAGCTCCACTGGGATATGCTCTGTGTTTAAAAACACGCACGCACACTTGCTTATTGTGAGACGCTGGAACTTCAAAAGCTGAAAGCTGCTGAAGATGAATAATGGGCGTAATGTGCAGATCTGTAAAGGTGTGAAAAGATGTCGCTATACGAGATGTTGAAATAGAAACAAGATTCAACAAGGACAATTATCATCTCTGTCAAAGGCTTTCAGTAATCGGTGTCAGCTGCCACCACAGTAGGAGGAGGAGGAGGAAAAACTGCTACATGAATATTTGATGTTTTATGAAATTAGGCCAAGCTGAAATCTCTGTCAAAGTGTTTTGATGGTGTACGTTTGCTGGGGGAGTGGAGAGGAGATCCATTCAGAGGTTATTTTTCATTACTGCTTCAATTAGTTCTCTTTTGATGTAAGTGAACTTAGTGCTCACGACAAAAATGCTAGTCTGACATCCCTGGAGATATCTTGCCTACAGTGCAAGATTCCTCAGCACACAATGCCCCACCCATGTATCTTCAAGCTGACTTGGAGGAACCATTCTCACCATCTAAGAACTAGGCAATCCATCTCCTTATTTGTCCATCCTAAGCCTTTCATCTGAGATTGCCAACACCAGTACTACCAATTAGTGCCCATTGTACAGACCTCTTCCCTCCCTCTTGGCAGAGATGACCTCTCCCTGCTTCATGTCATGTCATATCCGACCCTAGATGCAAGATCCTCTGGGCAAGAGCCTCTTATTATTCTCTCCTCATACTGCCAAGTTACTCTGCACTCCAGGAGACCATTAGTACTTTGTTAAGTAATCCTCATCATGGTAGTTGTTCTTGAAATGTGGCCGGCTTGCTAAGAACTGGCCAGTGACGAGACCAGATTCTCTCTCTCATGACCCACCAAATGGTCTCTGAATAATGATTTTTCATCACTGCCAACCTGAGCTAGATTTCCACAAGGGATATAGAGCTGAAAGGCTTTGAATCCCATCTAAAGCTGGGTGAATAATTACATTTTCAGTTCAGCCGGCAAACAGACAAAATCTGGGAAAATATTTGGTTCAGTCCGCTCAAATGTTTGGAATCTGTTCGCAAATTGGAAAATTTCATTTCAGGCACATTTTCCTCTTTTGAAAGCTTTAGCCCAGGGGTGATGGCGCTTGTCTGGATGGTGGGAGTCCTATGTTTGAATCCCAACTCTGGAGCAGGACTTGAATTCAGATCCCCCTCCTCTTAGGTAAATGGTCTAACCAGCAGGCTATAAGCTAGGCTATTCTGAGGTCAGCTGTTCTCAATCTCTTCTGTTAAAGCTGTTCCGCTTTGTATAAATACTTAACTATTCATTGTACTAAAGACAGAGTGAGTGAGAATTAATCACTAGGGCCAGGCTATAGAGTCAGGCACTCACCTGGCAGATAGGAGATGTGGATTAAATCTTCTCTCCGCCTGAATTAGAGGAGGGATTTTAATCCACATCTCCTACCTCCCAGATGAGGGCTTTAATCATCAGGCTAAACTGTTTGCTCCCCAAAATTCACCCAGTTCTAATCTCATCCCATATTTCGCCATCCAGTCTCATAAATAAAGGATTTTCTAAATAGCTGGAGTGTTTAATTTTTAAAGCTCAGACAGATGCAATTGCAAGAGCAGTGAGATGGTGATGAGGACCATTTAAGTACCTAGATAGACTGATCTAATTTACCAAATCAAAAAATAATTCAATCAGCGAGCTGGTTGGGATTTTTTTTCTTGTAAAAAATTGTCAAAAACAATGCCCACTTCCCCCCATTTGTTGAAATTTTTCTATTTCAATTTTTGGGGCTTTTAATTAGAAAAAACCCTCAGAGACTGAATGGTTTTTGTTAAAAAATAGAATTATTGGTTGCTGAAAACCAAAATCATATCATTTTTCCATGGAAAAGCCAAAAAGTATCAACAAAAATGTCAAAGCCAATTTCTACTGAAAATGTTTTCAAGTATTTTTTTTAAATCAGCTGTAATTATTATTATGAAAATAAAAACAATTAATAAAGCCACTAGAACCAGCAGCTAGACTTAGTGGGCAGGCCTCACTAATACTAATATATCTCCACTGACTTCAGTGGGGCTACTTCTGATTTACACCTGTGTAAAAGCAGATGTAGGCTCCAGTGTATCAGGTGAACATGGGAATGAAGATCCACATATGGATTTCTCAGTGCTGGACAGGAGTTACTTTGAAAAGCAGGGTGAGCTAACTGAGACCCTTTTGAGGAGTTCTGCATGCTCATTTTCTCTCCTCTGCTGGATGCAACTGCTGTGGGGAGGGAGACAGGCAGAGAAAAAGAAATTAGTTATGGCTCCCTGATTCTGACACCCATTATATGATGGTCCTGCCTCGATCTAGATTAAAGCATCCCTTCTCTAATCTATATCAGCTGGCTATGACCTCCAAGGGGCCATGCATCAGCCATGGACAGACAGAGCTCAGTGTGCTCAAATCCTTGACATGCCCCCCTAACACCAAGGACTGAAGGGGTGGGTAGCGTAAGAGCCAGCTATGCTGGTTTTATACCTACTGGAGATTCCAAAGCTACCTCAGCATGGCCTTTAATATCTCTACAACACAGATCTGTCTTTGGCCTTCTTCAACAGACACTGTCACAGAAATAAATTTTACTGAAGAGTAGTTCTTGTGTTACGGATGAAAGAGTCACCATTTTCAAACCCGGGTGCCCAAAGTTAGGCTCCAAACTCCATGGTTCGGTATCTAAACAAAAATGGCCTGAATTTCCAAAGGTATTGAGGTCTCTCAAACTCCGCTGACATCAGCAGAACCTTGTGGGACTTCAGTGCTTTGGGAAATCAGGCCATTATCATTTAGGTGCCTAACTATGGAGTTTGGAACCTAACTTTGGGCACCCAAGTTTGAAAATCCTGACCACATCCAACAGATAAAACCTTGAACAAATTCTTCAAACTTGGATCTCATTCCTTTCATACCTTAAACAGATTTGATCACAGTGGTGAAGCACTAGTTCTTAGCCTTCAACTGAAGATGTTGCAACTTTTTTGTAAGGTCTAAATTACCTACCCCTCTTTTGGCAAAGTTGGTACTACAGATGGACAAAAAAAAACACAAACATTTTCAACAAAATTTTCAACTGGGTCTTTATCAATCAAAAACTGAATCTGATGAACATTTTCATGGGAAACTCAAAATTTGGAAAATTTCAACCAGCTTGACTTAATATTTTTCCCCCTCATTTTGAGCAAGGGCTGTTGACTTGTTTAAATCTGTTCCAGATGAAGGCATTGTCATACAATGCAGCAAACTGGTGAGCTTGCTGCTCATGTCTGAAATCCTACCTAATTCCAACCCAGCTTCCAAACCTCACACAACGACACAACCTGGACGCAGCATGCGTTGACAATACCCCCGTGCCAAATGCTGCCAAGATAAATGGACTGTCTTCTCCCTGAGTAAGAGTTGAAATTTTTTTTTGTCTGTAGGCCAAGTCTGGGTTTGAAGCCAAGACCACAGATTACCAAAACCAGTATTTGTGTGGTGCTCCACTGAAAGAGGAGTGAATTCCACATTACATTTTATATCTTGCCACAACAAATTGAGAAGATTAACAAGAGAAATATTGGCCACATGGCTGGCTGGTGATCCAGGAGAAACCTTGGCTCTAAATTTGTGGATTCCAGTTCTCAGCTAGTATTTGCAACCGCATACAGCTGCTCCATATCTCCAGACCTCCCTAATGACCATTCTTCCAAAGACCAGCATGATTATTTGTCCCCTCTGCACTTCTGAACACCAGAGAGGAACAGAGAAATAGTGAGCAGGCAGCCAGGGACCACCTACCGGTCAGAGGAGTCTCTGAGCCTAGTAACAACAACCTGCTCATGAACAAGAGGGTGAGGAAAGAGCTGTCATGCTGCACTAGCCAGTAGGGTGATTGGAGCATAGCCAGTGCCCCTGTTGTTCTGGAAGGCTGCACACAAAGCCCCTCTTTTTTGTTTTGTGCCCTTTCTGTTACACCAAGCCTGCTCTCAATAGGCATTTCCTTTGCTATTAATGGAATCTGCTTTAATTTCAAAAGTTCTGTTTGCAGGCTGTAATCTCAGCCCCTGTCCAATTTAAATATCTGTTGTTTCGGTGGTGGACTTCTGGACTACCTCCTTCTAGCTCGATGCCAAAAACATAACGGAGAAATTTTCACCCACTATTAGAAGCCATCTGGTTATGCTGCACTGAAAAGTGAGACAGATAAGGAGCTGTATGATACCCATGTAAGGCAATTTGCTAGCCTGTTTATCATACCTGACTCTGGGGTGCACCGCTTTATTTTGATTTGATAAAAAGAAAAGGAGTACAGCTGCAGTGCACTGCTGCTTCACCAAGCCGACAGATGGGCATCACTGTGAGAAAGCCACATGGCATTTTTTGTTGAACTCAGCTCATTAGGTTTTATCTGCAATATGCTGCTGCATTGACAGAAAACATTTAGTGAGCAGAAACATTAGCCAAAGTTTGTCAACAGCAATAGGAAAAAGATTCTATTGTGGAAGAATATGCACATGGGTGGGGTATGGTTACTTTTAATACCCAGACATTTGTTCCTCAAACTTTTGAGGCTCTCTCTGTAACTTGTATCGTAACATTAGCCCTGACTAGCATAATAATAGAGCTGCTTTTCAAAGTTTACAACTGTTGGTACATTTTAAAACAATGCACAAATTGATTCTTCTGCATAGGCCCGGGTTTGTCAACAAAACCTAGATAGAGCTTTCCCCTTTCCCTACCCCCCTCCCCCCAAAAATCCAAAAAATCTCAGATCCTCAAAATTCCTTAAAAGTGATGAATGAACTTCAAGGGGTCTTAAGTTTATGCATCTTGTTATTACAGGGCCTTTAGAACGATAAACAGTTCTCTCTTTCCCTTGTTTGGTTTGCTGATCTCATTCCAACATGCCAATTTAATTTGAAGAAATGATAGTTAATTTATATCAATTTAATTTATATAATTAATTTAATTTATAAAGAAATTATATAAATTAAATTAATATAAATTAACTATAATTTCTTCAAATTAAGCTTTGTGGCACTATTGGAAACGGAACATACAATTTTGGGAAATTTCACATTAGAAAATAAAACAAAGTATTTTCAAGCCACAAAACAAATAAAGAACATTTGGTAGCCTCCATTTCATCAAAAAATAGGTATTTAATGTCCCAGTCTGAGAAAAGCACAGCACCTCAATGTCTGCTGATGTGGGAAATGGAGATACTCATCACTTCAAAGGAGCAGGCCCTAAGTGGACTACACTCTATAAAGGAATCTACGCTCTGATAAACAGACCTCATCTACAAACAAACTTGCATTGGTTTATTTAAACCAGTTTAGTTAATTTCATGCAACACCCTGTGTGGACAGGTTTTTTGGAGGGGGAAGGGCACCTAATCAGTTTAAGATCAATCAAAATACACCTGGTTTAAATGAAATAAAAGTGTCCTCACAGTCTTTTACGCTGGTTCAAAATCACACCTTGACTTAAACCAGTCCAACTCTGCATGTAAATATGCCCTTACTATCTGAAAGATAAGACATACTTCAGCAGTGCATAGGCTCACATGGTATTGTTCCATTAGCAGAAACTATGATCACATTTCAAAATACTTTGTTTATTTAAACTGGCATTTTAAGCTTTTATTTTTAATTATTTCTCTATTATAGCAATGCCCATTATCTCTGCTATAATTGAAGGTCAGCGTTCCTATGGCAATCTCTGGCTGTAAAACTTCACCAGCCTACAAGACCTTAACCTAGGAGTGCTAGATATACATTTGGGCTTTGTTGACACATTTTCACCCTTCCCGAATCACGTAGACATTTTTAAGGCCGACTTCCTGAGCAGGTCTAATGACAGATTCCCTTTACGCACAGCTTTCACGTTCCCTACTCTCCATTTTAAAACAATGTTAGGAGTGTAACCGGAAGGAGTTGTGACTAGGATATCAACAACTCTGTCCCTTATCAAAACTGCTGGGATCACTATTTGTATGTGTTACTTGGACTGTGAGCTCTATGGGTTGGGTCTCCTTTTTTGTTCCGTGTTTGTACAGTGCTTGGCACAATGGGGTCATTGACTGGTGCATTCAGGCAGTATCACAATACAAATAAATAGTAAATACTACTAATAATAACTTGGACCAGTTACCATCTGTCTTTGGGCCTTTTCCTGCTTGCAGTAAAGTGAGTGAGAGTTTTGTTGAGCGTAAAATTGGATTCTTTGAAAGCAAAGGGGGATTTCATGTGCAGAACAGAATAGAGTTCGTTTGCTTTATGTTGTTGGCCTTTTCGTTGCCAGGAAGATTTGAAACTAACACCACAGAGACTACAAAATCAGAGAAGCATTTATGTACAACTGGGAGACAGGGCTGTAACTCTGCCAGTTAACACTACCCACCCCCAATTTTTCTTTCCTTTTAAACTTCAGTTTTACTGGAAAAACTCCATGATATCTGGTCACACATGAAAGAGCTAAATTCGAGGGTAATTGAACTACATAGGCTTATACTCCTCCCTGTGTTCCAAAGTCTATCGAAGCACTTATATGAATATTGCCTTTCAAGGACAGAAGGGGAAATTCCTATTCCTGATGATGATCATATCCATAGAAACAAAGGGGAAAAAGCAAGAAAATTCCACCAATACCCTCATGCTTGGAGGGAAAGATGGCAGACTCGAGTCAAGAGAAACCCCCCAGAGAAAAGATTTGAGTAAAGACTATGGAATTAGGCCTCAGATCTACCAAAAGTAAGAAGAATCTTCTGGGATTCAAGTTTTAATTGATGTTCATGAAAGTGTGTGAGATTAATGTATTTATTCCACATTGCCCTTCAGTCTTAGCTGGAAAGCAGTCATATCTGAGGGGAGATGGAGGAGAATGAAGAGGAGCAGGAAAGGTAAGAGAGATAAAAAAGGAGGAAGAGGAAGAGAATAGAATGGAGGCCTGAAATCTTCTCTGTTTATAGCTCAGGGGCCAAATTCTACTTTCATTTGCAACAATGTAAATAAGAGATTACCCTGAATTTATACTGGTGTGAAAATAGAATATGGCCCAGAGTCACTAATTTATCCCTAGACTGTCCTTGTGGGGGCACAGCAGAGGTAACAGGGTCAGCAACAATTGCATAATTAAGCCCTTACTCACAGTAAGTACTACCTTGAGTAGCCCCTTTGATGTCAGTGGAACTGTTCACAGAGTAAGATCCCTCTGGATGTGGGTAAGGGTGGCAGAACCATGCCTTCACTTTTTAAAACAAATTTTTTATTTAAATGTCATATTTCCTGTAAATTTTTATCATGTCAAATTTATATAAAATATATTCCTATATCTGTGCTTCACACTGGATAGTAGACAGCCAAGATTAGAACTGGTAGGAAATTCCCCCTCCCCAGTGGAAAATTTCAACTTTTCAATGAAAAAAACTAAAAACCAATATATTGTAATTTACAAACACTGTCATAGTGTACTTTGGATGCCTCCAGCTCCCTTTCTCTTCTGTAGGCTGGGTGCCAGGGTTACACTACATCTCCCACAATGCATCCTGATTGCCTTTCATGGTGAGGGGAGGCAGTTGCAACAAGGCAGTTCTTGGTTGTGGTCCATCATGGGAGATGTAGTCCAGCTAGTGAGCTCAGTCTACAGAGGAGAATGGAGACAAGACAAAACTTAACTACAACTTCCATGAGGCACTACTGCAGCATTTCTGAATACACTTACTTCAGTTTTCTGGAGTTTGAGTTTCCTGACAAAAAAAGTTGACATTTTCCATGTAATAGAGGCATTTTTCATGCAAAAAAATTATTTTCTCAAAAACTCAGTTTTGATGGAAAGTTTTTGGCCAGCCCTAAGCCCTATCAATGCTTGTGGGCAGAGCAACTGGAGGGTACTCTATAAGAGAATGAGCAAGCTCAAAAAGTTCAAAGTGATTCCACAAAGAATTCCCTTTCTTCACTTAAATGTTAATGAACACTCAGTTAAAAAAAAGAAAGAGAATTGCTGAGGGCCTCACAGTTGCCATGTAAAAATTAAGTTACTGCACATTGGTGCTATAAACCCATTGACTATTCTGGGCTATTCAATTAAAAGAATACACAAGTAGATTGCATACCTGAGACTATGTGAATTCGAGAACTATCCAGCAAGATGCTGAATATCCCTAACACCCATTGACCTAGTGGCACACAACACTCGGCAAGAAGCTCTCAGTATCTCATCCAACTCAGCCCTTTGCTTCACCATTGTATCTTGTTTACAGGGCTGGTTTTAAAATTATGAAAGAAGAAGTAGGTCAGAGATAACCTTTGCCAGTTCCCTTCCACAGAGCCATGTTATTGTTGATGTGGATTAGCAAGTAGTAGCAATGTCTCTGCTTTTTTCTCACACAAGGATGATGTAAATTATCCTTCTTATGATTAATTCTTCTGTGAGCAGAAAGGGCAGCTGAGCTGCCCATATCCATGTCTGATTTTAATCTGGAAATTTTCACTTGGTTATTAGCATCCTCCTGCCCATATCAGGAAGTCATTAGATTTTCCCTTGGTATTTAGAAACTAAATCTACCATTGACACTAAAAACCCCAGAGTAAAACAATGCACTTTCTGACCTCCGAAGGATTTTCTGAATGATACAGATCCTTTATATTTCATCAGACGCTGATGAATAAAGCCTGTAATGCTAGCTCTTTGGGAACGTAAATGGTGTTAGGACACATTTAATACCTGGTGCCATTTCACTGAGTTACACCACGGATGAATTCAGCCCATTTTATTTTCCTGATTTGGTTTCTCTCTCTTCTGTGGCTGCATTATCCCTGAAAGCCCACTTAGTTATTCAGCTCTGCAAGCAGTGAAACTGTTGAGGTCCAAGCTGATCAACAGCAAATATTTTCCACTGCCACACTGAGCCATCAGACTGCTCCTTTTGTACCTTTAATTGACTTGTTAGGTCAATGAGAATTTTATAGGCCAGTTTTTCCTTATCTCAAGAGCAACATTGCACATATGGAATGGAGGCCTTTATATCCAGCTCCAGGAACTGAGTGCTAATTTGATCTATCTTTCTGGGCAACTGTGCCAGACTTATCACCATGGTATCTGTGATGAAAGGACTTAAGCCATGATCTCTGGATAACGAAACAATTCAGTAGCACTCGCCCATCTACTGGAAGTCCACAAATGCAAGAGAGCCCTAATGTCACTACTGGTGTATAATGTTTTGGTAATAAACATGTTTAATGTTGTTAATTTTTTAACTTCCTGCATCAATATGTCTAGCGATGTTGTGCTTTAGAACTCTAAAGTGCATCAATGTTCCCTCTGGATCGGAGTCTAGTGAATTATTAATCACGGCACATTCAAATTTAGATGTCATGGTAATTGGGATGGGCACAGGGAAGAGAAGGAGAAGAAATATGTTTTTAACCCTTCTGGCCCGGAAGGTGATATACTCAACCTGAAGTAGCTCCCAACTCTCAACCCAGCACATCCTCTTTGTGTGCCAGTTTCCACCATTCCTTTTCTTCTCCAAAAGCGATGGCCCCTGACATCTTTACCCTGTCCCAACCCCAAACACTCAGTCTAATACATATGATAGAGATCCAGTGAAAGGGAAAAAGGCAGAAAAAGGCAGAAAGAGACATGGCAGCAAAATAGGTAAAATATACTTTTAAAAATTTTAAGTGCCCTAGAAACTGAAATTTAGATGCCAAAGGTTTCCATACACCCTGAGGACAATGTATTTTCCAGCTAAAAGTCCCTACAGAATTAGAATTAGCTTTTGTCCAGGCTGAACACAATATTTCTGGGCTGGTCCAGGCCTCTTCCTGAAACCAAGCTTCCCTGACTACACGAAGTCATTCTGGACTAGAGCAAATCATTGCCTACACTCAACTTCCAAGGTGGACTGCTTTCATGTCTGGAGTAAGCCCGTGTCTAAGCCAAACCCATAGGCTAAACAAAGTCTTTCAGGGCTACAGGAATCTTTCAAGCTGTGCAGGCCTCTGTCTACATCAGGCTTCCAGGCCAGTTTTAGTTCCAGTCTAATGAAGTCTTCCAAAACTAGGCCAAAGCTCTGTCTAAGCCAAGTTCCCAGAATAGATTGTTATTCAAAGCTAGAGAAAGCTTTATAGTTCCCGAACCCCGCCATCACTAGACTCCCACCAATCAGAAATCGCTGTCTATGATGGACCAATCTGTCACACCAACCTAGCATGGCTAAAACTGGCTGAAAAACAGAAAACAAGTGGGGGGGAGGGGCAACATTGTTTCCATTGCACAGGATTCAAAATGGACCCATTTAAGCTTTTTCACATTTTTTCATAATATTTTTAAATGAAACTTTAACCAAAATTTCTGTAACAATTTTGGTAAATATTGTGGAAAATGTAGCCAAAATATAGGCAATTTTAATAATGCTCACAATTTTTCACAAAAACAATCAGTTTTGAAAAATAAAGGGCATTTATTAAGAGGGAAGAAATCTTTCCTTGCAAAAAATTTCAACCAGCTCTAACCAGGAGCAGTTACAGTGCGAGGAGAGGGCAC
Source organism: Gopherus flavomarginatus (assembly GCF_025201925.1). Taxonomy (NCBI): domain Eukaryota; kingdom Metazoa; phylum Chordata; order Testudines; family Testudinidae; genus Gopherus; species Gopherus flavomarginatus. The sequence goes on along the minus strand of NC_066622.1, from coordinate 123,922,981 downwards.
TTCATAAGAACATAAGAGTGTCCATATAGGATCACACCAATGGTCCATATAGCCCAGTATCCTGTGTTCTGACAGTGGCCAATGTCAGATGTTTCAGAGAGAAAGACCAGAACAGGGCAATTAACAAGTGATCCATCCATTGTCGTCCAGTCTCAGCATCTAGCAGTCAGAGTTTTAGGGACATCCAGAGCATGAGGTTGCATCCCTGACCATCTTGGCTAATAGCCATTGATGGACCTACCCTCCATGAACTTAGTAAATTCTTTTTTTAACCCAGTTATACTTTTGGCCATTTACTTATGTCTCCCAGTTTTGCAAACTCTGGTTTCCTGAATGAAGCTACTGTAGGCTTTACACGAACTTCTGCTACCGGTATGTACTGCTATCACCTAATACTTCTTGGCTTGAGGCTTGTCACGGCAGTAGCAGGAGTTAGAGCATAGTGAGAGGGCAATGTGGGGAGGGCATGGTCCCTAACACTGGCAAGTCAGCAATCCTCAGGACATCCAGTGGGAGACATAAGTCTTGATTGGGCCCTGTTTCCCAATGATATTGGCCATCCTTTCTCCTTGCTACTGTGCATCCTTGGGGCAGAGAAATGGGTGGGGGAAGAGAAGAGGAGGCAATGGTCTTCTTCCACATTCTGCCCACAAAGCAAGATCCAACCACGTGAGTCATCAAAATGAGATACTGCTCAGAGTCGATTGTGCAGATGTTCAAAATATAATTGTGCAGCTTTATGAGCTTCACTGGGCTCCTTGAGATTGGCTCCCCTCCAATGTGGGGCAGAAAGGTCTTGAATATGCCCATTAGTTATGCTGGATTCCTTGGTCTTGGTTCCTTCTTGACTGAGGAAAAAAATAAGTGGCGGTATTTTCTAAATGCCACCTACTTGTGGCACCAAAATGAGACATCACTCACAGTACATTGTGCAGATCTGTGACACTCCCTTCTCCTTTCTCACATGAGAAAAGGGATAGTTAATGCTGACATTAGATTATCAGCAACTGAGTTAACACCTCACTGAGAATAACAGGGCAGTTCACAATCCTCAGAACTATGGTTCCAGCTCTCCACAAACATCTAAACCCCATTCACTTTTCAGATGTTCATTATGGCCTGGTTTACATTTAAAATTTAGGACTTGTCTACACTTAACATATTGCACCACTGTACTGCTTCAGTGTAGACACTCCCTGCACCAAAAGGAGAGTTGCTCCTGTCAGTGTAGGCAGTCCACCTCCCCAAGAGGTGGTAGCTAGGTCAACAGAAGAATTCTTCCATCAACTTAGCATTGGTCTACACTGAGGTTAGGTCAGTATAGCTGCATCTCTCAGGGCTGTGAAAAATTCACACCCCTGAGTGATGTGCCTATGCCAACCTAACCCCCAGCTAAGTCAATAGAAGAATGTTTCCACTGACCTAGCTGCCACAGCGCAGGCAGGTGGCATTCCTACACTGATGAAGAAACTCTTTCCATCAGCATAGGGTGTGTCTACACTAGCACACTATGTTGGCATAGCTAGGGTGACCAGATAGCAAGACCCAAAAATTGGGACTGTCCCTATAAAATCGGGACATCTGGTCACCCTAGGCATAGTTATGGCTCCATGCCAGGATAGCTACTGTGCCATAGCTGTGCTAGCATAGTCCCTTGTCCCCATAGTGTGTATAGCCTCAACAACCATAATGGACAGAGATTTGAAAAGAAAAGAGAAAAAGAGAGAAAAGAGGGAAAAGAGAGGAGAGGGAAGAAGAGAGAATCCAAATACTACCAAGAAGGCACTCATTCCTCTAGGAAGCCAGGCTTCAGATGACAAGCTAGAGAACTGGCTAGCTTCTTAGGCCAGATCAACACTAGAAACTGTCACCGGTGTATTAATATTGGTTGGGGATGTGATTTTTATGACATATTATACTAGCAAAAGCCCAAGTGTAGATTCAGTTATACTGGTAAAAAGGGGGCTTTTGGTACTATAGCTTATTTCATTTGGGGTCTGGTATAAGCTCTACCAGCAAAAATACCCTTTTGCAGGTATAAACTGCATCTACACTAGGAGGGTTTGCCAATATAGCTCTCTCAGTAAACATTTTCTAGAATAGTTTAGGTCTTAAGGGATAAGTTTTATGATTTTATACCAAGCAATAGTGTCATACAAAATTATATATCTGACCCTGGAACCATTGTACAAGTGCCTACAGTGCGAGGTCAAAAAGTGCAGTAATTTTCTAATTGAATATGGCATAAAGTAATAAAATATGCTCCTTGTCATTATTTGTTTTATGCAGTGGCACAAATTATCATTTTGTTTTTCTGTTGTGCCGTGAAGTTCGTAGCTAATAATAATAAATTTGCTTTTATGGTGCCTATTGGCCATAACATTCCAGGTGCCTCATATGAGAACAAAGCAGCTGAAATTCAAATTAAAGTGACCACTGAAAATTGGGGTAGCGGGTCATATAAATATTGGTGTAATTCCACTTTTAACTGTGTCCTAACTAGGAAGATTTCTCCAAAAGAAAAATTTGTTGGTGCGAGTGGCAGATTTGTGAACATATAGAGCCGTATCTTCAGCTGGTGTAAATCAGCATAGCTCCACATAAATGCACTTGGTTTCAATCCAGAGGAAATGCAGACATCAATGGAGCTATATCACTTGACACCAGCTGAGGATCTGGCTCACTGAAATTAAGAGAATGTAACATCACAGTGATTCTTAAGTTAGTGAAGGCCTGATTCTGCAAGGTGCTAAAAGTACAGTTAATTGCTGCTGGATTTGTGGGCATTCAGCACATCACAAGAGACACACAGCACTTTGCATGTTCAAGCTCTGTAGGATCAAAAGTTTTATCACATGGGCAAGATTATACTTATGCTGTCGATGTGGGATGAAATTCACCCCTATACAGAGGGTCCTCAGAGGTCACATACACTATTTAAGGTCCACTTCAGCTTTAGAGTATGTTGGGGCTTGTCTTCACTATGGGGATAAATCGAACTAAATTACGCTACTCCAGCTACGTGAATAATGTAGCTGGAGTCAACATAGCTTAGGTCGACTTACCCAGTGTCTCTGCTCTGCTGCGTCAATGGGAGATGCTCTCCGATTGACTTCTCTTACTCTTCTCAGAAAGTTGGAGTACCAGGGTCAACCAGAAAGTGCTCTGCCATCGATTTAGCAGGTCTTCATTAGACCTGCTAAATCAGCCCCTGCTCCATCGATTGTAGCTGCGCTGATCTCCCTGTAGTGAAGACTAGCCCAAATTTCCCCCTCTCTGGATTATCCCCCATTAATTAATCCCCAGTTAATTCATACCCCCATAGCTAAAAACCAAAAACAAACCTTACAACTGTATCGTACCCATTTTCAGAATCTCTTTAGCTATGGCTAGGGCCCTACCAAATTCACAGCCCATTTTGGTCAATTTCATGGTCATAGGGTTTTTTAAATAATAAATTTAATGATTTCAGATATTTAAATCTGAAATCTCATGGTGTTGTAATTGTAGGGGTCCTGACCCAAAAAAGTTGTGCAGGGAAGGTCACAGTACTGCTACCCTTACTTCTGTACTGCTGCTGAAGTGGTGGTGCTCCCGTCAGAGCTGGGCAGCTGGAGAGCAGCAGCTGTTGGTTGAGAGCCCATCTCTGAAGGCAGAGCCATTGCCAGCAGCAGCGCAGAAGTAAATATGGCCTGGTATGGTATTGCCACCCTTACTTCTTGCCTTACTTCTTGCCACCCTCAGTCAGCAGCCACCACTCTCCAGCTCTGAAGGCAGCAGCGCAGATGTAAGGGTGGCAATACCACAATCCCCCTAAAATACTCCTGTGACCTCCACCTCCCTTTTGGGTCAGGACCTCCAATTTGAGAAACACTGGGTTTCCCCTGTGAAATCTGGTCTTTTGTGTGCTTTTACTCTATACGCTACAGATTTCACGGAGGGAAACCAGATGACCAGATTTCATGGTCTGTGACATGTTTTTCATGGCCATGAATTTGGTAGGGCCCTAGCTATGGCTATAATAAGTATAATACTTCCTATCTAGTTTGGGAGTATTGCTCTGCTTTTTCTAAACTAACACGTTCTGGCGCAGAATCTCCATTGCCTTAAGAGCCATTAGTTCCAGCATTATAAAGTGGCTGTAAAGCCAGTAGATCTGTAGCCTGAGAGATCTACAGACCAAGAATTGTTTGCAGAAATTATTTAAATATTTATTAATATCTTATAAACCTGTGAAAACTGTAAGTGTCTGACAGACAGTTTGTGAACAAAAAAAGAGAGGGGTAGATTGGTCAACAAATGTACTTGCTGCAGATTATTAGTTTAGCTCTAGCCAAAGCATCTTATGGTTTGGGTGCTGTTGGGGAAGACTTCAGACTCTGACTTGATGGCAGAGATCAGCTGAAGCCATTTCACCAATCATCCCCAAATTTGTACAATGGTGGGGAAGACGGAAGAATGTTCTCAGTGCAGGGCATTTTAAGGTTTGGCTTGTCTATACGAAGATGTTTGTCAGTATTACTATACTGATATAATTATATCAGTATCTCTGTACCAGAATAACTGTAGCAATGTAACTATACCAGTATATTCATGCCACTAAACTTCCCCATGTAGAAAAGGCCTTAGTCATGGGTTAGGGCTTGTCTATGTGAGAGAAATTGACCAGCATGGTTATTCTGGAATAGCTACCTCATGTGGACACTCTATTCCAGAATAAAAGTGATTTTATTCCAATTATTTCAAATCCAAAGCAGCATAATTATTCCAGAATAAAGTCACAATAGGATGTCCACAAAGGGAATTGTTCTGGAATTCCTATAGTGGCATAATGGTTCTGGAATAGCTATGCTGGTCAATTTCCCTGTGTGGACAAGCCCTTAATCATTCAACTTTATTGAATCGGCGATAGTGTCCTCAAGAATATGCATTTCTTCCTGATCTGAAAGAGGAAAGTTCCACAGAATGCTTTGCCTATGAAGCCTGAAAGGAAGTATCAAGAGTGTAGGCACATAATAGTGGTTTGTCTAGGTATCAGGTTATAGGGGTTGGTTGCTCCCTAATTTTTTGTTTATATGGTGAACTGCTTGGATTTTGAGATGGCATTTCTGAGATACTATTTGAAGCACAGGGGCCAAATGTAGTTCTCACCTATGTCGGTGCAACTCCACTGGCTTCAATGAATTTGCCCTGGTGTAACAGAGCAGATTCTGGCCCATTGCATTTTTAATCTTTCCTCAGATGCCACCTCTTATTCTTTTAATCCACCTCTGAATAAATATTGCCATAAGCAAGACTCTTCTTAGAACAGCTCCTGAATCATCTTTCTCCTGTTCTCTAAGAGCATTTGCATTAGAACAAGAAAATCACCCCATAGCCATATAAACAATACACTGAGCATGCTCATTCGATTACAATCACTTTGGTTTTCTGGACTAACCTGTAAATGGGAAAAGACACTCAAAATGAGCCAACATTAGATATAGGCCTTGTGGGCAAAATACTTATTGTGCTGAAAACTTAGAGTGAAGCAATATGAAAGGGGAGGGGATCCTATTTTATGCAAATGATAAGACAGCAGAAAGAATGAAATCAGATGCAATATTGAATCCCACACCTGGTATTCCTGGATGCTGCTTTGTAGCAGACATGTTAAAAGAAAGATGTGAAACAGTAACTTATTTTGTTCACATCTAAATGGGGAAAATGCCTTCATAATGTAGTGGATTATGGTTTTGTGAAATATTACGGTTTTATTTATTTGCCTTTGCAGATAGTTAAATTTAAGTGCTACTTATGATTTCCCCCTAGATTTACAAGGTAATAAATTGCTTTAGTGTTTTCAATCTCTTTTCCTTCAGATCTAAATTGGTTGCCTAAATCTCATAGCAAGGTTTATTTCTATGAATACAGTAGGATCAATTTACCAGGCCATTTGCCCCCATTTTATTTCTCTCCAACCCCGTCCTCCCCTGCTCAGAGGCCACCACTGCAACATTTCACATCCAATGAGACAGCAGAACAGAAGCAGCCTTCAAAACTAACGTTAATGCTGTTCTGTAGCTTGGATGATGGAGCAGGTACGTGAGCAGCATATTGTATCTCTCAGCCCAGTGACATGGAAATAAGAGAGACTGCACTCGGAGGAATAAAGGGATAAAAAAAGACCAGGCTCAGAGACACCCTTGGAAATAGTCTGTGAAATAATACTTCTTGAGTTAGAAAAAGCACTTCAAACGGAACCTTTATTATACATATTCATTCAAAAATCTGACATGGATCTGTTTTTCAAATCCTCCTTCTTGGTAAGAGACAAAGCCAACTTCAAAATAGACATAAAGGTAGCTTTCTAAATCAGAGGGGAGGAGGGGGGGGGATCGAGGGTTGTATGGTATGGGGAAGTGCAGGTTTAGGCTGAGATGGACGCCTAAGAGTCCACTCTAAATGTGTGCGTGTGATGGGCGGGGCGGGGGAAGGGAAGGAAAGGAACCACATTGTCACTGGAACCATCCTGATCGTTCACTGGCTGGCAGTGCTTAATTTGTAAAGAAAGAGTTGCCAAGGCTCAAGCAATAACGATGGCGTCCACCAGACAGTGTGAGCTTGCACGCATCAGAGGTGTAAGGTCATGTCTTGTACGCCCCTGACAGAAGAGGTGCCTGGGTTGAGTCCCAGGGAACCCCAACACAAATTAAGCTCTGCTGGCAGGCAAGTCTCACGCCCTGTCTTCTGTCCATATATGATGGGGTGTACAAACTCCACACTTGCCAGGGAAGGGTTCATAAACTGCTATGGGTTCAGTCAGCCCCACTTTGATTCACCCACAAGCCCTGTCAGGCTTGAAGGGGGCAGTTAAAAGCAGAAAGCTAGCTCAGCTAAGAGGAGGCTGGGTGGGAGAGCAGATCTCTTATGCTGGCTTCCTGAAAGAAGGCCTCAGTCAGAGACTGATCGATGCCAGAGCCTCCCTGAAGGAAAGTAGGCTTCATGGGAGACTTGTGTTTACTTTGTTCCCTGGGACAACTGAGTGCCCTTTTTGACTTGGGGCATTGTGTTTACTGTTCTACTCAGGACCTGTTTATTATCTAAACGGGACAATTGCAGTCAATGGCACCCCTCTAGAGAACACTGTTGGCTTGTCCCCTACTGGAGTCAAGGCAATGATTTGTCATGAGCCCAGTAGGGGCATGGTCACACCGTACTTCTGTTCATCGGCGCCCTGTCTCTGCATGTGACTGAGCAGAAGACGCAGCACCCTTTGTGGAGAAGGCAATGATGGAGATGGGTGGGTGAATGGAAGCAATTCAAATGTCTAACTCCCATCTTTGTCTAGGTGACTAATGGACCATGGATCAAAGGTAAGTTCTGGGTATGGTAAGCAATGCAGTTATAGTAGAACCTTGTTTTACACTGACTGGCAACATGGATATCTTTCAGCCACACTTTCAGAAAGAACAGATATTTCCTGTTTAGTAACTGTGGTTCTTTCAGATGCTGTCTGTGTGGCTTCCACAGTAGGTGCAAATGTGCCTCACGCATGCAAACTCAGCATCTTCGGAACAGCAGCATTAGTTGGGTATACACATGCATCCTGTACATCTTCATGCTTCTGTGTGAGGGTAAAAAGGACAGAGCGGCCAGACCCTCCCTCAGTTCACTTGCAGCTCGAAGTTCATGGTTGCTGAGGACTCTGAAAAGCAAGGATAGAGGGTGGTTTGTGGGATCCACACTGACAACATCTTAAAGAAACACATGTGTGTCACTGTGGATACTAGTGGGGTGACCAGCAAGCAGCACCCCCGCAGGATGGTGAGAATGAGGAGGAGTGCCAGCTGATTTAGTCCACTTGCAGTACATCTCTCCCAAACTTAGCATCTGACCTAACTAAGTTTGAGGTACTATGTTTGATGGAAGTAATTGGATTATTCCCTGTCACCGCCCTGCTGATTTCACATATTGGCACATTTCTAAAGCAGGCAGAAGATATTGCTTGTGCTCTGGGGGAGTGAGTCTTCATATTTGAGCAGAGAAGTACACCAGACAATTGCTAACAGCTGGAGCTGTGCCATGGGATCTCCTTAGATATTGTTTATGATGAAATGGCCTGCCCTTTGGGATAGCAGACTACAGCTATAAATAACAGAAGAGACAGAAAGATTTGGTTCTGCCTGTAGAAAAGAGTAAAGCTCTGGAAACACACACTGCGTGTAACTTCTCATCCCCAGTGCAGATAAATTAATTGACTGATTCATAGTGATGGTGAGATGCAGACCTAAAGAAAGAAGCTCCTGGTTTATCAATTGGGTCACCTGCAAACCCCAAGGGAGAAGTTCGTTGCTTGAGGGTGGTGAGAAGAAATGGCCCGGCAAAGGACCAGAGTCTGTTCCAGCTTCAGTATTTGTCTCTGTGCCAGAGTCTCCCTTAAAGTCAGTGTGAGTTCTTCCAGAAGGACTTTGCCAATACCACGAGTGACTCTACAGACAACGTCGATGTCGGTGGCTGCATGCTCACCAATGCCAGTACAGTCATCACCGGGGCATTTCATCACTACTGAAAGTATAGCCAGTTCTACATCACTAGCTCTTGTTTTTGTTTGGGAGGTAGTGGCCTTATCCCTGGGGGTATGTCTTGATCTCTCCTTGTGGGACAATACCAAGCTACTTCTGGAGTCTCAGCTTCTGGACTCGGAATACCCTCCTCTTTGCTGGGTTGTCTCTGATGCCAGCTCTTTGTTTGATGTTGACGGTTTCTTGATACTGAATTTGGGAGTCATGCCTACTAGAGGGGTTGATCATAGATGTTGACTTCTTCAGTATGTGCTTCTTTGGGGTCTGAGGTGACCATCATAGACTGCTTCAGCAAGCAGAGCTTAGAGTTGAGTGCCACATGATTAGCATGTCATGCTAGAAAAGGTGCAGCACACTGTGCTTTTGTCTATGCAGAATAAGCACTTGCTGAGGCTATCAGTTAGCAGGATCCAGATGAGCAGGGCTTGGAGTCCAACATGAGGCAGGAGGACCAAAGTCTCAGCCCCACTGTACAGGAGGGTCTAAGTTCTTCTTCTTGGTTTGTGATTTCCTACCAGAAAGGTGGAAGGTTATCCAAGTGAATGACCAACCCTGAGTGAGGTTTGTAGATGCAGCAGAAGCAGCTCACTGTCATGGGTGGTATGAGGGAATTGCACGAGTGCTGAAGTTGCTCTGCCCTTTATGACCTCACATGGGAGCACTAGGAGGGCACATGTGCAGCCCTGGTAGAAACTGCTATTCAGAAGACTTCGATCTTGGATGCGCAAGGCACATGCACACCTATCTTGGGTCCACTCTGGCTACAATATTTTGAAGAACAAGATATCCCAAATCCATGCCTTAAAAAGAAGTAATCGCATCCCAGACAAATGACAGCTGGATCTGTAGCTAAGATTGTTCCTCGGGTGATTTAGATTGTAAACTCTTTGAGTCAGGAACTGTCTTTTTGTTCTGTGTTTGTATAGTGCTTAACACAGTGGGGTACTGGTCCATGACTGAGACTCCTAGATATTATCACATTACAAATGATGATAGAGAAGAAACCAAGTCCTCCATCTCCTAAGTATCTGTCAGTACATATCTATGGTGTGCAGCAGCAATTAGGTTAAATAATAAAACAAACAGGCTAACTACATTTGAAGGAAACAAGTTTATTAGAAGTGTTATTTGAACTGGTTGAATCTTTGTCTTTATAAAATCAAAATACATAAGAATAGGGGGACACAAATCCTTTCAAGTCGACTACCCTGGGACTGTCCCATCTCTCCAGGAGTAGGCTATTTCATAATCAATGCCTTACCATCATTCATTACACACATTCTATAAAGCCTCATCAAGCATCCTGCATGGTAGTGCAAAGAGCAAGCACACTTACTGTCAAACAAGAGGAAGAAAAATGTGCCACTAGAATAGATCTGGCTGCAGCAGATTTGCAAGATGGAATGCTGCAAAGACTAACGTACGATCTTGATGTGTGTGTAATTCTGTCAATTTCCATGCCCTGAGATGAGGATGTACTTCTTATGAGAGATACTGACATATGACAGAAAATAGCCAGACAGCTAATGCTGATGTGCACAAAGAGGAGAGGTGAATGGCTATAACTGAGAAACAACAGCCATCAGAAATCAGATCCACGTATAAGTCCTCACTACCTTCTTGCCCTGCTGCACAGCACATAGAATGTGACTGTCTGGGCTTGCTTATTTAAAAACTCACTACATGCTGCAGGAAGGGAGTAAGATTTTCTGCAAAATTTGATCATTTCAATATACTACAAGAACACAGACCCATTAATCCCATCCCTATCTCAATTAGAAACATGGTACACCCCAAACACTTCATTGAATTGTATCATAAATAAAATTAGCCAACAAATCTGGGGTTTAATTAACATTTGTCTTGACCATAAAGGAGGAAAGATCCTTTTTAATCCATTTGATTAATCAAATATGTTGACTATCTTAGATATATGCTAGCAAATTAATTCTGAACTAATGAAGTTAAAGGGGGTCATTTGTTAGAGGAAACTGATTACATATCGGAATCTCATGGGAATCTAAACAGGAAAATTGTTGTAATGAAAAAGTATTTTATCTGATGTGGTTTAGCCAAGTAGATCATTAAGGATACAGAGGGCTGAAAATATTAATGACACTTCTATAGGGAAAAGCCAAAGGAAAATGGGATATCATTGATATAACAGGACATTAGTGGTGTTAGGCTTTATAATAAATAAAACATTTGAACCTGCGCTAACTTCGTTTAGTATCTAACCTAGAAAACACAGGTACTTTGCTGACAGGAAGCATAATGATGATTCATTTTTCTTTAACAGATGGATTTAGTGGTTAATCAAAGGTACCAGTTTTGAGCATAAGCCTCTTAAATTACATGTATTACACTAGAATCTGGAGGCTAAATGCAAGATTGGAGCCCCATTGTGCCAGGGACCGTACACACACACACACACACACACACACACACACACACACACACACTTGAGCAGGGCAGGTTCAAGGATGTTTCATACCCTAGGCGAAACTTCCACTTGCGCACCCCCAACCTCCCCCGAGTTCTGTGGCAGCTCTCTGCCCCCCCGGCCCTGAAGCGCCCCCCCTCCACCCTGAGGTGCCCCCCTGCAGCAGCTCCCCCCGGCCCAGGGAGCCGTGCAGCAGCTCCCCGCCCCAGCTCACCTCTGCTCCGCCCCCTCCCCGAGCATGCCATCGCCGCTCCACTTCTCCTGCCTCCCAGGCTTGCGGTGCCAAACAACTGATTGGCACCGCAAGCCTGGGAAGGAGAGAAGCAAAGCGGGGCGGCGTGGACAGCTGAACATAGAAGCTGCCGCCGAACTGCCGCCACTGCGGAAATGCGTGTGCCGCCCTACTGACACATGGACTGCCCCTGCTGTCCGCAGCGGCAATTCGGCATGCTGCTTGGGGCGGCAAAAACAGTAGAGCTGGCCCTGCCTCCAGACTGCACCAGCTCCCTCTCTAGCCACAGAATAAGAAAGTACAGTTTGAACAGCAGCTGTTTTAGCTTCCCCACATTACCCCACCAAATGTTTTCCTGTCCTGCTGTAGAGAGACACCATCTGATAAGGAGAGGGGTTTTCAGTTCTGATGCTCATTTATTCACCCGCCTCCCAACCAGCCAATGCCCCACTTTGTGCCAACTGCAATACAGGTTTCTATGATGAGGATGCCTGTTCGTAAGAAATGGGAGTTGTTGCTCTCAGCCATTTTCTACACGCTCCCAAGCAGTCAGCAGATGTTAACGGGGAGACTGAAATGGCCTGTGTTCAAACCAGGCTGCTGAAAATGAAAGGCCTCGGAAACCATTATCAACCCCCTGAGCCATTCATTCTCTGAACAGGCCTACTCCTCAAAGCAATTAGCACAAAAGAAAAAGGAGCATCATCTTAACCTGTAATAAACCCCCATATTCATTTTTCTATTCTCTACAATGACCACTTTCGAATGGGACAAGTGCAACTGAGTCTCATCACCCTTCTACAGCTCCTGTTAATGTTCCCTTTTTTAATAGCTACAAAAACAGGGGGTTATTTGTTTTAATCTCCCCAGAGTTCACTGTAAGTACAAATATTTACCTAGATGGTCTTGTGGCTGAAAATTGCAGAGAGCTCCTAGCTCCCACTCCATGTCAGGATCTGAAGTCCATCACCAGGAATGAGTTAATTTCTGCTGTGTCCACAAAAAATAGAAAGAACATGGAAGCAGGCTTGAAGGTTGCCACAAAGCTAAAATTACTGATTTTTATCACAATTCAGCAGGCTACTCAGAAGTAAAATAAGGCCCTGTCATAGCATTCTTTCTCAGATCTGAACTTTAGAGTTCAGAAAATGAGATACTAGCACCTGAATCCTCTAAGCTTAATTACCAGCTTAGATCTGATAGCACTGCCACCACCCAAAAATATAGTGTTTTGGGGCACTCTGACCTCCCCAACCTTCCCTGGAGATCCCAAGAACCCAGATCCCTTGGGTTCTTAAAACAAGGAGAAATAAACCATTCCCCCACCTTTCCCCCTCCCAGAATTTCCCTCCCTGGGCTATCCTGAGAGATACTGATCCAACCTCTTAAATCACCATACAGAGAAGCATCTCCCTTCCCTTCCACAAAGAGGCAAACAGATTCAAGGAAAACAAAGAGAGATTCTATCTCTCCCTCTCCCGTCTCCCCCCCACCCGTCCTGGTGAGTTATCCCAATCCCCTGGAATAACACAAGGGAAACAAGGGGAAAAAAATCAGTCAGGCTCTCTAAAAAAAAAAGAAATCTTTTAATAAAAGGAAGGAAAAAGTAAAGAATTATCTCTGTAACTTCAAGATGTAAATATTACAGGGTCCTATAGCTTACAGACACCAGAAAGAGACTTCCCCCCCAGTACCAATACAAATCAGAATATTCCCAGCAACTACACATATAAAAGTTAACCAGCCAGATCTACAATTGCAAATAGAGTAAAAACAATCAAAAACCTAAACCGCCTGTTTTTACTTACTATTAAAAAGAAACTTAGAGAACCTGTAGTAATGTCTGGTCTCTCTCAGACCCTCCGAGAGAAGAGCCCACAACAGACAAAGAACACACACAAAAGCTTCCCTCCGCCCAAATTTAAAAGTATCTTGTCTTCTGATTGGTCTTCTGATCAGGTGTCCCGTTCCCTGCTTGTAACCCTTTACAGGTACAAGAGACATTAACCCTTAACAATCTGTTTATGACAGGCCCTTCTCCCTCATCTGCCCCAGGGAGAGAGCAGAAAAGGCTGCATGGGAAACCCTGATGAGGCAAAACATACATTTCTAGAAGAAATGGAGAGAGGCAGAATTCCCACTTCTGGGTACATAACATAAAACCGGTGCAAGTAAGGAGTGCTAGACTGGAGACAATGAAGACAGAGGGACCGATGCTGTCCCCACACCTGACCCTAAGAGTATGTCTACATTGTAGAAAAGACCTGCAGCATGACTATGACTAGCCCGGGTCAGCTATCTTGGTCTCGCAGGGCTAAAAGTTGCAGTGTAGACACTAAGACTCAGGCAGGGGCCCAGGCTCTGAGACCCCATGTGGGACAAGACTCTTTGAACCCGGGCTCCAGCCCAAGTCCAAACTTCTACACTGCAATTTTCAGCCCTTTAGCCCACGCTCTGCGAGTGTGAGTCAATTGACTCAGGCCGAGACAATATGCTGTGGGGTTTTTATTGCAGTGTAGACATACCCCGAGAGGCTGGGGAAAGATTTCAGTGGTGCAGGCACAGAAACCATAAGCTGGCCCCCTCGCAAACCTCCATGCCAGGGGGCATGCCAGGATGGCAGAATGTGAGCTGGTTGTGGAAAGGGAAGCGCACAGAGCATGGAGCAAGGCCGGAGGCTCTGTGGCTGCTGTAATTGGGGCACACCAGCCTCCAAAAGGTCTTAAAGCCATCTTTGCCTAAACTGTCCCTTGGGTTGAGCCTTCAGTGCTGTTTCGCCTGGAGGGGCAGCACAGCATTTCAACCAGAAATTCTACAGCCCAAATTCAAATCTGTAATAATAATAAATAAATAAATTAGGATCCAGGGGAAATTGCTTTGCCCTGAAGATAGGGAAAGAAAATCAAATATGAGATTATGGGAGGGGAAAGCAGAGACAGACTCTCTCTCTTTCATAAATAGCTTCAGTCACAGAATTCTTGGCAGTGGAAGATTCAGAGCCTGGTTTTGAGATAAAAGGAGCCCATTCCAGCCCCCATACTTCCTCCAGGTAACACCAAACAGCAGTGACAATACATTTCTTAAACTTCCAAGAAAAAAGAAAAAAGAAAAGTAAAGAAATTATCCATGGAAGTAGACACAATCTACAAAAAGGGAAAGAAAATCTTCTTCCTCTGACATCTGTATTTCCACTCCACGGAGAAGAAGACTGGAAAAAAAAAAAAAGAATATCTTTGGCTCTTTGGTATCCTACCAGAATCAGGGTCATGTATAGGAATCCAATTAAATTATTCACTAATCTAGAGGAAACAGTGTCAATCCTGGATCTCTCAGGAAATCAGGAAGAGTCTAACACTAAGGGCCTGCTTCACCTTTATGTTACTCCAGTTTTATGCTGGTATAATGCCATTGGTTTCAAGAGTCACAGTAGCATTAGAGTAACACAATGGTGCACCAGGACCCTGTCTAGATTCTTCTTAGTTTCCCAAGACATCCAGAAACCAGAGCTTCATACCACATCCTGATGGACTTTAAGCTCATGATTAAGGCCAGCTCTATTCTGAAAAGGCCGTAAGCCCCATTGATATCAATGGGACGTAAATACATATTTAAGCACTTTGATGAATCAGAACCTAGTGATATTACACAACCTAAGCATCATCAGAAAAAAATAATAGGATATTCCTGACTATATAAAACTAGAGAATCCAGGAGATATTAGTAATGTTATTCTATGGGAAGTGGCCAAAGCAGCAATTCAAGGGAGATTATTAGCCATGACAAACAAAGAAGAAAGAAAAACAGATGGAAAGAATTACTTTCTTTCAAAAAGAAGTACAGCGATAGGAAGTTCATCCTAAGAGCATGGGAAATCAAAATCAATGTAAATACCTTATAAATGTAAGAGGAGAAATTAAGATGCTATTGAGCAGAAAGGCAGAGTGGCAAATAAAACTAGCTAAAAGAATCTTTTATAACAAAAAAAAAAAAAAGCAACGAAGACGATAAAATATTGGCATATCTCCTTAGAAGGAGAGCTCATGGGAAAGCAGTTTACCATATAAGAAATGAAAGGGGTATAATCTGCAATCCTACATCTATTAAATCTGCCTTTCAGGATTTCTACACCAATGCATACACATAGCAACATGCAAACCCTACAGAACCGACGCAACCACATTAAATAAGTAATACGACTGGTTATATCAGAAGAAACCACAGAACAAAGTATTTTCTATCTAAATGATACATCAATGCACTTTATGTAATCCTTATCTTTAACACATACTGATTTTCCAGAAGATAACAAGCTTTAGCCAGATCTCAGGTTTTAAAGTAAAAGTTCAAAACCAAGAGTTATTGACTATTCTGATAAAGCAAGAAGCTATAGAGAAGCTAAAATATTATCTTTTCATTATGTGCGTGTCTAATACCTAGCAGAATGAGGCACTGGTACTCAGTGAGGCTCTGCATCAACACTGATGAATACAAGTGTCACTTCTCACGGGCCACAACAAAAATACTTAGGTGAATATGTAACTGACAACACTTATTCACTTTGAGAGTCTGGCATTCCAGGAGGAAGCCACAGCTAAAAAAAACACCACCACCTGTGTAAATTGGTTAGATGGCTGCCGTTACCTTCAGAACAAAGAGGCAAGGAGTTTCCAACTATTAAACACTATTACTTGTTGCAATCCTTCTTAAGGTAGCTTCCTAGAATAATGGAAAATGAAGTTCTCTTTGAATTCAGATGGAAAAAGAAACTGTCCAGTCCGAGGCCCTAATCCTGTAATGAGCTCCACACAGGTGGAGACACAAACATGCCCAAGTGGACCTGGAACTGGATACTAAATCTTCCTTTGCTCTTCTATGGGCCGAGAGTGAGGAAAATGTACCTTAAAAATGTCCTTTACTTATGGCACCCCTAAGCATATGGTCCTGAATTACTTGCACGTTACATCAGTGTAACAATGGAGTAAATCCATTGGCTTCAATGCAATTACCCCTGAATTATACCATAATAAGCTAGACAATCTTGCCTATGGACTTGAATAAAAAGGAAAGTGGATTAAAAAAAATTAGGTAATTCCAGTTACTCCTATTATTGAATTTAACATTTTTTTCTCCAAACTATGTAAATAATTGAGAAAGAAGCGTAATAAAAGGTGGTATACAATTACTGCAGTAACTTCTTTAACAACAGAGAATTTATTATACTGAATAATATAAGAAACTGGAAGGTACATTATAATAATTTCCCCTTATATTTATAATTCCAGTACAAATAATAGGCAATAAGTAATTAACTCATGGAATAACTGTGGTACAGATATATTTATTCCTAGCTTAATGGAAGGATATTACAGGTAGACTAAATAAAAGCTTACACTGTTTGAATAAAATTAACAAAACAAGAACGAGATACGTGGGAGGAAAGCTTTTGATTCCAAATGGAGGAGGGAGAATGGTATGAGATGGTGCTATATATTCATCAGGAACAGTGCCAACTTACTGGAAAGTCAATATAAATTGTTACATTGTAGCAGTTATTCCATAACTGAATCCATGCAGCATCAGAAAAACTGTAACGGGGAAGGCAGCTCATAATATAGAATTTTCTATTCTCCCAAAGATAAAGAGAAAATTAGAGGTGTTACCAAAATATAATTGGAATAAAAAACATATCATGGTATTCCTAAAACAGTATTTAGGTGCAGACTACCTCTCCCACGCAACTAATTATAGTTGATGCTATGAGTAGTCAGTTAAAACTGGTTTAATGGTATTTAAACCTGTGCATTTTACATCTACAAGACTTACAGAGAAGGTTACATTTAATGAAGAGTCCCATAACAATGGGAACTGATGGTTGGTAGCTGGTCGCACAAAGGGACACCATGCTTATAGCATCCATGGCAATATTCTAGTGTTACACAAACAGAGTCCTGTAATAACACCTCCATTTCCCATCATGCAAGTACCTTATTTTTTTTTTAATTTTTTCAAGCCAGAGATGACATGTCTGCCAATAATGGCAAACAAGAAGTCATTGTCCTGGTGATGGGTGTTCTTTTTGGTCTGCAAATTTGACACCATCAGCTCAGGATTGAACAAAGACTGTGAATGGCTTGCCAATTACAGAACCAGTTTCTCCTCTCTTGGTTTTCACACCTCAACTGCTAGAACAGGGCCTCATCCTCCCTGATTGAACTGACCTCGTTATCTCTAGCTTGCTTGCTAGCACACATATATATACCTGCCCCTGGATATTTCCATTACATGCATCTGAGGAAGTGGGTATTCACCCACGAAAGCTCATGCTCCAAAACATCTGTTAGTCTATAAGGTGCCACAGGATTCTTTGCTGCTTTTTGGTTTGACATCCTTGTCCACATTTTTTAACACGGATCCACCTTTTTGTGCATGTCTGCCTTAGATGAGCAAAAATTTCAGTGTGTGTGCACACCGTGCTTTGCACATGCGCATAGTGCTCTAAATGCACATATAAATCTGGAGTTCCATGCATCAACATTTGTGCACGCTCAGGTTGGGAGAATACACATTTTGAAAGCTTGCATGATGAGTGGAACTGGAAAAAGAGGATTAGGTTTCAGGAGAGGCCAATTCAATGTGACACCAGTGGAAGGTTAGAAATGCAAGGTGCATCCAGATTGTTAGCTCTCGACCTCTAAAGTCCCCCCCACATGTGAAATTGGCCACTCAACATACTTAATAAAGATCTCTTTCCTACAAGCCTGCCTGTCTGCTCCAGCCTCCATGTACGGTGCTCACAGTTATTCAGAGAATTGATGAAAATATTTCCAAACATTAATACATTCAAATAGTAAAAGGGAGACATAACTAATATTATATTTTTAATCCAAAGAAGAAACCACTGGGGCTTGCTATTTCAGCACTGTCCATAAAGGTGTTCTTTTTGTTCAATATGCAGATAAGCTCACTAGGTTATAGATAGATATTTAGCATTATAAGCCTCAGTAGAATTTTGCTTATAGTAGTAACATAATACAGGGGAATTAAAATGGATTTAAGCATTGTTATAAAATAAACATCTCTGCCTTATGTTAAAAGACAGTTTGGACCGTTTCTTCATGGCAGGCTTTTGCAGCAACTGTCTACAGCGCTGAAGCATCTCTTTTTGTGATTAATTTTTTATTCATTTCTATAAGGAAACAGACTGAAAAGTACAAAAATGTTTCCAAATACTGCATGTTTTATGGGATCTCCAAAAGAATTATGCCATTTTACAGCTTGCAACACCAGGCAACACAAAACCTGACAATACTACACAGATATAGGTTTGGGTAGCAGTAATAAAATAGAAGACATACATGAATAGGGAAAAGAGAGAAGGAAGGTACCAGAGGGGAGGGAAAAGGCAGAGAGGTTAGAAGAAATGGAAGTCTGGCATTCTTTGAGCCATTTTATCATTTTTATCCAAATATATCTAGAAACAGAGTCCAAATTTCTTCAGCTTCATATAACTGCTCTCTACGGCAATAAGCCCACAGCAATATCTACAATAATATGTACTGTAGCTATCATTATACACAAGAACCTCTAAAACCACATTTCTTTAAAATGATCCTTTCAAATCCATATCTATTTTGGTGACATTATGCTTAATATAGCTGATGAAATATTAAGTATGCAATTATTGTATGCTCTCTATAAATGGCTTTCCTGACATTCGAGCAGGCTGTGTTGAAGTGAGAATTATGATATTCTCTCAAATGTATCTTTTCCTACAGAGATATTCAAGATGAGGTTGAAAGCATTTTATTTAGAACAGAAAAGAGCCCTTGCTGGATGATGTGTTCATTATAAAATAGACTGGAGGAGAGAACTGAGCAGAGCTCCTGACTGTTAAGGCTCCTGAGCCTAGCTACACGCTTGGGACTCCCATCTGGTGCATGTTGAGTGGCTGACAGAAAGGAAGCAAATGACATGGAATCTTCTCAATAAAGCTTGCTACAACAAAAATATAGCTTGCCCCTCATCACAAGCACAGGGGGCGAGGGAAGGTGTCTGGGGAGAGCATAGTGTAATGTGCGTTTCCTCATCACTTCTCAAGCACTCTGGAAATGTGTAACCCAGGGGTAGGCAACCTAGGGCATGTGTGCCATCTTCAGCACGCAAGCTGATTTTCAGTGGCACTCGCACTGCCCAGGTCCTGGCCACCGATCCAGGGGACTCTGCATTTTAATTTAATTTTAAATGAAGCTTCTTAAACATTTTTTAAAACCTCATTTACTTTACATACAACAATAGTTTAGTTATATATTATAGACCTTATAGAAAGAGACCTTCTAAAAACTTTAAAATGTATTACTGGCACGTGAAACCTTAAAATTAGAGTGAATAAATGAAGACTCGGCAGAGCACTTCTGAAAGGTTGCCGACCCCTGACTTAAGACTTCGTTTTAATATATTTGTACTGTTTATATGCCTGCCTCAGCTTATATTTTGATTAAAAACTAGAACAATATAAAATTAACATGGCACACATTAAATGGATTAAAATCTGGCTAACTGATAGGTCTCCAAATGTAACCGTAAATGGAAAATAGTCATTAAATGGGTGTGTTTCCAGTGGGGTCCTGCATGGATCAGTTCTTGGCCCTACAGTATTTAACATTTTTATTAATGACTTCGAAAAAAACATGAAATCATACTGATGTCATTCAGATGATACAAAATGGGGAAGTGGTAAATAATGAAAAGGACACATGACATTCAGAGAGATCTGGATCACTTGGTAAACTGGGCACAAGCAAACATGTAATATGGTTAAATGTAGATGTATACCTCTAGGAACAACGAATGTAGGCCACACTTACAGGATGGGTGATCCTGTCCTGAAAAGCAGTGACTGTGAAAAAGACTTGGAGGTCACTGTGGATAATCAGCTGAACATGAGCTCCCAATGTGATGCTGTGGCCAAAAGAGCTAATGCGATCCTGGTATACAAAAAACACAGGAATCTGGAGTAGACAACAGGTTATTTTACCTCTGTTATTGGCACTGGTACAACCCCTGCTGGTATACAGTGTCCAGTTCTGGTGCCCACAATTCAAGAAAAATGTTGATAAATTAGAGACAGTTCAGAGAAGAGCCATGAGAATGATTAAAGGTTTAAGAAACATGCCTTACAGTGATAGACTCAAGGAGCTCAATCACAGAATATCAGGGTTGGAAGGGACCTTAGGAGGTCATCTACTCCAACACACTACTCAAAGCAGGACCAATCCCCAGAGAGATTTTTGCCCCAGATCTCTAAATAGTTCCCTCAAGGATTAAACTCACAACCCTGGGTTTAGCAGGCCAATGCTCAAACCACTGAGCTATCCCTCCCCCAAATGGAAGGTTAAGGGAACTTGATCACAGCATATAAGTACCTAAATGGGGAACAAATATTTAATAATAGGCTCTTCAGTCTAGCAGAGAAAGGCATAACACCATCCAATTGCTTGAAGTTGAAGCTAGACAAATTCAGTCTAGAAATAATACATGTTTAACAATGAGAATAATTAACCATTGAGACACTTTACGAAGGGCCATGGTGGATTCTCCATCACTGACAATTTTTAAACCAAGATTCATAGACTCATAGACTCTAGGACTGGAAGGGACCTCGAGAGGTCATTGAGTCCAGTCCCTTACCCTCATGGCAGGACCAAATAGTGTCTAGACCATCCCTGATAGACATTTATCTAACCTACTCTTAAATATCTCCAGAGATGGAGATTCCATAGCCTCCCTAGGCAATTTATTCCAGTGTTTAACTACCCTGACAGTTAGGAACTTTTTCCTAATGTCCATCCTAAATCTCCCTTGCTGCAGTTTAAGCCCATTGCTTCTTCTTCTATCGTTAGAGGCTAAGGTGAACAAGTTTTCTCCCTCCTCCTGATGACATCCTTTTAGATACCTGAAAACTGCTATCATGTCCCCTCTCTGTCTTCTCTTTTCCAAACTAAATAAATCCAATTCTTTCAGCCTTCCTTCATAGGTCATGTTCTCAAGACCTTTAATCATTCTTGTTGCTCTTCTCTGGACCCTCTCCAATTTCTCCACATCTTTCTTGAAACACGGTGCCCAGAACTGGATACAATACTCCAGCTGAGGCCTAACCAGCGCAGAGCAGAGCAGAAGAATGACTTCTCGTGTCTTGTTTACAACACACCTGTTAATGCATCCCAGAATCACGTTTGCGTTTTTTGCAATAGTATCACACTGTTGACTCATATTTAGCTTGTGGTCCACTATGACCCCTAGATCTCTTTCTGCCATACTCCTTCCTAGACAGTCTCTTCCCATTCTGTATGTGTGAAACTGATTGTTCCTTCCTAAGTGGAGCACTTCGCATTTGTCTTTATTGAACTTCATCCGGTTTACCTCAGACCACTTTTCCAATTTGTCCAGATCATTTTGAATTTTGACCCTGTCCTCCAAAGCAGTTGCAATCCCTCCCAGTTTGGTATCGTCTGCAAACTTCATAAGTGTACTTTTGGATTGGATGTTTTTCTAAAAGATATGCTCTAGGAATTATTTTGAGGAAGTTCTATGACCTATGGTCAGACAGGAGGTCAGACTGGAATGATGATCATAATGGTCTCTTCTGGCCTTAGAATCTATATTACTTTCAGTTACTTTGTATGACTTAGCCTGTGAAACTGATAGCCAGTGTACCATACAACACAAAATCATTCAAAATCACTTTCCATATCATAACAAGTAAATGAAATATGCTAGTTTCTAGTAAAATCTGTCCCCCATTATAACTAAGATATAAATTTCCCAGCGTAATCAGCATGCTGGTTTCCCAATATAGCAGAAATCACAATATGACTAACAATGTCAATTTAACAGTATAATTAGTAAAAACATAGTATATCAGCTTAAACACAAGACAAGTTTCCCCTTCATAACCAGTGAAATTACCTCTATGATCAGCATAATTGGAATCTGTCACACTACAGCTGATTGCTATGGTTATAGACAACCTGCTGTTGTTGAGTCACCAGGCTACAAAAATGTAGGTACTTTTACAGTTCTTTAGCAAATGTCGCCTCCTCTTTTTATGGAGTATCCTGAAGCCCTAAAACTACATCCAATGGTTGCCCCTCATATTGCAAATGCATATGATTATAAAGTGAAGAGAGGGGATAATTTAAAGTCTCCTATCTAGGGACAGCTTTTCTCCTTGCACACTAAAAGGACAGTTAACAAAGATCATTTTACGCATTGACCTTTTTGAGTGCTGGGGGTGTGCCAATGAACACTAATTCTCCAGGGCATAAAATGGCTTCTTATATTCATGGTTACCGTAGCACAGATTATTCTCCAGAGGAGCATCACTAGGCTTTTTCTATAATACCAGAGTCTCTTCAGGAAGAGGCATGTCTGGTAGGATCCCAACAGCTGGTATTTATCCAGGCACCTGAAAATTATAGGCAACATGAGCCTTAGAAAAGTAAGGACACCTCCTGCTTTATAAAGATCATTTGTTTTACTCAATGTCTCATAACTAAATTATTATGATCAGTCTTTCTCCTAGCATATTACTATCACTGACAGATTTGTAAAATAATGTTGTTCTAGACAGAAAGATAATATGCTTTTTTTTCCCTCCAGTACCAAGATATTACCACTGGAAGGCACAAAAATATTATTCATTTTGATCTTGTCTTGCACAGGAGCATCTGCATCCAAACAAATGGGCCTTTTAAAACATCTGAAATATTTCAAGGAGGACTGCATTATTTTCATACAGTTAGTCATTTGTATTAATCACTCTAGAAGCATGGCTTTGAAAGAGGAAGCTTTTCTTATTTGTTCACTTAGTACTTGGCTCTTGGGTGTTGGACAATATTCTAAATATTTCAACCATTATTCAAATCTTTAATCAATTCTGCTAAACTGTCTTTATGGCCATATTCCAACATAAAATAAAGGCTTCATGCTGTAATTAAAGAATTACTGCTAGTCAAGGATTTAGTCTTAAATATACCACTGAGTATTTCTTGATCTATCAAGCACAGATTCTGAAGGGCTGTTATTTTTATCATATTTGTATTTTAAAGATAAGTATTTAACTGCAGATTACAGGATTGATTCTCACCAGGTTTCCATTGCATAAAGGCCGAGTTTTTTTCAGAATCAGTAGAACCAGGTTGTTCTTAGCTAAAAGTACTGCAGGGTTAATCATCATTAACATATTTTTATGACTTGTCTCTCCAATTAGCCTTTTCACTGCAGCTACTTTCTCTGTTGCTAGGACAGATTCACTGGCAACTGAGGGAAAGGTCTCTAACAGCTGGAAAGACAAAAGGCAATCACAGAGGCTGGGCATGATTATGCTGAGCTTGGCAACATGATATACAGCCTGGAACAGCCACCCACAGAACCTGCTGCCCCAAGAGACGTAGCATAGCCTTGGGCATCTGAGAAGGAAAAGAATTAAGGGTGCAGCTGGTGAGACACTACTAAAGACATGACTAATGATGACTGTGACACTGGTATGGGCAAAACCAAGTATGGTATTAAGAGAAAAAAAAACTGACTATTTGTAATAAAGAGAGTGGCTAGGTTTCAACAATGAATTGGAGTGAAACAAAGCAGCAATCACAGCATGTTAAAATTAAGGCCGGAGGACCAGAAGGTATTTTACTTCAGGCAAGAAATGGTCAAGGGCAAGTAGTGGTGTGATTTGCAGCCATTGTTTATCTTGTTAGATGTACAGAATAAGAGAGGATGTGAAATAGGAAGCTAGGAATGATGAAAGTAGTGATCTGAAAACACTTATGGAGTTATGGAGAAACTAGATATAGTTTCTGTAGCAGTTTCTAGCTATTTGTAAGATTTGGAAACAAAATATATTTAAAAGGAAGGGGACGGGGAGGAATCAATATTCATAGGGCCAGAGGAATCAAGTAAAAGTTACAGGCCTGCGTGGGAAATGGTTGACAGGCAGCAAATGAAGAATCTACAAAGTGATGGGATAAAGAGGCTGAGAAGCACAGGAAAATAGAGAAGGATTGCACAATGGGACGATCTCCTTAAAAGTTTGATTTTGTTGAAGAAAGCACAAGAGAGAAAAGAGCGAGTGGATGGATTGCCCCTAGGAAGCAGCTGTCAGCTACTTCGGAACAGTAGATGATGATGAGTGGAAAGAAATCCCCCTGAGTTAGTTTAGGAGAAAACAAGATGAAACCTTGTAATAGCTCACCTTAACTGATCACTCTCATTATACTGGATATGGCAACACCCATTTTTTCATGTTCTCTGTGTGTATACATCTTCCTACTGTATTTTCCACTGCATTCATCCAATGAAGTAGGTTTTAGCCCACGAAAGCTTATACTCAAATAAATTTGTTAGTCTCTAAGGTGCCACAAGTGCTTTTGTTCTTTTCACAAAAACTAGGTGCAGTTCAGAATCTAACTGAATCCACGTGAACAGGGAACAAGAAGGAATTAGTTCTGAATCTTTACACAATCAGAGCTTTTAGAGTAGTTGTGGATACCCCAACTGGAGACAATCTGTCTCACAAGAGAGATACCAGCACGCTGTGACTACACTGACAATTTCCAGAAAATCTCACACTGTTACAGCTCACGCAGTGCTAGCACAGTGAGAGTGCTAGTCTCAGCATTGTACAGAAATTCAAGTAATTTAGAGCATAGGTATAGTTTGACTTCTACATTTGGGGGCACAGGGCCTGGTGGGGCTTAGGCCAACCATGCATGGTGGGGCTCAGGGAGGGAGCGCACCTCCATCCCCCAACTCACCTCAGTGGGCCATCCAGCATGTCTGGATTGGGGGCATGGGTGGCGGGTATAACAGACCAGGGAAGGCTAAGCCTCCCTAATGCAGGCCAAGACCCTATTCACAGTCTGCCCTGAGGCCCCGCCTTCTCTCTCATGCTCCCATGAAGCGGTCAGGGATTTGGCTCGGGCCGGTGGCCTGGAACTCAGGGCTCGGCCAGCTAATGGCTCATGCTATCTGGTGGCCAGGGGGTCAGGCCAGGCCATTGGCCCAGGACTTGGCGCGGTTGGTGGCCCAGGACTCAAGGTGGCCAGCATGGCTGGGGTGGACCAGCTAATGGCCCTGGGCTAGGGGCAGCTGGAGCTAGCAAGCCGATGCTTGGGGCAGTTCAGCTGTGGCTCCTCCAGCTGATGCTGCAGTGGGGATTGGGGGGGCATAAGGGGCGAGGTAGGGGCTACCCTCCCCGAAGGGGGGTTCACATGCCACCCCTGGCTGGTGCTTTTTCAGCTGAGCCCCCAGTTTGAGTTCCAATTGTAGTTGCATACACCCCCGACAGACTGGGTGGCCTGATGAAGTAAGTCAGGGTGTGGAGGTGGCACTCCCTCCCAAGGCCCTGCCTGGCATTAGTAGCCTGAGCAGTGCATGGCCGGCCCGAGCCACGACTTGAGTTGCTCAGGGGGCAGCCGAACCTTTCAGTTATGACCCCCACTATCAACATATAGAGTTTGAGGTGGCATCACCCCTCATTCCCCTCTACCCCATCCGTGCCCATGGTTCAGGGTAGTTTCCCTTGTAAGGGGCAATGATACATTTTTTTGTATTTTAAAGATAAGCATTAACTGTAGATTATAGGATTGATTCTCACCAGGTTTCCATTGCGTAAAGGCAGAGCTTTGAAAACAGATGATTCACTGTACACAAGAGGATTTGGTTTTTATACATTATCTTTCGTACTCTAGATCTCACAAACCACTTCACAAAATCACATTAGTTGATTCCGAATGGAGAGGGAACAGTCTAGTGGTGAAGGCCCTAGGTGAGGCCACTGAAGTTGTAGGTTCAAATCCTGCCCTTGTTGCATGCTTTCCCTCTGATCTTGAACACGTTCCTCATTCTTTTTAGGCCTCAGTTCTTATCTGTAAAATGGAGCAATAATACTTTTGTACTTCAGAGGCCAGAAGATAAAATATGTGTGAGGTGTTTAGAGACAAGGATTGGGATTATTCAAGTAGTTTAATGGACAGAATCCTGGCATAGGACCTGAACTCACAACTCAGTCATACAAAAATGTTACCAGCTAGGGCAGAGTGAGAACTACACTTAAGTCCAGAACAACAGAAAATAAACTCTAAATATACCATACAGAGCTGGTTGGAAAAGCAGAAAATGAATGTGATAAGCTCCCAATTTTTTTAAGTTATGTCCATTTTACAGATTTTGACATGGACCCAATTTCCATTGCTGGCTACATTTTCTGTGATATTGTACTAAAAAATACTGATTTTTTATTGAAATCATTTTTTATAAAATTATTTTACCCCAATCCCAGTTTTCAGCAACAAAGTGCAGCTTTTGGTAAATTTGAATAACAATTTTGATCAAATATATTGCAAAATAGAAGACTATGATAATATTGACAATTTTTCAAACCCCCCCCCCCAATCTATTTTGAAATAAGGCAATTTTTCAACAAACTTAAATTAAACCTGGTGCAAATCAATTTTGACCCCAATCCTGCAAACACTACATGCTTACTCTAAGCTTGGGAATACTTCCACTGAAGTCAATGGAACTACTCATGTGCTTAAAATTAAGCACGTTTCCAATGATTTGTAAGAACATGTCCCAAACCAACAGGAATACACTTAAGGATGCAGCAAGGATATGAAGAATAAATCTCTAGTCTCCTAATTTATCTACTGCAGAGGAATTCTGATAAACTAGATGAAGACACTTTCCCGATGTAACCCACATACCTCCTGGGTGTGGTGTTCTGTCCCTTCTAGTGACACCGAGACCATTAGAGATTAACGAGTCTACTCCACAGCTTGAGCTAAGGGCCACGTGGCTTTTAGCACATGCAATAGAGGCTCATGCACTAAACTCCAGATGTCCCAGATTCAATCCCACCCTCCAACAACCAGGGTCTGTCGAGATTCCACTGAGAATTGGCAAGAGTACAGCAAATACTGAATGCTGCTATAAAAGGGTTGATTTACAGGCAATCGAGAAACTATGAAATAACAGGGAAGGGGCGCAGTGATGTAATTCAGTCTAAATTCTCCTTTCTGCTTCACATGAGAGATCCTTGGAAGTCTACTCTGCTCCTTTTCCCACATGTGACGAGATCAAAATAGAGATCAACCCAGGGGGTGAATGAGAATTGAGGGCCTATTTCTTTATTTATTTCAATATACATAACTAAAAGGATGACTATCCAAGGCTCTACGTGCCCTAACACACTATTAGTATCGCAATAACTAGTTCATCAGGAACTCAGCAACCTCAACAACCCCTTTCCACCCCTCACGATAGTGGGACACATACCCTAAGCCCTCTCCCTAAGCCCTCTCAAACTAATGTATATTACAGCATGCCTGGAAGGTCACCAAATTAAGACTTTTGCAGGCCAAACTGGGGAGTGAATTCCAGAGTCCTGGGGACCATACAGAGGACACCCTTCCAGCTGCCCCTGAGGGATTTTACATTCTCATAAGGGAAAGCAATAGATTCAGTAGTCAGGTGAGATGGCAGAAGAGGAAAGAAATAAAACAGTGTAAACTAAACAACAAGAAAAATTCAAAATATTTGGCACAGATGTACTTGCAAGAATGTGAGCCAGCATCACAGGAGATGAGGGGCATGCTCTGTGTCAATAACCCAAGGACCAAAACATGCAAAAAAAAAAAAGGTTAACTACTCTCCATGTGTAACAAGCTGGCCTATCCCTTTAAGGGTCAGAGGCCTGGGGCCAACCAGCCTTGTTCAGTAATCAGATACAGCTGAGAAGGGGACAGATGTTCCCTCTAAAGAGCTGTAGAAAAGGGCAATCTGGAGAGGAACAATGCAGGAAAGGACTCTCTCCTAGAGTAGTCCGTGGAAATGGGAGACTCCACATAGGAGATGTGACTGAGAAGAAGGCTCCAGTTGGAAAGCTCATTTTCCTTTTCGCAAGTTTGTTCGTTGTTTGGACAATAAATGGAGCCCCCAGGTAAGGGCTAAAGGCCGATTTGGGTGTGGCTGATAATTCCCCAGGCTGCTGAGGGAGGTTGTCAGTTGACACCCATGGTTATTGAAATAAGAGTTGTTAAAACATCCCAGTCGATTACATTTCACAAGTCACTGTGATGTAACATTTGGACTAGCAATTTCCATGTCCTGCAAGCACAGTTTAGACATCTCTGTCCACATTAAGGGCTGATGTTCACTGTGAGTGCCTGGATTGACAATCACAGGTCATGCAAACATCACAGTACTGATGACTATGATATAGGTCATGGACTTGTGTTTCCTCAGTGCCTCTAGAAAAAGAAATTGGGCCACTTAACATGCATATATATATATATATATGGCTTTATAACCCTGGAATCCACTTTTAAAATATTGGCCTTTATTTTAATGTATTACGACTATAGGGAGCCTAGCATTAATTCCCTAATATCGGTAATAAGAAACACTACTGAAGCAGAGGTATACAATAGTCTGCAGTGACTGTAACCATATCCCTCCTATGTAAAATACCAGGTGGCTGCTATTCCATTGTTTTATATGTCACAGGTAACGCAGTCACTGGTTCATATATTGGCCAGTTCTTTAGATATCTTGTCAGAATTATCCACAACTTCTTTGATTTCATTTGGCATCAGTTTCGGTCACTTGGTGCAACATCAGTGTCTTCATCAGCTGGGACCTGAGTTACATAAAAGGCACAGTAGTGCAGAGTCCTGTTCAGGCATTCTTGAAGGTGCAAAAATGCTCTTAATTTATAATTCTGCTCATTTTACATGGCTTGATGAGTGCCCACAGGAGCCTCCCACAGTGCTGAATTGGTGCTAAATATGACCCGGTTTCAAATGATTTCCAGGGAATGTTATTCAACTATTGTTGGAACAGATGAAGAGAGAGAGCAGGACATTTCACTTTTGAACGTTAGCCAGTTTCTATGGTTTATTTATTACTTGCTAGACACAGCCCTGTATTGCCTCAGATTAGACAGATTTCCTGCTAGAGAGGGTTGTGATCTACTAGGCTGAGAACATGAGGAGGAGTCAGAAACTCCAACATTGTAGTTCCAGTTGACAATTGACTTCCTCTTTGGCTTTGGGCAAGTCAGATAATCTCTCTGCCTCAGTTTCCTCTACTGAAGAGTGGAGATGAGACTCACATATTTCAAATGGGTATTTAGAATATTTGGGGCAGGCCCTGCAAGGTGTCAGGTGCCCTTGTATTAAGACAGGTGCGGTTGAGTACACCAGGCCTTTAGTTAGTTTATAGGCCAAATATAGCTCCAGAGCAAGCAGAAAACTCCTACAGAGCAATTGCGATATAAAACCAGTAGTCCGCCTAGTTCAGTATCCTGTCCTTGACAGCAGTCAGTATAAGAGGTTTCAGAGAAAAGTATAACACCCCAATGAATAGGCATGTTGCAAAATTGTGCATGAGGGAATTTCCCACTAATTCCCAGAAGCTGATGACTGGTTTATGGCTTGAAGCATGAGACCTGATATCCCTAATAAATTTTTATTTTACCTAGCATAGCAGCAGGCGATATTCTTATTACCCAGGCAAGTGTGTAATTCTTCTTTGAAACCTATTAAGTTCTTTGCCATCAAAAATCAATGGAGCTGTTGCTGCTTTCACCAGGTCTGAATTTGTTTGTAAAGGGATGTGAAGAAAAAGCATTGCGCAAATGCTAAGTGTTGTTATTTTGGCAAGGAATCTAGCTCAGGAACACAGGCTGTCACTTTAATGCTATATTGTTTCCCATTTAAAACCATCATTATCAGCGTGAAAGCAGAAACTAGGAATGATGGTGTAACCTGATAAAGCAATGACTTTTCTGATATATAAAAAGACACTATTACTTTAAAGGTACTATTTTTTACATTATATACATTCATAACCCCTTCTCCCACAAACATTGGCTTTTTTAAATTTCTCTGAACTGCATTATTGGCACCGTCCCAGGCTCATCTTTTGATGACCCTCATTGGCATCACCTGATACTCATGGCCCACAGGAATGGCCATTAAGTCGTACTGGCCTGGACTGCTGCAGCCTGCAAGGGTTGCTCAGAAAAAGAACTGGTCTTGAAAAGCTAGAGGACAGGAAACATTTAGGACCAAAAAACCATCTTCCACTACACTGTATGTCTATGTGGGAAAGGCATGCTTCCTACAAATACTGCATGTTAATACCTTTACTGAACATATTCAAGCCCATTTAGAGAAATGTGGGGCCTTGGTACATCATGTCTGCTAGAGCTGCACCTCTATCCTGCCCATTTCACCACAGTTATCAATGTTTGTTTTTTTGGTTTTTGTTGTTGTTTTTTTTTTGGGGGGGGAGCCTGAACTTGGGGCCCTGATACAATTGTCCCCCCCCTTCACCTCCTCCCTCATCAGCCCTGCATGTATTATACCTTTTATCCTGTTCTTACAGAGTGAAGGAAAGACAAGAGAAGGCAAGTGACTTCTAGGGTAGGGCGTAAAGCAAGATGGCGTATTTATACTGGCACTTGTGGGCTGGAGTCAATGAAAAGATTCCCAGTGACATCAAAAGCTTTGGATCAGGCCCACCAAGGGCAAATACCACGTTGTGGCAACAATTTCTAAGTCTCCCATAGGAACAAGCATATGAAAACAGGGTGTAAATCTGAAGAGAAAGTAAATTTGAAAGTAAATTTCACCTACCTCATTAAGTACACGTATGATCTTAAAAATATTTTTAAATTGACAGTGTCCCTTTACAATAAATACTATCTAAAAGTGTTCAACCACAAAATAAAAATGCAATTCTCCAGTCAACACACAGCGCCAAATACTTGCCATACATGGAAAGAGCAACAGTTTGAGCTTGTTATTCTGGATTGGGTGTAATAGAACATCCACCGGCTATATACAGATCTGTGTACAACCACAGAATATAGATAGGCACACCAGAGATCCCCTTTTCACCTTCTGTGGGAGCTGGATGTTTAACACTATAGCTGAAGCGCTCATGAGAGAGCTATTGAGAGAGCTGGATTCATGGTACTGCATGAAAAAAGTTTCGTTTCCATGCAGTCTGTCTATGATCTTTCAAACATTTTCCATTTGATCATCTTAAATACAACCACAGCACATTCCATTAATAGCAGAACATCAAGGACATTCAGTATAACCCATCTGGAGTCTGTGGAGCTTACGGTCCAATTTTTAAGGCCCAGCTTCTCTTTTTGTATCCACATCTGCAGCAATACCCCCCTTCCCGCAGAGGGCAATGTATAGATTTGAGATGGAGGGAGGAGTCATTAGGCAAGCAAAGTGTGGCTCCATCATCACCCCAACATACACACACAGGCCACCCAGAGCCACATTTTGCTACCTTTTCCTTGGAGCCCCTACTCACTAGGGAGCGCAGGGTCCCATGCTTTGAGGCACTTGTTTCCTAAGTTGATAAAATGTGGGGGAGTTAGAGTGAATTACAAAGAAAGACTACTCGCTATGGATAATTTAATTTCCAAACACTATGTGAGTCACTTAGAAAAGAAGTTACAATATGCTTATGTCTTCTAGCTCCAATATTGTCATTAAATTACCTTAGCTATAGTCTGAAAAGAACCTTATTGAAGCAATAGCTAAATCTGAAGATGAATCACATTGCCATCATACACTGCAGGTGGTTTATCACAGAAGCAACCCAATTGGCTTTTAGGACAGGTGGCATTTATTTGAAATGAGACATACTTTCTAATGTTTGTTCAAGCACAAGATACAATTCCAACCATCTTAATTCTCTGATATTCTTTCCTCTCAGAAGAATATGCTGAAAAAACAACATTTTTTTTAAATGAAGACAGTGGAACTCGAGTGTTAGAATATCGGTGATTTAATAATAAGAATCTGAGGATTATTTTCTTGATAGAAAGAAATGAAAAATCAGAAGGCCCAGTATTGCAGCCCTTACTCAGGCAAAACTTACACTGACTGCAGTGGGATTTTTGCTCAAGTAAACGCTGACAGACAGGCCCTAAATAAACAGAGCCTATTGCCATTCTGTGGTCAGAAACTGCTTTGTACGTTATGGGCCAGATTTTCAAGAGGGCTCAGCTCCCGTTTTGGCACCAGAATAAGTAGGCAGGTTTTCAGAAAAGCTCAATATCCAGTGTACTGAGTTCTTAATATCTGACCACAGATATTCTGCTAGGAGCTGTTGGGTGAAAATCTGGCCAAACAGACCTGCGTGCTTTACTCACACGCATTTACCGAGACCTCACAACATGCCTGCAAGGTAAGGAAACACTAATATGCCCATTTACTAAGGGCCGGATTCTGTAACCTTCCACTGAGTAGTATTTACTCACGTGAGAAGTACCACTGAACTTGAGACTACACTAGTAAGATGAACTTGCCCCTCACTGTGGCTCAGACATTTTTTCCTCCTTGCTTTACAAAAGAAACCATGGAGAGAAGACAGCCCTCAATGTTCTGATCTTCCAGCCATGCTTTAATTCATGTCATGGTGATCGGGGCTGTTTTCTCACTTTTTAATCATCTCAGCTGTTCAGCTTAAAAAAAAAACGCAAGAGCAAGTCATGTTCAAAAACAATTCCTTAAAAAGGCACACAAAAAATAGCCATCCTAAGAAAAGCAATGAGAGGAATGCGAGTAATATTAGCATTTCCTGTCCCATGTATACTTATTTCATACTCTAATGACTGAGTGGCCTGCTAGTCCCTATCCATTACAAAAGAGATTCTTTGCATTTTTGTGTGGCTTTTGTTACAAAACCAACCACACAGTTTTACTATTTTGTCTTAGCTACTTCATTGTTTAAATACTTGAATTTTCCCCCCCATCCCTCACTAAGTGAATTTTCCGGGCTAAAGTTCAAAGTAAATTCCATTGCGATTATATAAACACATGCATTCTGTAGTTTGACATCACACAATGCTATTCTTTGTTATTATATTTTTGATTTGCAATAACCTCGGTTTGCCTGGTTTGCATCCAGAAAATAGTAACCTATTACACCCTGCTGAATAAGAAGGTACTTTATTTATTCCTGTGGAAATCTGGATTTCAGTAAGAAACAGGCTCATGGTTTGAGTCATAAAAAGTAGGCTAAAAGGAAAAAAAGAATAAAAGACCTTATGAATCTCCCTGTTTATTAATGCATGTGAGTAGTGGAGTGGAGACAAAGCAGGTTATATGTTTCAGTCCATCATGATTGTGAAATTGAACTGTAAATGGTATCTAGTGCAGTCAAGTGAAACAGACACCATGCAGTGAGTTAATGGAAATACAGAGAGCTTTTCTTTTTAACAAAGTACTGGAGCAATTATCCCAGCACACCCACAGTGAAATGAGATAAAGTTAGTCTGTGCATTACAAAGGCTGTTAACTACAAAATAAATTTTCTGACAGCCATTTGGAGCCATTAGTTCATTGTTCCTTTTTCGGCACCTATTAGCTAAAAAAAAGACAAGCAGTACACGTCAGAATAAACAACCAGCACTTTCGGGGGCAGTAACATTTATTATGGGCATATACCAGCCAGTAGTGTTTTGCCCCCAAGTTGTTCATGTTGTGGCAAAAGTAATATATAACTAATTAAAGAGAGCAACCAGACAGATTAGTTTTCACACACACCTTTCCAATACTGAGAGTGGAGTTTACCAGAAAAGGGCAGCTCTTATGACTAGTGAAACAATGTTAGTAAACGTTATCCCAATTGATCTGAGCCCGGAACTGAGCTTTTAGGGTAAAATTAATCCCTGCAGAGATAGCCACCAAATAGAGTGACCACTCATCCCTAAGTGGGAGGGACAGTCCCAAAATGTGCATTTCAAGTCCTAGTCCTGGGCTGAATGACTCTGGGACAGCATTTGTCCAAGACTCCCTGCAGCACAGTCTGCGTCTGCCTCAGGCACAGGGGTGGCACTCCCCACTTTCCAGTGCGGGAAGCTGAGGTGGGCATTAGCCTTCCCTCACCACAAGGCCCCTCCCCCTGCTTCTCCTCTTCCCCCTGAGGCCCTGATCCTGGCCAGGCCACAAGCCAGAGCCAGGCATTAGTAAGAGCCACCCTGGGTGCCCGGGCCACTGTGAGGACTCCCAGAGTCCTGGACCCTCCACTGCCCTGAGAGGTGTGCCCCATGGGTGGGGACACAGACTGGATACTGCTCTCGGGTATCCTGACCCCCTACCCATTTTCATGATTCATAAGTCAACACCATCATCTTTCCTATTGCAAAGTGGAGGGGAACTTGCAGACAGGTGTTTAAAAAACAAAAAGGTGTCTAGCCATCTTTTTAAAGGTGTCTTTTTAAAACTTTAATTTATAGACATCCATAGCGTTGTATAGATTTTATGCTTAAAGAAAAATAATAATCTCCCTATTAAAGTTCATTAAAAAACACTGCTGGTATGTTACAAGTCACAGCCTTCCTGCTGAGATTCCATAAGGCAGATATTAGATGGGATTTTGCTCTTTGGTGCAGTTTTTAAGCACAGCAAATCTCAACATGGTAATGAGAACCTGTCTTCAAGTGGAGAGACCATATAAAACAGTGAAAGGATTGAGAGGCTAGTCTTGCCATGTGCCCAGCTTCTTCTGCAAGGTGTAAGGTGCCTCCAAATCCCAATGAAGTTACTGGAAGACATGAAAGCTCAGCACCTTGCAGAGAAGCCCTGGAATAGTGTTGTGTGAATGATGTTGAAATATTTTGAAACGGAACCCAATTTAAGAATCAGTTATAACCTTGTCCTACAAAGCCGGCCAGATTTAGGGGCAGGAGACCCTGACAACCATCTGGGGTGCTGGGCTTGGGAGGGAGGGGAGGGGCACCAAGCTCAGGATGCTGTTTTTAGTTTTAGCAACAAAAGGGAAAATAGAATGTGTGAAGTAAACTGTTTCAGGTGTTCTGTATGTGGATTAATTTTTCACTAACCTCCTAGAATGTTCTGGACCTTTGTAGAATCTCATGGAACCTTCCAGACTTTCTGAGAATTATTTTTTCCTTGAACCTCCTAGAATATTGTCAGCCATGCCCTTGAGGGTATATAAGGGATGAGGTGTTGCCAGTAAGTCTGTGAGATATAAGAATTAAGTGAAGTGAGAGCCAAGCTATAATATTCTGAGCCTTGTTTTATTGCGTAATTGTGAAAGTGCACTTGCGTTTTAAGACCTGAAGAGTGTAAGTAGCAATTAATAAAGTACATATTTAATGAGCCACCAGAGATAGCTATCGAACCCTTATCTATGTAACAATAGAAAAGAAATACTGTTACTTCTTTTGCCATGCTTACCATGTAATGTTTGATGATTTTCTAAGACCGCAGAACATAAACTTTTGCTCTCCCTAATACTGTTTGGTTTTCCCAGTAGAAAATAAAAGATGCCCCCGAAGAAACCTTTAGGAGCTCAGTATAGGAAGCAAAAAGCTGAACTGCAATCTAGTTTGCAGCAAGGCACAAATTTGATAAGAAAATATCTGAAACAGAGCAACACAGAATGGGCTTTAAGCAGTAGCAATTGTCCCAGTGCAGAAGAAATCGAGGAGCAAAGTGTAAATGATGGAAATCTTATTACTAAGGAATTAGCAACTTTACCTGAAGATATGGAATGGAAATGTGAGGAGGTGATGGAGAATCATCCAGTTTTCATGCCAGCATAAAGGAGAATGATGATAAAGAATATGGCTCACAAATTCAAGAGAGAATTCTGTTGGTCACTCATTGACACTGCTGGAGAGTCTATCGAAGAAAGATGTTCGACAAATGAAGCACCACAAAAAGACCTGTGGGGGGTTGTATGACCTTAGCAAGCAGCCAGCAAACAAGTAAATCCTCTTGAACAACTGTACAGACCTTCAGCGGATGCTGACGCATGGGGAATGTGTGGACATCAATAATAAAGACCTCTATATCCAATTGCAACATGGGAAGCACTCTGCACTCGAAATTCTCCAGTTCATCATGATGTAGCGCTGAAGGACACTTTTCCTAATGTGTTGATAGCTCTGAAGATTCTGCTCACGCTGCTAGTCACAGTCACGAGTGGTGAGCGAAGTTTTTCAAAGCTCAGACTCATTAAATCATATCATCGATTGACAGTGACCAATAAGATACTGACATCACTTGCTATTTTATCACTTGAAAATGTCATTGGTCAGCCTTTGGATCTCTCTGAGGCAGTGCTTCAGTTTGGGCCGGCAAGGGTGAGAAAAGCGACCTTTTGAACTAAAGGACTAGGGTTAACATTCTACAACTGTCACCAACTGTAACATTATTTAATACTGATCCACCAA
Source organism: Gopherus flavomarginatus (assembly GCF_025201925.1). Classification (NCBI taxonomy): domain Eukaryota; kingdom Metazoa; phylum Chordata; order Testudines; family Testudinidae; genus Gopherus; species Gopherus flavomarginatus. The sequence continues at coordinate 123,886,442 of NC_066622.1, read as the reverse complement.
TGTTAGTGCACAATTCAATTTCTTGAGGTTAGTACATTTCAATTATTCTTAACATTAAAAAGTTTCTTAGCTTAAAGGACATGAATCTTATTTGCTTATATATGGCATGAACAAACACGGATTTACAAATCCTAGCATTCAAAGTTATCGCCTTATATGACAGGGATAAATCATGCATGCAAACCGTGCATCAAAGTCATGAAATTGGCTACAAATGAAATAAAAAATAAGGTATTCCAAAGTTTAACGGTGTGGGAGGGCTGAAGAGTCTCCTCACCTGGGGCGAAATTTGGTCTAGGGACAGCCCTGCTACAAAGTCTATTCTTGCTAATGAGAAGTATGGTTAATCCTCTTTGCTTTTAAATTCCTTTTGCTATATTCAATCTCAGAGAGTTTAGCAGCATTTTATTTGCTTTTTATCATAATATTTTGAGGGTACTAGCATCCAGCAACACTAAATGTAGTATATCATGACAGGAAGCCAAGCCACTGTTTTATATAATGACATCTCTTATTCCTGGAGCAGTACAACCTAGCATTGAATTTGCATTTTCAGTGCATATTAAGGAATGGGATATTTACTTGGGGCTCCCCAGTTGCCATTCCTGTCTCCGTGCTGTAGCATCCTTCTGTTCAGCAGATATTTTTGCTTTTTTTAATTCTCTGTTCTGAGGCTTATTATTCTGGGTTTAATTTCACTAAACCTCATCCACCCAATCTGTTGAACATTCTGTATCTATGTGTTCGTGTTATTCTTCCCAGTGTAGTCTGAGTTGGAGATCTGGCATTCTTGATCTCAGAGCCGTTATTTATTGCTACCTTTCCAAGCAGCAAAAACCAGAAGCTAACTGACTAATGACTTGCCACTCTGACAGGTCTGTTAACAGCACCTCTTTCTCTTACCCTTTAAGCACTCCAATCAAATTTCACTACAATAGAACAATTTCCATTTTTCTCTAGTGTCATTTATAGCCATCTCATTTATAGCTCTAAAGACAATTAAAACAGCCTCCTCCCGTGCCTCCTAAATCAATTACCCACCATCTCCTCCTTAATTTTGACCCCAGAAAATAAGGCTGTGTTTAAATTGATTTGTCTCAATTTCAGCCATCTGTAGGCAGCCATTGGCATAGATGCGTTGTGGCAAGCTCCTAGAGTAAACAAGGGAAGCTGTACTTTTAAAAAAACAAAACAAAACACATAATATTAAGCTGGCAAATCTGCAAATCACAATTTTGCTTATACCATCATAGCTATTAATACCTCTATATTGGTTCCCGCTTTTTGACCTTACATCATTTCCATTTCTTTACGTGTCTGTCAGATTGTTTCCACATTGCTTTCCCATTTCTGTGCAAGGCAGCAAGATGTCACCGTTCTATTTTTTGCTCCTTGTAAAGCTTGGATCTAGCATTAGTCTTAAGATGCAATCACGCAGCCAGATGTGACATATTTTCAAGGTCGACCTCAAGGTAGCTAACTAGGGAAACAAGCTTTTCCATCATAATTAGAAACCCTTCACAGAAAAATTGATCATAACAGGCAGTGGATCCATGTTATTATATTGTCTTCTTTCCCAGCTGGGTCAATTTGAAAAAGTGACATCAGAACAGTCCCCACTCTATGCCATCCATGTTTGTTGGGGAGGTAGAAGGGAAAATGGCCATGCAATATGAAGAAGTGAGGGAATGATTCATTATTTATTGTTTGAGCAACTATATGCCTTTGTTTTACTTTTGATTCATTAGTTATGATATAGCCCCTAGCATACCTTAAGACTAAAGAAAACATGAAGATAAAAATCAATACAGTAGAAAAAAAGAAACTAAGACACAATTTAAGACACCTGTGTCATAAACAGATAGCTAAGGGATAATGTCTCTTTCACCTATAAAGGGTTAACAAACAGTGACCTGCAAACACCTGACCAGAGGACCAATCAGGAGACAAAATACTTTCAAATCTCATGGAGGGAAGCCTTTGTTTGTGGGTTTTGGGTTTGGTTTTGTTCTCTCTGGGTCCTGGACGGGACTAGAGGTGCAACCAGGTTTCTGCCAATCTCCCTGCTACAGTCTCTTATCTATTCAGAATTGTAAGTAAGAAAAGGCGGTCATAGTCTTTTAATTTGTTTTTTTTCCATTTGCATATGTGTACTTGCTGGAAGTAGCTTAAATTGTGTTTCTGCTGGAGAAAGTTTCTTTCTATTGTTTATAAATTGAAAGACCGTGTAACTTTTTACCATCTAAAGTGCAGAGATAAACCTTTTACTTTTTTCTTTCTTTTTTATTAAAAGTTTTGCTTTTTAAGACCTGTTTAATTTTTTTCTCCTAGTTAAGGTTCTTGGGAATTGATGGGGAGAAGGGAAGGATAAATTTTCTCTTTGTGTTAGATTCACGCAGCTTGAATCTGTAGTGCCTCTGAGGGAGGGGGAAGGTAACACTCCTCTCGGTGTGGTGATTCAAGAAGTTGAATCAGGCAATTTCCTAGTGTTCCCAGGGCGGGAAGGAGCTGGGAGGAAGAAGGGAGGGGGAAGGGAATGGTTTATTTCCCTTTGTTATGAGATTCAAGGAATTTGGGTCTTGGGATCCCCAGGCAAGGTTTTTGGGGGAGACCAGAGTCTATCAGGCGCTCTACTCTAAGTCCTGATTGGTGGCAGCCTATCAGATCTAAGCTGGTAATTAAGCTTAGGGGAATTCATGCTAGTACCCATATTTTGGACGCTAAGGTCCAGAATTGGGAATTATACTTGACAACCTGATCAAAAGATAGTGACTTTCCAAATCCATAAGCAGCAAGGTGTAGTTCCTGGTGAATGGCAGAGGGTTCACTATTCACTTGGTGTTTGTGTGTGTTAAAAATACCAAGATTTTGACTTTTAATTTGCTGCACTGATATAGATCAGGAAGATTTGTAGGCTTTGATCTTCTCTTCTTTAACTACAATCAGATGGCATGTAGTTGAAACATGAAGTCTAGTTCAGGCTGCAAAATACAGCAGGGGACTCTGTGGCCCAGCGGAGTTTTCACCAGTCTTTCATCTCCATTGATCAAAGCTAGCTGCCTTGACCTAGATGATGTAAAATTATTCTGATCAGACTCCTGATGAAGTGCTGTCTTGTTATTTGTTACTGGGATTTCCAGTGAATGTCACAGAAGCATAACATGTCTGGGGTGATTCGCTACGTTTTACTACATTCAGTTCAAAGTACATCAAAAGTACAGCACCCTACTCTAAAACCCTGTAAGAGCCTAGCCCAGAGTCCATTAAGTCAATTGAAGTCTTTCCACTGAGTTGCATGAGTTTTGGAAGAGACCCTAATTTGGACCACAATATTTCACAGAACTCCATGGAGGCAGACTCCTTCAGTGCAGGGTCAGGGCCTTTGATTTATCTTCAGGCAAAGTACAATGGTATATTTTAGCCTCCAAGTAAATGAGCTCAGCTTTCATGAATACATCAGTTGCAGTTATGGCAGATGCACCTGCCATATTGCTTTTTCTTTCAAGCATTTATCCCATAAGTAATTTATACTTTTCTTTTTAGCCATTTTGATTTCCTTTTATCACAGGTAACATTTCAATATTGCATTGGAAAGATCATTGTAATGTGTGAGTCATAATAACTTGACTATAATACACAAATTACCTAAGTGCAGAGGGCCAGCAAAAGGCCAAGGCACCATTTTGGTTCAGGCCCTAATCCTGCAAAGAGCTCTGCAAAGCCCTGCACTCATGTAGAGTCCCATGATTTCAGTAGAGCTCCCCCCATGCAAAGCTCCTTGCAGTTTCAGGGCCTACGTTTTTCAAACAGGTCTTAAGTGCTGCATAGACCTTCCACTGGACCCCTGCATAGGTGTGAATTTCACCCTACAGGACACTAGAAATCCTTTTTACTCAATTGTTCATAAACATTTTAGTACTCATCCATACCACCCATTTCCTCTTAAATACAACTTACCTTATTAAGCCATCCCACCTATGCACCATTCATTCTCTCTCTGATTTCATTCTTCAGTTGGCAGCATGCAGGCAAACTGCTACATCTACAGGGCCACTGAACTCAACAGGGCTTCATATAAATGCACTGCGGTCAGTTGCAGGAATGGGGGCTTCAGTTGGCTGATAATACTATGACAATCCTTTCTTGAGAAGGAAAAACTTTAGTGTTTAATAAACCAGATATATCTTTCCCAACTCAAATATCAGCTTCTATTACAACCTAGATTTGGCTGCTTAAACTGTTTTGTGGGGTGGAGGGTGGGACATGGTGAACCATAAAGAAGATGGCTGCCTGATTCCTGGTCTTCTCAACCTCATCTCTCCCAAATCCTCATCAATTAAGGGCTCCCAAGTATCTAAACCATAACTTCTGTCAGAAATATACTAATTAAACAAGAAGGACCCTTTTAGTTGTGTTGTTATGGATTCTGCAGGGAAAAATAGGAATGTCATATGATCCAGGCCCGAGTCTCCAAAGAAAGATAAGGCCAAGGAAACTCAACAATCTCTCACACATGATTATGCAGCTATGAAAGACTTTCTAACTACCAAATTTGACCTTTTATCTCAATATATCCGTGAACTCTCTGAAGATGTGGGAGAAGTCGAAGGTCATTTTAGCTATTTAAGTAATGAACTACAAAAAGCTGCCACAGAACTGAAGGAGGTTAAACCAAAGAATGATTCCTTAACGCAAAGACTAACTATTCCTGAGGAGAAACAAAAAGAAGATCTTGAAAATAGAACATGTAGGAATAATTTTCAGTTCCTGGGAGTCCTTGAAGGACTGAAAGGAAAAAAATGTTTCTCCAGAACACACTCTGAGGTACTAGGATTGGATCCTAGTTTGCCTCCCCTGGAGGTTGAAAGGGCTCATTGAGTGGCAGGGGACAGAAGGAGAGAGGACAATACTAACCACAAATGCAGCATCTTTAAATTGCTATGGTTTAATGGCAAGTTAAGTAGATGTCTGTTTCTAGGCAAAAAGGAACTCTTAAGTATAAGGATTTTAAATTTTCTTTGTATCCAGACTTCTCTGTAAATTTAAGCAAGAAGAGAGCAGCACTTAATGGCATCAAATGAGCTCTCCAAGGATAACATATTAAAGGAGTATCATGCCTCTTTCAGCTTCAGAAGTAGGGAAGTAGTAATAAAAATTCACAAGAGCCTCCATTTTCAATGTATTCAGTCATCGTTGGATCCAGAGAGCAGTTAATAACTGAAATCATTTTCAGTACTAAGAGATTAAGTTTCGGGAATTCTATAATCCTAATAGTGGCAATGCACCCTTTAGCACAGAAATACTTTACATCATTTCTAACAGAACTGATGTGCCAGTGGTACACAGGAGAAGACTGGAATGCTGTCATCATTGATATCATAGACAAATCTCAGTGTTCTATGAGAAAATCTCAGACCTTTGCAAATCATCCATTATCCCTGCTGAAGGATACTGGACTAGTGGACATTTGGAGACTGAAGCATCCTATAAAGTGTGACTACACACAATTTTTCTCCACAGTTCATGCCTTGTAGTCCAGATTTTTTTTTAAATGATATCTAAGGTACTAGCTTCTGCATATCTGGAGGCGAAAGTTAGTAATATCATCTCTGATCATGCTCCAATTTCTCTTCATACAGAAACTGGTCATAGTACTATAAGATTATCAAGATGGAAGTTAAACACACATCTACTTAGAGACCCTAAATTTCTTTAGACGACTGAAACATCCATTACCAACATCTTGAAGGAAAATACAAATACTGTCTCCTCCACTAGAACTTTATGAGAAGAACTGAAGGCTACTATAAGGGGAGAATGCATAAAATTCACATCTGAAAAGAAGAAAAGTTTTATTCATAGCAGATTAGCAGCGGACAATACTCAAAAGATATTCCATTAATCTGCCAGGCACAAACAACTGGTGCTACAGTTGCTAGCCTATCACTAAATGCTAAAAAGGCCTTTGATCCAGTGGAGTGGCCATACCTACAAGCGATCCTGAGAAAAATAGGATTTGGACCTAAATTTCTGATTTGGATTGATATTGCCCCTTGCATCTATTCTGGTAATTTTTTTTATCTCCTCCACTTTTTAGTTAAAGCAAGGAATGCATTGGGTATGCCTTCTATCGCCTTGACTATTTCCTATAGCAACTGAATTGCTAAGAGCATATATCAGACAGACGACCTCCACTGAAGGAATTACCATCTGAGATAAAGAATACAAGATTAGTCTATATACCGATGATATTCTGCTCACTCTCAAAAATCCCTCCTCTCCAATTCTACCACCATTATCTGCAGTGGGATATCAGGATTTTGGATAAACTGGAACAAGTCTCAGCTGACCGATATTTCCCATAGACCAAATCCATCTCAAATACAATCATTGTCCTTTCATTCATGCAAACATATAAACCTACTTAGGCATCAGGATGTGTTCTGATTTATCAAATACAGTATCTGCACACCTATGGGCAGCAGATATAATAGGCCAGGGGAGGATCTGCCTCCCACAGCCTTGTTGGAGCCATGGCTGCCAGACTTCTGTGGGCTTTGGCATCAAAGTTTTTGCTTTATTATGCCCCATGCAGGTTCCAGAGTGGCTGAGGAAGCACATACCACCTCCTCAGCCACCCTGGAACCTGCATGGGGCATATCAAAAGCATCTTTTAACAGACACATTTCCCCTGGATGGGTTGAGTCCAGGGAGGGGAAGCACAGTGCAGCTTCAGCCAGCCCGGGGCTCCTCTGGGTGGGGGAAGGGCACTCGGTCCTTCAGCCAGCCCTGGGCTCCTCCAGCCCAAGAGGGTGCACTCCAGGCTTCTCCAGCCAGGAGGCTTGTGGCTCTGACCATGGAGGGTGGGGTCTCGAGGCTCCAGCCATGGGGAGGGCACGGGTGGAAGGGGTGGAGCCGGGGGCAAGCCTTTCCAAAAGGGGGCTCCACCCACCACCCATGTGCACACCTGGATGTCATACCCAGAGAGGTGGTGGGGGGAAGACATGGAGAAATAGTGTTCACTAACATTATCTTTACTGGAAAAGTTAGAAGCTATTAAAATGAATGTAGGACCAAGACTAATGTATATGTTTAGCTTAATTCCCCTTAAATTTCTTACTTCAACTTTCACAAAAATAGAGCTGTAAAAAAATTGTTATAGAATACAAAGACACCACAGTTATCCCACAAGATACTTAAATCATGGTGGGAGTGGCAGTACCTGATTTGTATTTATAACACCTGTTTGTTCAATTAAGACTTCTAATAAAATGGTTCTGTCCCATCAGCTCTTCCCAAGACCCAGTGTGGTTTAGGATTGAAAGAAAATTAGTTAACCTCTTTGATTCTCTCTCTGCACTTCCATTTTTAAAACAGTTTTTGCACCTTTAAGGAAAACATAGCGTATGTCTACACTACAGGATTATTCTGATTTTACAGAAACTGGTTTTTTAAAACAGATTGTATAAAGTCGATTGCACATGGCCACACTAAGCACATTAATTCGGCGGTGTGCGTCCATGTACCGAGGCTAGTGTCAATTTCCGGTGCGTTGCACTGTGGGCAGCTATCCCATAGTTCCCGCAGTCTCCCCCGCTCATTGGAATTCTGGGTTGAGATCCCAGTGCCTGATTGGACAAAAAACATTGTCGCGGGTGGTTCTGGGTACAGCCTCACCCCTGCCTCACCCCTCCCTCCGTGCAAGTAGCAGACAACCGTTTCACGCCTTTTTCCCTGGGTGAACTGTGCAGATGCCATAGCACGGCAAGCATGGACCCTGCTCAGCTCAAGACAGCAATCATGGACATCGCAAACACCTTGCGCATTCTCGTGCAGTCAATGCTGAACCAGAACCTGCAAAACCAGTTGAGGAGGTGGTGGCCACGGCAGCATGGCGACGAGAGTGATGAGGACATGGACACAGAATTCTCTCAAACCGCAGGCCCCTGCGCTTTGGAGATCATGCTGCTAATGGGGCAGGTTCTAGCAGGGGCGGCTCTAGCCATTTCATCGCCCCAAGCACGGTGGCACACCACGGGGGGCGCTCTGCCGGTCGCCAGTCCCGCGGCTCCAGTGGACCTCCCGCAGATGTGCCTGCGGATGCTCCACCGGAGCCGCGGGACCGGCGGACCCTCCGCAGGGACACCTGCGGGAGGTCTACCGGAGCCACGGGACCAGCGGACCCTCCACAGCCACGCCTGCGGGAGGTCCACCGGAGCTGCCTGCTGCCCTCCTGGCGACCAACAGAGCGCCCTCCGCGGCATGCTGCCCCAAGCACGCGCTTGGCGTGCTGGGGCCTGGAGCCGCCCCTTGGTTCTAGCCATGGGACGCCGATTTTGGACCCAGGAAACAAGCACAGACTGGTGGAACCGCATAGTGTTGCAGGTGTGGGATGATTCCCAGTGGCTACGAAGCTTTTGCATGTGTAAGGACACTTTCATGGAACTTTGTGACTTGCTTTCCCCTGCCCTGAAACACCAGAATACCAATATGAGAGCAGCCCTCACAGTTGAGAAGCGAGTGGCGATAGGCCTCTGGAAGCTTGCAATGCCAGATAGCTACCGGTCAGTCGGGAATGAATTTGGAGTGGGCAAATCTACTATAGGGGCTGCTGTGATGCAAGTAGCCAAAGCAATCATTAAGCTGCAGCTACTTGTGACTCTTGGAAATGTGCAGGTCATAGTGGATGGCTTTGCTGCAATGGGATTCCCTAACTGTGGGGGGGGGGGCGATAGATGGAACCCATATCCCTATCTTGGCACCAGAGCACCAGGGCACCCAGTACATAAACGGAAAGGGGTACTTTTCAATGGTGCTGCAAGCACCGGTGGATCACAAGGGACATTTCACCAACATCCACGTGGGATGGCCAGGAAGGGTTCATGATGCTCGCGTCTTCAGGAACACTACTCTCTTTAAACAGCTGCAGCAAGGGAATTACTTCCCAGACCAGAAAATAACAGTTGGGGATGTTGAAATGTCTGTAGTTATCCTGGGGGACCCAGCCTACCTCTTTGATGCCATGGCTCATGAAGCCATACACAGGCAGCCTGGACAGCAGTCACGAGCTGTTCAACTACAGGCTGAGCAAGTGCAGAATGGTGGTAGAATGTGCATTTGGCCGTTTAAAGGCACACTGGCGCACATTACTGACTCGCTCAGACCTCAGCCAAACCAGTGTCCCCATTGTTATTGCTGCTTCACAATCTGTGTGAGAGTAAGGGGGAGACCTTTATGGCGGGGTGGGAGGCTGAGGCAAATCACCTGGGCGCTGATTACGCGCAGCCATACACCAGGGCGATTAGAAGAGCACACCAGGAAGTGGTGCGCATCAGAGAAGCTTTGAAAACCAATTTCATCACAGGCCAGGGTACGGTGTGACTGTTGTGTTTGTTTCTCCTTGATGAAAACCCCCGCCCCTCGATTGACTCATTCTCTGTAAGCCACCCACCCTCCCCCTTCGATTACTGCTTGCTTCCTAAGGAAATAAAATCACTCTTGTTTAAAAATCATGTATTCTTTATTAATTAATTATAAAAAGAGGGCGAGAACGGACAAGGTAGCCCGGGTGGGGTTTGGGAGGAGGATAGGAGGGAAGGAAAAGGCCACTAAAAAAATTTCAAAATAATGACAGCCTTTTGGTTAGGCTGTCCACTGGGGTGGAATGGGTGGGTGCACGGCTCCTCCCCCCAAGCGTTCTTAGTCGTCTGGTGGGTGAGGAGGCTAAGGAACAAGGTGAGGGGAGAGGGCGGTTCTACAGGGGCTGCAGCAGCACTCTGTGATCCTGCTGTCGCTCCTGAAGCTCCACCAGACACCGGAGCATGTCCGTTTGATCACGCAGCAGCCCCAGAGTTCCATCCCGACACCTCAGATCTTCCTGCCACTACCTCTCATCTCGAGCGTCTCTCCTCTCCTCACGTTCGTCCCTCCTATCCTCACGTTGGTCCCTCCTGTCCTCACAGTCATTGGCATCCTTTCCTGTACTTTGCTACCACGTCCTTCCACTCATTCAGATGAGCTCTTTCATTGTGGATCACTTCCATGATTTCCGAGAACATTTCGTCTCGCATCTTTTTTTTCCGCCGCCTTATCTGAGATAGCCTTTGGGATGGAGGAGGGAGACTTGAAAAATTTGCAGCTGCAGGAGGGAGGGAAAAAAGGGAGAGAAGTATTTTAAAAGATACATTTTACAGAACAATGTTTATACTCTTTCACGGTGAACAACACTATTCACCTTACATAGCACGTGATCTCACTACAAGGTCACATTTTGCATCTTAATATTGAGTGCCTGTGACTTTGGTGTTAGAGATCACAGACGCAGGTCCGAGCATCAGAATTCGGCTTGCATGCGGCCATGGTAAGCCATTGTCTTTCGTCTTCTGTAGCCTTCATATATCCAGTGCCCTCCTTTGCCAAATAGCAAGCAAAGCCTGTTGGGTGCTGCTTCTTTCCTATTAACGTGCAGCACCAGAACTGCCCCCATCCAATTCTCTGGGACAGTCGCTTTACCCCTCCCCCCACCGCGTGGCTGGTATCATGGAAGATCGCTGCTAGCCACCCTCCCCCACACCACGTGGCTGGTAGCAGGGAAGATTCCAGCCAGACAAACGTGAAAAAGCTCAGCGCCAATCACCACCCCACCCCCCAGCTTGGCTAAATGCAGAGAAGGATTTCTTTTAAGCCACATGCAAACAGCCCAACCATCTCTGTCCCCTTAATTAAATTCCCATATTTCAACCAGGTTACCATGAACGATATCTATCTCCTGAGGATAACACAGCGAGATAAAGAACGGATGTTGCTTGAATGCCAGCAAACACCGGGACCATACGCAGCTAGGCTTTGTCATGCAATGATACCAGATTACTTGCTACATGCATGGCGTGGTCAAGCGTCCTATCATGGAGGATGGAATAAAACAGCACTGCCCAGAAACCTTCTGCAAAGGCTTTTGGAGTACCTCCAGGAGAGCTTCATGGAGATGTCCCTGGAGGATTTCCACTCCAACCCCAGACATGTTAACAGACTTTTCCAGTAACTTTACTGGCCGTGAATGCATCCTAGGGCAAATTAATCATTAAAAAATGCTTGCTTTTAAACCAGGTTTTATATTTACAAAGTTACACTCACCAGAGTTCCCTTCCATGGCTTCATTGTCTGGGATAGTGGCTTGGGAGGGCTGAGAGGGTACTTCTGTCAGGCTGAGAAAAAGCTCCTGGCTGTTGGGGAGAACGGAGTGCTGTGTGTTCTCTGCAAGCTCATCCTCCTCTTCCTCCTCCTCATCTTCCCCATCCGCAGAATCGTCAGGCAAGGCTAAGATTACCCCCACCTCGGAATCCACAGACAGGAGTGAGGTAGTGGTGGCGGACCCCACTAGAATTGCATGCAGCTCAGCGTAGAAGCGTAATGTTTGTGGCCCTGCCCCAGACCTTCCGTTTGCTTCTTTGGTTTTCTGGTAGGCTTGTCTGAGCTCCTTAACTTTCACGCGGCACTGTACTGAGTCCCTGCTGTGGCCTCTTTCCATCATGGCCTTGGAAATTTTTTCAAATGTTTTTTCATTTCGTCTTTTGGAACGGAGTTCTGTTAGCATGGAAACCTCTCCCCATATAACGATCAGATCCAGTACCTCCCATGCAGTCCATGCTGGAGCTCTTTTTCGATTCTCAGACTGCATAGTTACCTGTGCTGATGAGCTCTGATCAGCACAGATCAGACCTGTGCTGATCAGCTCTCCACGCTGGGCAAACAGGAAATGAAATTCAAAAGTTCGCGGGGCTTTTCCTGTCTACCTAGCCAGTCAATCCAACTCCAGATTGCTGTCCAGAGCAGTCACAATGTTGCACTGTGAGATAGCTCCCGGAGGCCAATACCATTGAATTGCGGCCACACTAACCCTAATCCAACATGGCAATACCGATTTCAGCACTACTCCCCTCGTCAGGGAGGAGTACAGAAATCGGTTTTAAGAGCCCTTTATATCAATATAAGGGCTTCGTTGTGTGGACGGGTGCAGGGTTAAATCAGTTTAATGCTGCTAAATTCGGTATAAACGCATAGTGTAGACCAGGCCCTAGTGTTTACCTCCTTTTGGAGCGTTGTTCAGAAAACCATATCCATTACCACTTCTAATCTCACCAACTCTCCTTCCATGCCAATCTGGAATAATCCCTGGTTTATATTGGCTAATAGCTCAAAACTCAAATCTGCCGGGCTAACCAAGGTCATATAAACCATAAAAGATATTATCAAAAGCACAACTTTAGCCTCCTGGCTCCTGCATATATCTTTGTGATAAATACCAGCCCCACCAGAGCAAGGTCCTTTCTACAATAAACTTCCACTCAAAACTATAAAGCAGCTAGGGAATTGTTGGCAGGCCACAAGCAGTACTCCACTTGAAGTGCACCTTAAAAAGTATGTTAGCCAAACACATTTTGTGGGCTGAACCCCTTGATTTATCCTACTGACTATACCATAGAAGAAAAATGGGACAAGGAGCTAACCATCTCTATTTCCTCTGACAGGTGGGATAATATCTGGCACCATACTTGCATGTTTTTGTGTTTCTTTCGGAACAAAATTCTAAGTCGATATTATTGGACTCCTGAGTGATTGCATACAGCTGGACTAGCTCCACATTGTAAATGTTGGAGATGTGACAGCTTCAATGCAAACTTGTCTAATATAATCTTTGAATGTCCAAGTATATCCACATTGTGGAAGGAAGTGGGTGGTGCTCTGCTCGAAGGTAACCAGGGTAAGGATTTCCCCTACATCAGTCTTCTTGCATTTTGGTCATTCCAGAAGATCAACCCAGTTTGTGCAGTATCAGGAAATGAATTGTTGCAGCACTTATAGTGGCCTAAAGAGTCATTTTACGAAAGTGGAAATCTGCTATTCCCCTGAGATTCTTTGATTGGCTAACTGAGCTAACACCACCCTCATTAGAGGCACAAGATCCAACTATGAAGACATTTGGTATTTCATGAGAGCATTACAAACTGACTCCAGGTAGATTGGGCTTCTGGTGCTTCTCCTTTCTGCGGAGAGGCGTTTTAAGGAAATTATTTATCTTCTTATGCTCAGGAGCATTTATCTATCAATATTTCATACTGTGTTCAGAGGTGGTAAGGCGGTACAGGCTGGAACGGCGTACCGGTAAAAAGTGGCCGCTGGTACCGACCCCTGCTGCGGCAGTGCCTAAGGTACTCTGCCGCTTTTGCACCCCCTGTCAATGGCCCTGCTGGGCCCCTAGCCACAGCAAAGATCCTTCTTAAAGCACTGCCATAGCAGCGCTTTATCATCCCTGGCCCTTTTGCGCCCCCAGGCTGCCAATGGGGGGGTATGCAAAAGGAGCAGCTGTCCAACCCCCTGGGGCCTGCAATTTAAAAGCAGAAGCCAGAGCCCCAGGTCCTTTAAATCGCTGCTGGAGCCTTGGGCGGCATAGGCCAGGCAGCCTGAAGGGCTGGCTGGGGGATGCTGACCCCTAGCCCCGCCTCTTCATCCCGAGGCCCCGTCCCTTCCAGTTTTCAATTTTACTTTCACCTCGACGGTGTTATTGTTAAATATATACTCCTGCTGTATTTTCTGTGTCATTGTTTTTGAATATGTCTATATGGATATGTTAAAATGTCTGAAAAATAAAATTAAAATAAACAAACTATGAGTTGTTACATCAAGCAAAACTGCAAATGTGCATCATTCTGATCAGGCACACTGTTTGCACAAAATGTCATGCATGTTTATTATTAGATTAGGCTGCAGCGGGTTTAATTTTAGATCTTTCGATTCAAGTGGTGCAATGAAGATTAAGTGTTAGGCATAATTAAAGATGCAGATGTAGTTATATTGAATTATAAACCTCATTAAGTGCAATGTCCTGGACAGGCTCATGAGATAAGCTACAAAGGACTTCCTTACTTGATACTAAAGCTATTAAAATATTAGAAGGTAAATCTAAACATAAAAAAATATTATGATTAGAATGAAACTGATACTTTAAACACCTAATTACAAAAGACCATGTTTCTTTCATGTACAAGGACTTCCCTTTCTGCTTAGATTTGATATTAAAATGCAAGTATTTTCCTCCCTTTTGTACTGCACAAAATGCAAAAATTCCTGAATCAGATCCTGTCATTGCTGTCACTATCTAGGTACTAATATGTTTCTCTCCTCACTATAATATTTGAGCACCTCATAAGCATTAATAAATGTAGCTTTCCAACCCTTCCCATGAGGTAGGTAAGTACCATCCTCCTCCTTTTTATGGATAAGGGCCTGAGACCCAGAGATCAAAGCCATGGATTACTTTATATTTTACACAAGACTTTCATTTTGGGACTCTCATGTGAACAGATATTGAAAAGATTGAGAAGACAAATACGATGGGACATGACAGAGGTACACAAAATATTGAACAGTATAAAGGAGGTATGTGGGATGTTTCTATTTATCCTCTCCCACAATAGAAGACAAAGGAGATGTCCGGGGAAATTGAAAGGAAGAGAGTTTAAAACAGATAAAATAAATTCATTTACACAGTGCATACTTTACCGATGGAATGTATTGCCATAAGATATGGAGGCTGGTTGCCTAGCAGGACTCAGTATTTATATGGATAATAAGAACATCCACAGTTACATCTGATACAATAAAAACAGCATCAGGAATATACACATTTGTGCTACAGGGCATTAGCCAAATCCTAACTGATGGTTGGGGAGAAAGTTCCCTTATGGTAATTCCATCATTGGCCATCCTCATGGTTTTTTTCTGAAGCATTTTGCACTGGTTTCTGTTAGGTTCAGGATACTGGAGTAGACAGATCATTGACCTGATCCAGCAGGACAATTCCAATACATCCAAATTCTAGTGGGATGTTTGCTACTCCTCCTACAATGTTAGCTGGTGGGAGACACAATCTGCTTTATGTCTAGTGACTGTGCAGTGTAACTTTCCTGTGGAAAGATAAACACTAGTTCTGGACACATTCTAAACAGGTTGTCACACTCTGGATCTAAATCCTTATTCTATCGGGCATGGCAGAGCTATTGGTGCTGTGCTAAGGCCACAAACTGAATCTTGGACCTTGTAGCTGGGTCCCCCAATTTAATTTAAACAATCAGTTGTTTGAACCAGCCCTGATCACTTCTAAGAAAGCCAACAAAATCCTTCTATGCAAGAGCTATAAATTCCCAAACAAGTCTCTATCCCATTTCCTGTCTAATCCACAACATCTTTCATTCCACTAAGTAAACGTTGCTCAGACATGAGCACACTATCTGCTCATCTATTATAACTATTTCGTTTTAAATTATGCCTGCACTTAAGAGCATTTTGTAAGGCTGCATTATAAATTGAAAGAATAAAATAAATAAAATTGATTTGATTCATGGCATGATATTAGAATCTGCTTGTTTGCAAGACTTCCTGGAAAATAAATACTGTATGAAAGTCTCCTCTCAGTGAATGAGCTCTAGAACTTATACAGCATTAAGCATCTAAACACACAGTGCATGCTTCCTTCAGATGAATCTGTGAATAGGGAAAACACACACACACAATTGGCTCTTGATTACTTTGTATTTTACATGAGACTTTCCTTTCAGGAGTCTCATAGAAGTTGCCCTTTATTTACATCTATTTGTCAAGTACTCCATCCAGTTGATATCAAAGGCAGTAAGATACAGGAGTTTGTTTTGCAAACAAATCTTTAACAGCTGTAATTCACAAAATATTATAGACAATCATAGCTCAGTATGTTACTACTGGAGTATTGCAGCATTAAAAAAATACTCCCTTGAATTTCTTAGAAAATAAAAACTGATGATATTGAGAAGTGAATTTAGTGTATTGAAAAGTGAAGACAGACTCAGTGAACCTAAGACTTGCAATTCCAGAACGCCTAATCTGATACCTATACTTTTGCAGTTCCACTTTCTGCTGCTTCATTTTTGCTATTTTTCTGTGTTTATTTTATAAAACTGGACTCATTTTTAGGAGTAAGAGTTTCTCTTTTACACAAGCCTAAATTTGATTTAGTTAATTTTTGTATCAAACTGACTAGTACAACAGTGGGATGTTTTTTTTTTTAAAAAAGTCACATGACTTGCTGTTAGGGCTTTCTGAGAAGTAGCAGCCTTGGATATTTTTAATCTGATTTCCTTGTCTTTTACAAATTTGCCTTAAGAAAAGGAATAAAATATGAACTATTTAGTAAAATAAAAAAATCATTCAAGAAGTATGCACACAGAAAAAATAAATATTGAGTATTTATTTTCTAAAGACCAATTCTCATATGTTTGCTTTGGTGGGTCATTTTTTTTAGAGTAAAGTGAAAAAACAACAGGTTCCTTACTTAGAGCAGATGCATTGGAGGAAGGCAAGAATGTGTTAATGCACTGTAGTGAACTCAGGTGCTGCGGACATAGTTACTAAATAAAACACACAACTGGGAAGCTGGGATTAGAAACTCTTCTTTCTGCTCTATAAACACCGGCCTTTCTACCACTTGGATTGCTTCCTTAGCTGGCAGCAGCAGCAAGTCTCTTATTCTCTTTGAGCCGACCCCAAGCAGGGCAGCAGGATATCTCACACACAGTCAAATACATTGTAGTCCATGGACAGTTTTGCAGTCACTCATATACTTAGCTGAAGCTTTGATTATTAATTTTGTTGAACTCACTGAAGAGTAGATTTTCTCTAATGTATGCTCAGTGAAAAAATAAAGTGACCAGGAAAGGGCTTGGGTTTCAGGTTAGGAAACCCAGTGCCTTCTGTACAAATCCTTGTGTTGGCAATGCTGAGGGGTTAGATTCAGAGGGTACAAAAAGATGACGTGAGCTATACACCAGGGACTGGTGTAAGTGACGCCAAATAAGACTCAGCCTCTAACTGAGGTGCACCTTGCGCCCCCTTACACAACCACCTCAGAATTTAGGCCCTAATCTCCTTAACCACCTTGTCTTAACTCCTTTGGTATTCCGAGGGCATGAATCAGAATTAACTCATTTTAGATTAATTAGATCATGATTATATACTTCCAGTGGGCCATTATGTTAGATTGTCACTAATGGGGCACTGGATAGCTCAAGAGATTAATAGGCTCCATCTACTGCCTATATATTTTTATGTGTCACTCTTCACCATGATATCTGAGAATATGGAATCTTCCATCTTAAATTTACCAGTGCAAACCCAGCCTAGGTTGGTAGTGACGGAAAATCATAACATCTAACTGTTATTTGGAGGACAGTGTAAAACAAATTGCTCAGCACCATTTAGTTCCTAACAGGTCGGTGTGAACTTTTCAGAAATATTGCCACAATTGGCATAGTAGCCGAAGCAGATTGAATGGGCTTGGCTGTCTATCCTCTTATCTGTCCAAGTCACCAGCCAAGCTTTCAGTGGAGTACTGCTGCCGGAACCAACCCCACTACCCCATTCCACCCTCTTCCCATTGGGCAGTGGGCGATGAAGAGACATTCACTCCTGCTGCAGCTTCTGCATCACTAAGCTTAAGGGCAGATATAGACTCATAAGGGACATTCACTGTTCTGAAGAGTAATATTTAGAATCCTCTCCCTTTTCCAGGTGACTAGCTCCACTTCCAAGACTGTATGCAGCACATTGCTGGGTTGTGTTTCTGCAGCCAATAAAGGAAAAGGATAATCCATCACTGGCACTTGCAATCTGTGCCAAAAAATCCAACAAAACTCATTCTAACTTTTTTCTTCATGCATAAATATATGACTCCCAAAGCAGCTTGTCGCTGTTTTCGTTTGACATGATGATGAATAATTTTGGTAGTTCAGAAACACAAAATGTGCTCTCAGTGATAGAAGTTTCTTTACAGCTGGAAACCCAGAATCTTTCCATTACAGTGATTTACAAGGACGTTAAGATATTGCCTAAATCCACTCTTCCAAACATAGCACACACATCGGAACTCTCTTTAAGTCTCTCCAGTCATCCATCTTTAAGGACTTAAGTACAGTAGTAGTGTAGACCTGCCCTAAGTCCATCTAACTCATGTTGTGCAGGGATGTGAAAGAGACACCCCCGAGTGACGCAAGTTACAGCAACCTAAGTGCTGTCCATGCCGGTGCTATGTCGGTGAGAGACGATCTTCTGCCAACACAGCCTCTCACAGAGGTGGAATAATTACGCTGACAGGAGAGTGTTCTCCCATCGGCATAAAGCGTCTTCACCAGATGCACTACAGCAGTGCAGCTGTGCCAATGGAGCGCTTCTAGTGTAGGCCTGCCCATAGAAACAGCCAGTTGGGTAAACTTGTAATAGTTAATTAGTTACAGAATTAGGGAAGGAATCTTTTCCCTTCAGTATTTTCTGTGAATATTCACCATCAGATTCTCCCCAATTTACATCAGGGCTTTACAGTACACTGGTACATTTACTTCAGCAGAGTTACTGCCAGTTTGTATCGGTGCAAAAGAGATCAGCATCAGATGCTTAGTCTACAGCTGTTTTTTTCTGGTCAGGGAGAATCAGCAATGTTATTAAAACACAAGTAGACCATAAAGAGACAATCATTAGTGATATTGACAGAAGTAGCAGAGGAGTCACAATTCTCATTCATGTGTTTTATAGAAGCTTTGCCAAAATAATTTCTCAGATTTAAAGTCCTGACCTACAATGGTTCTTATTTCATCTCCTCTCATTCTTTAAATGTCCTGAGCTGGACTCTACTGATGTCACTGTTCCTTAAGAGGTTCTTGGGGAGGGTGGGAAAATTACAATGTTTTTAACACTCAACAGTTCCAAGCTGTTAAGAAATGGGAAATGTAAATAGGTAACTAGAGAGATCTTGTAACTTCACCTAAATTGCAGCATGCAGGAGTCATTCATCTGGGATATTTATGAACTAGATCTGGGTCATTCTACTCATTAACAGAAACGTTCTAGCCAAGAGAGTTTTCTGACATCCTCAGCGTCATTGGTAGGAGTTTCCTAAAAATCTTATTTTGTCAAACTTCATATAATAGAGCAACATAATCAGGTCACATTAAGATGGTCTCATGTTAGAACAACAGCAAAAAAGTCCCAGATGTCAATTGGTGTCACTGCTAACAAGTCTCGTGAAAGATAATATAGTGGATCTTGGCTGGATTTCCTGCCAAGATTTCCAGACCTTTGTTTTGCTTTTCCAACCATGCAGTATCATTTTAAATGAATCTAATGAGCCTGCATTCCTCTAATGGGCCCTTCCCAGCATGTGAATTGTATTTTCCATTTTGCTGATGAGGTCCCTTCCTAAGGAAATAAATTTCTTCAACAATGCATAGATTAAGGCCTCCACAAAAGCCACAGCATTATCACTCCAAGGTCTTTGCTCTGCCCTCACATATACAGCAGGCAGATAATTTTTGCCATGTGATATAAATGAAAATATATTGTATCTCTTCTTTAAGGAGTGAAAAAACTATTTTTCTGCTGGTGCGAAGCCCCAGCGTGTGTCAAGTGGTAACATTTAAGTGAAGGAGATGCACACTGTTGGAAAGGGACAGAGGCAGAGGGGAAAGGGAAGGAGGATGTTATGTCCAGGGAATACACACAGAGAAGAAGAGAAAAACAAATGCTCTTTCTGGAACTTTGCAATGGAACACTCCTTTGTTTCTTAAAACTCAGAACACTAACTCACAACAAGACAGACAGAAACCTAAGGCACAGAGGCCCACTTCAAACCACCTGTTCAGACTTTCCAAGAGAACCTAAGTCAAACGGCTTCTCTCTGAGACCCCTAGCTTGCAAGCAGACCAGGAAACCCCTTCTAATTCAAAGTGATAGCTTCTAATTTTAACAGTTTTCAGTACATCCCAGAAAACTTGGAAGAACGAGCAATTTATACCTATTCTTATTTCAGGAGAAGAACAAAGGGCCAAAGGCTAGGGGCACAAACTAATCTTGATCCATGGGCATGTCTCATGATCAGTGAGCTCTGCTGTGGAGAGAGGGCAGCTACATGGCCACGTGTTATTTCTACTTCTGCTTATAGCCATTGCATCATGATCTTGTTCACACTCAAAACTCCCATATTGATTTGCACGCTTTGTTGGAGGTTCAAATTAGGGAATTCAGACCCTTGGGAGGGGAAATATTTTTGAGAGTAGTCCCCAGCCCATGTCCTTGCCCCCCAGGTAGAGGTTCCAGGGCTCCCCACAGTGTCTTGGGCTCCCTGGGCAGCTCTTACTACTTGACCAGATCCAGCTTCTGGCCTGGCCAGGGGGCAGGTTTCAGGGGCTGAGGAGGGAGAGGAGGAGCAGGGGGCGGTGCCCCATGGTGAGGGGTGTCTAAGACCCACGTCAGCCCCCCCCCTGCACCAGGAAGAGGCTGGAACTGCCCCTGAGCCTCGGGCAGGTGCATCACGGCCCCACAGGGAATCCAGGACAAATGCAGTCCCAAAGCATTCATTGAGCCCAGGATCAGGACTTGAACTCTAGGGGCATCCACCCCACCCAACTCCTTCATTCCAGGGACCCTAGGACAGGCAGTCAAGGTTCACTGCACCAGATTCCTCACTCCCACCTTCCTGGACTTCTTCCTGCTAAGCCTCTCAGGCCTTCTCCCTCACAACCACTATAGGTTCACTCTATTTTCAGAGCCAGGACCCTCAGAGCCCTCCCCTGGAATCCCTCAAACGTACAAACCCACAAGCATAGATTTCAACCCACTTCTGCCCTCTGTGAGTTTGACCTTTCCTCCCTCTCTAGTTTCCCCTGCTCCATTTCTTGGTTAAATGCCTCCCAGGACTTCCTCCCTGGAAAGTCAGTTTGTGCCCTTCTTTTTGGGCACATTACCAGAGCCTGCCCCACCCCTGGGACTGCTCTGTCTCTCTCCTGACCTCTTACCAGACTTCTTGTTTTAGGAGAGGGTCCGGGGACAACTTTGCTCCTGAGCTTCCTCCCTGACCGTCGTGGTCTCTCCAATGCCAGATGGATTCAACCTGACCTTAGTGTTGGTTTTGAGAGAGGAACAAGATATTTGATTTTGAACCTCTGTGTTGGTTCAGATGGTTTTTATATTACATGTATTAGAACCATAATTTTTTCCTGATTTGATTCTGAATCTGGGATTATTTTTCTGTGACATTTACAGTCACCAAATTAATATCGGCTAATTTACTAAATCCTGAAGTTTTGGAGCCTGGATTAAGTAACAAGTTACTTAGATCAATGAGCTAAAGACAGCCCTGACTTGAGAGACGCTTTGTCGTTTAGGGAAGATCATCTCTCTTGTCCTTACTCAGGACAGCAATGGTGATTATGTCAGAGAGGAAATCTTGCCTCCTCTATGAAAAATCCGCTTGATAACACTAACATATGAGAAGGAAAACCTCCTCTATGAGATGGTGGGATGCCAGTTCTTAATGTGACATCAAGATTCTAAGCTCTTGTCTTCTAACAAAGAGCAGTAAAAATCTATTTCCACTTTTAAAAAGCAGTAGAATTAACTGGAGATGGATTAGACTGCAGCAATTAAGTTAGGAAATTAATATATTAATAGAACTCATTTTAAGAGGCTCAGACATAATTGCTAAGTAGGTAAAAATTTCCAATTATACCAGTTACTGCTATTGATTGGCTATGAGATGTGCCCACAGCTAATCTCTCTGCTAAAATATCCTATTACACTGCTACCTCGATATGATGCCACCCGATATAACACGAAGTTGGATATAACGTGGTAAAGCAGTGCTCCGGGGCGGCAGGGCTGCGCACTCCGGTGGATCAAAGCAAGTTCAATTTAACACGGTTTGACCTATAACGCGGTAAGATTTTTTGGCTCCCAAGGACAACGTTATATCGAGGTAGAGGTGTACTTTTGTTACTTGGTCCTCCTTCCCACTTCGCCTTCTTGTTTGCTGCACCCATCTGTTACGTTTTATATTGAACACGAAGGTACAGTTGGGGATCTCTGGGGCAGGGACTGTCTAGGCCATTGTAAAACCAACTACTGTCAGATTATTTTATGGACATTCTTTTTAAGTCTAGAGCTGGTCAAAGTTTTCCAAATTTCAATGAAACTTTTCACTGAATTGATGAGGGAGATTTTGTAACAATCGGGGTGGGGGGGAATTCATCCTGTCTTTCAGTCAGCCACAGAGCTGGTTAAAAAAAAGTAAACACACACACACACCCCTTTCATGAGTTTTTTTTGGGGGGGGGTGGAAGAGTCTCATTCTCCAACCAACTTTTGTAAAATCTAAATATGTGTATTATTGTATGTACAGTGCTTTAGCCACAATGAGACCCTGGCATGACTGCAGCCTTTAAACACTAGTACAATATAAATACCAACAACAAAAACAACTGCAACTTTCCCAGCAATGTAATAATTCAAATGAATGTAACAACCCTACATTCAAGCCATGCACTGGCTGTTAACACTGGACATGACTGATGAGACCAACAGGTTGGTAGTCACAAGACACTTAGAAGAAGTAAACATAAACCTGTTTTAAACGTGTCAAGTTACTATTTCCAAGCAAACACCTATGGAATTTAAAAGATGGTCAGAGTGATGCAGCTTTAGAGTAAATGCATCTCTTCAAAATCTCTTTTTTTATAAATGAACATTTATTAGATTCAGTCCTTTGAAAACCATGATATATTTGCTAAACAAAAAATCAATGTTTTAGCTAGAAGACTGTCACATAACCCAGACTGGCAAATTTTTTAAATACAGTCAAGTGTTTGTGCAACTAACTGCAAATGAGAGGAGTTCTGATGAATGGACATTGCGCTAATATACAGAATACCCTTGCCTAATAATAATAATAATAATAATAATAATAGAAAAAATCAAATTATTCCAGAGTCTGACTAAGCACTGAGTGCAGTCATATGAGAATGAAAATTGGAGCAAGAAAGACCCGTATCTTTACATTCCCACCAATCTTTTGCAGGTAATGAATTGTTTTGAAAATCCAGTTAGGGTAAAAGCTTTTGAATTGGAGTCTGACAGTCCTTCAGTGTATTCTTAGAGGTTATCTCTGCAAGGCAGGTGGAAGAGGAAAGAGATGAGCTTAACCCTATAAGAACAATTATGATGTATTATTAGCAACTAATGGCAATTTAATGGAGTCTTTTCAGTGAAGACACCACTGGCTACAATTTTTCTCTGTCATATGCATAAAACTACTCCTAATGAAGTCTACATTCTGGCAATTTCTCAGACTAAATGCAATCTCAAAGAAACTTCATATATTTGAGACTTCTTGGGCTTCAACATATTTTCACAAACACAGTTGTGTCACCCTTGCCCCCAAATGAGAAATTTGAACATTTTGAAATCAGTTGCATACATTTGTAGAGACAATGTGATCTAATAGAAAGAGTATTAGCCAGGAGATCTGGGTTCTATTCTTCATTCTGTTTGGATCCATGGATCTTGAAAGGTGTGTTGTGGGGGTGGTTGATCATTGTAGCAGTGGAGATATTTCTGAAGGTTTTGCTTCTGTTGTTCTGGCAGGGTCTGATGCTGCTTTGAGGCTAGTGTGTCCTGGCCTGTGAGGAGCTTGCTTCTGATGATGAGAGGTGGGGGGCATTGTTTGAAGGCCAGAAGTGGAGGTTCAGGAAAGATTTCCCATGGAGTATTGGGTTGTAGTTGTTTGATGACAAACAAACTAGGGAAATACAGCCAAGGTGCTGCTAATATAAGGTGGGTGCATAATTGGTTGGAAAACCATTCCCAGAGAGTAGTTATCACTGGTTCACAGCGAAGCTGGAAGGGCATAACAAGTGGGGTCCTGCAGGGATCAATCCTGGGTCTAGTTCTGTTCAATATCTTCATCAATGATTTACATAATGGCATAGAGAGAACAAATAAAGTTTGGGGACAAATGCCAAGCTGGGAGGGGTTGCAAGTGCTTTGGAAGATAGGATTAAAATTCAAAATGATCTGGATAAACTTGAGAAAGGATGTGAAGTAAATAGGATGAAATTCAATAAGGACAAATGCAAAGTACTCCATTTAGGAAGGACCAATCAATTGCACACATACAAAATGGGAAATGACTGCCCAGCAAAGAGTACGGCAGAAAAGGATTTTAGGGTCTTAGTGGATTACAAGCTAAATATGAGCCAACCGTGTAACACTGTTGCAAAAACAAAAAACTGACCATCATTCTGGTATGTATTAGCAGAGTATTGTAAGCAACACACAAGAAATAATTCTTCCACTGTATTCCATGCTGATAAGACCACAGCTGGGCTATTGTGTCCAGTTCTGGGTGGCACATTTCAGGAAAGGTGTGGACAAATCGAAGAAAGTCCAGAGAAGAGCAACAAGAATTATTAAAGGTCTAGAAAACATGACCTATGAGGAAAGATTGAAAAAACTTGGGCTGTTTCGTTTAGAGAAGACAAGACTTAAGAGGGACATGATAATAGTTTTCAAGCACATACAAGATTATTAAAAGGAGCAGGGTGAAAAATTGTTCTCTTTAACCTCTGAGGATAGGAAAAGAAGCAATGGGCTTAAACTGCAGAAAGAGAGGTTTAGGCTGGACATTAGGAAAATCTTCCTAACTGTCAGGATGGTTAAGCACAGGAACAAATTGCCTCAGGAGGTTGTGGAATCTCCATCACTGGAGGTTTTCAAGAACAGGTTAGACAAACACCTGTTAGGAATGGTCCAATTTTTACATAGTCCTGCCTTGAGTGCAGGGGACTGGACTAGATGACATATTGAGATCCCTTCCAATCCTACACTTCTACAATACTCCATATGGGTTCCAGTGTGGGGTCATAGGTGACAACCAGTGGTGTGTGGACGGAGGGGGTTTTATTTCTGTATTGAAGCAAGTTCTCTCAGGGTATATGCGTGGCCCATTCCATGATGTGATCTAGGTCTCTGGTGGAGCATCCTTTTGTGGTGAAGGAGTTTTTAAGTGTGTTATGTGCATATCCCAGACTTTCTCCTTGGAGCATATGCTGTGATATCTAAGTGCCTGGCTGTAGATAACAGATTTCTTGGTGTGTTTGGGGTGGTCACTAGATCTATGGAGGAGGTGTGATGATCTGTGGATTCTTGTATATAGTTGTCTATAGGGCTCCATTGTTTGTGGTCTCCAGGAAGTTAATGCTGGTATGAGAATGTTCCAGAGAGTGTAATTGAAATTGTGGTGGATATCTATGAGGGAGTTTGGTATCACTGGTTCACTAACCCCCTTCTTTTTGTCCTGTGACTGCAGAGTTGTTAACAGGCCACTCTTCCTTGAATGGTCCCTTAGGATATGTCCTATCTAAGCTAAACAATCTATTCCAGCATGCATTTAGCTGTGACCTTCGGAGTACTTTCCCCAGATCTGAAGAAGAGCTTTGTGCAGCTCAGAAGCTTGTCTCTCTCACCAACAGAAGTTGGTCCAATAAAAGATATTACCTCACCCACCTTCTCCTTCTTGTTTTGGGAGTGTCTTATGATTGTAACCATCTGTGTGGATTAGTGTATCAGTTTTGTAGCTGCGGCTATGTCTGGGAAGCTGTGACAGGACAATCAAGGAACATCAACATTTAACAACTCTTCCATACTATAACAATGGGAGTTCTCCTGGCAGGGTCATTAACTTTGAATTAACTCTCTACCCACAAGTCAATAGGGATGGAAGTTTGGAGCCCGGAAATTTCCCCATAGAAATACATGGGAACGAAAGGTAACAAAGGATCTTTTTAAAAGCAAGTGGCTTCTTTGTGAAGAGGGGCCATTCCATCACCAAAAGCAAGATGGCCAAGCCAAGTAGGCCAAAAGCACTGCCTGGTCTAAGGACTTGGACCAAGCTCTGACTCACAGGGATGGCATGAATGATCAGACTCAGGGATTGCATTCAGGGTTTTGTTGTTCTCCCTAGATCAGTTACTCTCTTGTACTTTGTTAACTGTGAAGGGGCTCTGTGTGTGTGTGTGTGTGTGTGTGTGTGTGTGTGTGTGTGTGTGTGTGTGTGTGTTCTATAAAGAAATTCTTTTGTTAAGCTTGTATTCCATGTTTTACTGCCATATTGTCCCTGTGAGATGTAACTAGGAAATGAGAGCTTCCACAGACAGGTGGACTTCACCAAGGATTGTGTCTAAGAAATTAGGAGGCTCAGAAGGACAGAAGCACTGGTTCTGGGGCCTAGGCAGCCAGACTACATAGTCTCACTACCCAAGAAAAGTGTCATGCACAGGGTCTGCACCAGGGAATAAGCTTGAGAGAACCAGAGCTAGGAACAATGATCTGTCACTAACCAGATCCAGCGGGCTTAAGCAGTTGAATTACATCACAACAAACTGGTTTTCTTCCAGAGAGCGGGACCAGCCCAGGTTGTAACAGCAACTATTTATGTCACTTACAAATCTAATGTCAGTGACTATTGTGTCACTAAAATTGAGCAAATCCTACACTCCGAGTGGAAAGTCAAATACTTATTTTCAGATTATTAACTAATATAACACGGCTAGATGCCACTTATCCAAATTTAGGTTTGCTCCATTCCTTTGCTGCCAGAATCTTAAATTGTAAAGAAACCAAAATTCTTTACTTCTACTCTGATTATGTTGATAACTCATAAGAGCCTTCAGTGCAAAACGTTACTCTACCAAAGCCAAGACTAAACTGCAACAAGAAAATTCACACAAGAATTAATTTCATATTTGCTTATATAAAAGCAGAACAGGCTGTGGTGTGATGCTTCCCAGTCACTACAAATACCATCAGCAAAAAATAGGATGTGTGAAAAAACAGCAATATCTGATGAGGAATAAGTACCAAATACTTTTTTTGTTTTAAGGCTACATTCTCTATGATCTCTAGCACCCATTATTTGTAAGACGTAGAGATAGGACTAAGCCACAAAAATTTGGATCTGGATTTTTGAATGCCTCTGAAGTTCAGAGATGCCCTGAAGTGAGGTTCAATCCAGTATGGAAATATGGGGGATTTGCAAATCATAAAATACAGAAATCCCGACATTTCTCATCTCAAGATGGTAAAAATCCAGATACAAATTTTAAATCCTCTCACTACTGCTTAGAATTATTCAAACCAATGTGTCTGTTTCAGGAACATTCCAGAAGAGTTAACATATTCTGTTTCCTTCTCATACCCAAACACTTGAACAACATCTGTCTTCTTACTCAGTTTCCTAAAATAACTGGCTTTGGCGGGTTAGAAGCGATCCCCTTTCTTCCCCCTCCCCACGCAAAACATTAGTCAAGCAACAAACAAGAGAGAGCACGACAAATATTTAATTTGTCCAAGCACTAAGTTTTAACTAATGACAGCTCATCTTCTCATTCAAGTAGCTAGAACAGGTGATACATTCATAATACAAAGATCTGGAGGCAAACATCACTGCATTTAGAAAGTGGCTCCAGGTTTTTGCCATGGCAATCATTTTTGTTAAAACATCAACTCAGAGTAATTGTATATTTTGTTTAGAGTGACAGCTGAATTTTTCATGTACGTTGCAGTCTTTTGACAGGAGATAAGTGGGAAGGGAAATGCGCTCTCTAAAGGCTTTTATCAACGAAAATCACAGTCATAAAATTGAACCACAGAGCACAACAATATTTCCATACTTTACTGCATTTATAGGGAGAAAACTGTCATTAAGGCTAACAAGGTGTCATACAAAAGCATGTTTCTATTTACAGGTCCTTTATTTGGTGGAAACCTTTTTCCACAATCACAGGGAGCGGGAGGTCATAAAAACTGGATTTAAAACGTTACGAATTACAATGATGGGCTGCTAATATTGTAACGAAGGGCTCCAGCAGAACTCTCCACCTACTCCTTAGTCTGTGATAAGCCCCATGAACTGTGGGTATGGACTTGAGACAGACACACTGGGGAGTCTGTTGACCCATTTAAACAAAAAGCCTAAGGTGACCATGTTTCCCAAAGGGAAAATGGGACACCTAGCGCCAGGCCCCTGCCCCTCTTCACGCAGGTCTGACCCGAGCCACTTGCCCAAGGGCCCTCCCCCACTACGTGGGGCTGAGGCTAGTGTTGCTTCTTGCCGGAGCCCTGCCTGCTCACCTGCATGGGGCTGGCATTGCCACTTGCTCCCCCAGCAAGTTCCTCCGCACACCACTTTTGCCAAAAAAGTTGGGACAGCCGAGACAGGGCTTAAAAAAGGGACTGTCCCAGCCAAATCAGGACATACAGTCACCCTAAAAAAGCCACTCTCTTATACTCAAAGAGGAAGGTAAACAAAACTTCTGTTAAGATGAACTTGCTACATATTTATCCTTTGACCCTGAAAAATATGGATTATGCTGCAATGTATTCTGCTAGCATACACTGAAGTGGTAGGGAGTTGGAGTGAAGACTGATCAGACAAGCTGGTGATGTCCTCTTCCTGGGAAAAGGTTTTGAAAATATGTATCATTTGGTGCAATTTGGTCCATTCTAGAGGCAGATTTGCTCTTGAAAAGTTTTATAAGTCAACAGAATCTGAGTAGAGGATGAACTCAGAGGCAGGGAATTCATCCCAACCTTGCCTTAAATGGAGTGGTAGAAGGTTAACAAGGCAGGCAGTTAAACTGGGTAGAGAACTGAACTATGAGTCAGGAATCCAGGGTTCTATTCTTGATGCTGCTACCAACCTGCTGTGTGACCTTGGGCAAACCACTTCATCTCTCTCTCCTTCTGTTTCCTCTCTTACACTTTGGCTGTCTTGACTATTTGGATATGCTGTTTGGGGTAGACCTGGCATAGTAATGTAGTCAAGATTTAAATGCAAGTAAACAGAGTTTACCCACTTCTCATGTGGGCAAGTTTGAGTTTCATTTGAGTTCAGTTTCGCTTAGCTAACAGACTTTTTTTTTAACCACTACACCACTGGCCTAGCATAATGGGACCTTAGAGCTTGTTTATATGGGACATCACTGTGTGGCAAACCCAGGTAGGAATCTACAGAGCATGAGTTTACAGCTCAGTAACATCCCATGTGGACACTGTTACAGTCCTGGTGCATCCTTTGGCTACTACTTGCAAAATGGAGTAGTTGGAGACTCTAGGCCCCACAGTAATCTAAATAATAAATCACCAGGCATCAGGATCCTCCCCTCACCCAAAAGCCCCATCAAGGACACTCTACTTTTTGCTAGTTACAAACAATTTGATTCCTTTCTATTAAAGAAGAAATTACTCGTGGTTAGTGTTGATATTTACGCAACTAGAATGAACCTCTCTAGGCAAACTACATGGGTTTTCAGGCACCACTCCAGCTGCACTAAAAAAAAAGTCTCATCTTTATTTGACAAATAATCACGTTGCTAATATTTCAATTATTTTGAAATTATGTAAACAAAGGTATTTTTAGATCCTTTTCAAGAGCCACTCTCCTTCTCAAAAGGTTACCAATTAATCATGGGCTTTCATTCATCAGGGGCAGTTTCATCTTGGAAAGCATCTTACCTATCTCTGTCCTTTGCAAGGCAATCCCTCCATCGGCTTTGCCATATGATCTACAGTATCCTTTATGGCTCACGTTCCTTAATTTGCCATAGTTCCTTCCCTATGCACCCAATTCAAGTCAATAACAAAATGCCTACTGAATCCAGTCATCCAGGACCCAGCTTCAAGTGCAATTTTGTTTCTGCTTTCCACAGATTATTACAACAATAAAAGCAACAGCTGCCGGAGGCAAATTTCTTCTCTGCAGAGAGGTGAAAAATAGCAAAGCCTTTACCAGCATCTTTGCACAGCAATCGACAAGGAAAACTGCAGCCATTTTTCCTCAGACCAATGCACTCCAAGTTTAAAATATTCACATACACACACATCACCCTTAATCCAAGCAAATAACAGCCAGGAGGTCATCTCGTCCATCCTCTGCTCAAAGCAGGACAAACACCAACTAAATCATCCCAACCAGGGCTTTGTCAAGCTGGACCTTAAAAACCCCACTCCTGTGCTCTTGAAGATGTACTGCATCTGTACCTTCCCTGACCAGTCCACATTTAAATTGATGGAGCATCCCCAGTGATCCACCAATGCTTGCATAACCGTAGAAAAAGTAGCCCCCTCTCTTCAAGTACCCTGTTGCAAGGGGTGGCTGATCCCAAAATAGGGATATGCATGCTATCTATCACCCCACCACAGTTCAGGAACCCCATTCCTGCAAATCCATCCACTCTATCCTGCATGCTGCTGAGAGTCACCGTCCTGCACAGCAGGAGACGATTAAATGGCCCTAAACACTTACTGCCCCTGTGGATTTTCCAGTTCCAAAATTATTTTCCACTGGCTGGTAGTTATGCAGCATTGCAAGCCTCCATGGTGCAGTTACCACTCACTTCTCCAGAGTCAATGCAGCTCTCATTCCAGAGGGCTGAGGTGAGCTCAGCACACAAATCCAGGAATGAGGCCCTTTGCATCCAAATGTTCTGCAGCCACTGCTCATCAGTATTATGATGTTATCCCACCAGTTAGTGCCAGTTTCTCAGGCCTAGAAACAGTGTTCCAGCCTCTGCAGCTGCTCCAGGAACATCTTCAACAACCTTGATGTGCTTTGTGATGTGTCCATCAGCAAACTGTCCTGGAAGAAATCCTCATGTCTGTGGTTGTTGAGGTACTACCCAAGCGTGCAAATATAGGAGAATTGTGCATCCTGTATTTGCAATGTTAACGAGAGCAGCATAGAACTCTGTGGGCTCCTTGCTTCTGTCAGAAATAGTGAACACCAAAAAGTGCCACGTGTTTTTTTTAAAGGCATGAAAATTATAGGATATGTATGGCATTATGAGAGGGAGAGAGTTGCATGCTAGGAACTTGACACTTATCTCCCAGATATTCCTGAGTGAGTCAGTACTATCCCATAAAATATTGCAAAAATGTCCCACAAGACATTTCACCAGATGGTAGTGCATGGCACACTGGGATACCTGCCCATGGTGCGCTGCACTTTACATTGACACAAGCACACCTAGTAAGTATGTGCAACACCAACGCAAGCAGCCAACTATGCACAAGTTCGATCAATGTACAAACTCCAACAGCTGTACATCAATGTGACTTCCATTGACCAAAGTTTTTAGTGTAGACATGGCCTAATGCTGTCATTCCTTTGAAGGCTGCTGCTTCCAGGGCCTCCTCGGGGGGTCAGGGGGGCAAGTGGGGCAATTTTCCCCATGCCCTGAGCCCCACAGGGGCCCCCACGAGAATATAGTATTCTATAGTATTGCAACTTTTTTTTAATGGAAGGGGCCCCCACAATTCTTTTGCCCCAGGCCTCCTGAATCCTCTGGGCAGCCCTGGCCGCTTCTCATGAGTAGATTCACTGAACTTATTTTGATGTACAGGAACTCCTCACTTAAAGTCATCCCAGTTAACATTGTTTCGTTGCTGATCAATTAGGGAACATGCTTGTTTAAAGTTGTGCAATGCTCCCGTCTAGTGTCATTTGGCAGCCACCTGCTTTGTCCACTGCTCACAGGAAGAGCAGCCCGTTGCAGCTAGCTGGTGGGGGCTTGGAACCAGGGTGGACCAGCAGCCCCCCGATCAGCTCCTCGCTAAGTTCCTTGTACAGCAGCCACCCAGCAGGCTATCAAGGCAATTCAGCTGTCCCTCCCCCCACTGCCATGTGCTGCTCCTGCCCTCTGCCTTGGAGCAGCTCCCAGAGACTCCTGCTTGCTGTGCAGAGAGAGGAAACGGGGAGGCTAATGTCCCCCTCCCCCCTGCTCCTGCACCCCGCTTACCCTTTCTTCAGATAGAGCAGGGAGGGGACACAGAGGAAGAGAGACAGAGAGAGCTTGGGACAGCAGCTGCTGTCTCAACTTCCTGATCCACTTAAAAAGACAATGCACTTAAGAGTGGGTCAGCTTACTTAAAGGGGCAGTGTGCATCGCTCTCTCCCACACACGAGCTGTGGGTCTGTCTCTGTCTGCTATGCTGTCTCCCCTCCCTCGTGTTCATGCTGCCTTCTGTGAGACACTTCATTAACAACAATGTGTTAACCCTTGAGGGCTCAGCTGAGTGCTAGTTCATCATTTAGCAGTAAGGCAATCCCTAGGAAATATCCTTCCACCTCAACCAAGCTTCACAATCATCACAGCTGTGAACAGTATTAAAAATTGTTTGTTTAAAATGTATACTGTGTGTATATCTATATAATATATATATTTTTTGTCTGGTGAAAAAAATTTCCCTGGAACCTAATCCCCTCTATTTACATTAATTCTTATGGGGAAATTGGATTCGCTTAACATTGTTTCGCTTAAAGTCACATTTTTCAGGAACATAACTACAACGTTAAGCGAGAAGTTACTATATGTTTCATTCTAGCCTTTAATAGAATAATAGGCCTGTTTACTTTTAATGGAAAAAATTCTTATGGTTAATTATCTTATGTAAATTCTACCCAGAAGTACTGAACCCAGTTCCTGTATCCTTGTTTAGCAAGTTGCATACAGTTGGAAGAGTCCTGGAGAATAAGGATGTATACAAACCTCATGGGAATCATTTATTGCATAGAGTCACAAAACTTAGAGATGAAAAACACCTTATAAGCCATCAAGTCCATCTCCCTGCCTACATCAGATCGTTCCCTAAAGTGCATAATACCAAATAATTTATCCATGGTTTCCTAGTGTTCCATATCAATTGTAAGAGTACTACCCAAAGCTCTCCTTTTCTGTGTACACATCTGATCCATGATTAAACAGATGTCCATCCGGTGTAACATTAGGCTTCATGCCATCAATTATAAAAACCTCATCTTTCCATGCTTATGTTTACAAGGCATTTTCACTGGATAAGCCAATAACCCAACAGCAAGTTCTTTAGCTACATATAACAATAGCAATTTACATAGTTTTGTCAAAGGCTAACTTTTTCTTTAAAAAATGAAAAGGGAGTTAATTAGAGGTACTTAGCCAGTTTCTTTGTCTGTGAGGCAGAACAGGGAAAGGTCAAGTGGAATTCTTGTAGAAGCAGCAAATACAATGTGTCTGCACAGAAAGTACTCTCCCGACATGAATAACTACCAGATTAAGAATAACTAAGAGATTAACAATTCAGTTCACTTGGAGTGAGAGGTGGTTTAAATTAAAGGCACTAACATTTCCTATGACTTTCATACCTCAAACGCTATAAGGCACAGAGATGTACAAAATAAAAAGCTGCAGAAAAAGATTCTTTCTGAAGCTACCACAGCGATCAGCGATCAGCAGAATATAATAGCAGTTGACATTTCAGGTCAATATGAATGCAGTTTAGGGCCAGCTATTTTGGAAGCCATCCAGTTTATCACTTCAGTACTAATGAAGAAAATGCTGCAACATGTTTTACATAGTATAAAAACCAGGATAAGAATGAAGGAGAATTCTCCCATGTCTCTCTCAAAATTTAATTGTCCTATTTTTAAAAACTCATTTATTCTTATTGTTTCTTTGTGTCAAGCTGACAGCTTTGCCACATCACCCCTACTGTGCTTAAAAAGATGGTGTGAGCCTGTATTCCAAATGTAGTCCTGATATTTTAATTGAGCTAATATCTAGCTACAATTATAGATTCCACTTAAAAGTGAAGCAGCTGTCACTCACAAAAATGGCACCCCCTCACTAGCTATATTTCAAATACATAAATAAACAAAATCCAATGGCCCATCATTTGAGACCCTCAGAAGGTTTAAAGGTTTGTGTGTGAAGAAGAAAACATGTCATGGTTAGTTTAAGTAAGACAATTTGCTTCCCAAAACAAGTTGTTTACAAGCAATCCTATCAGTGTCTATCTGTCCACCAGAGTTATGCAGAGAGGGAGGAATATGATTCTACCTCCATGACTATCCCGCTTACCCCCCACTCCCATCCTGGTGCAAATTCTTTTGTGAATCTCGATCTCCACAGAGCTCCTGTGGAGTCTCTCAGGTCAGAGAGGGAAACAGACTTTAAGCACATGGAAAATTACTGTAGGCAACTTGCCAATAGTAAGATGGAGAACGGTGAATGCACAGACCTGTCCAAAAATAAAAATAAAAAAAGACAGCTGTAGAAGGAGACTTTCTCCGTGTATGAGCCAGTCCTGTCCTTTTCTCTCGGGGTATGGAGAGCTTTGAGCCGTTCTGCTGTGTAAGTAGATGGCGCAGGATCTCTAGGGCGAGTATGTGACCCCTGATGGGAGCCTAGTTGAATGAGGGAGGGATCCATGCATGCTGCCATGAAGTGAGTAGATGAGTGTAGGAAAACAACCCCCAAATTACTTGAAAAAATGAGCCAGCTTACTCACATGGGAAATGCCTGCACATAGACCAATTGCCTCTCAGTCCACACGAGTCTTCCTTGCACACTGTTCCAAAGACAGCATGGGTTAGTGAACAGGGCCCTGGACTAGGAGTGATGAGACAGGGCACTCTTGCCAGCCCTGCCACTTGAGCAAGGCCTCTGTTTCCTCTTCCTGTGCTTTGTCTGTCATGTCCATCTAAGCTGTGAGCTCCTCAAGACAGTGTAAATCCAAGTACAGTGCCCAGCACAATAGCATTCTGAACTCAGCTGGGACCTCAGGAAGCTAATGTAATATAAACAGGAGCAACAGACTAACACATTATAAAAGTTCTCCTTCTTGGCACACCCTCTAGGCCAGTCTCTGCTCTCAAAAGAATACACATTTTAGATACAACAATGGGATTTTTGTACACCTGTCTAAATGCAGACTTATTTGGGCCAAAATGGAAGACTGGCCAAAAACAGGTAATGGGATTGTAGCTATTTCTGCTCCCAGGGGCCAAAGGGTTTGCTCAATCCATATGCAATTCACAAATGGCAAATACAAGACAGATTATTTTTCCCATGATGGAAAATCCTCCAAGGTGTGCTCAACATTTTGCAAATGGTTGAAGAAAATAGATCCTCTTACCAGATACTGCTATAGGTCAGTGGGCAAACCACAGACTGCATGCAAAAACAACAAGGACTCCTTGTGGCACTTTAGAAACTAACAAATTTAAATTTGTTAGTCTCTAAAGTGCCACAAGGACTCCTTGTTGGTTTTGCTGATATAGGCCTTGGCTACACTGGCACTTTACAGCGCTGCAACTTTCGTGCTCAGGGGTGTGAAAAAACAACCCCCTGAGCGCTGCAAGATACAGCGCTGTAAAGCCTCAGTGTAATCAGTGCTGCAAGCTACACCTGTAGAGGATGTGGAGTACGTGCAGCCTCCCAGCGCTGGCACTCCGACCACTCTCTGTCAAGAGGAAACTGAAATTAAAACAAAAGGCAGGGAATGTACCCATAGGCACCAACTTTTCCTGGTGCCAGCGCAGCTTTGAAATTTCAAGTGTAGCCATACCCACAGACTAACACGGCTACCACTCTGAAGACTGCATGCAGTCATTCAGTAGGTACTGCTGACTTTTGATTATTCAGGAGATAGGCAGTCAGTTTTCCTGATCATCAGTCAGTGATAGCAAGCTTCTACGCTCCTGAAAATCTGAAATAGAGATAACGGCCCACAGGGTCACCAACACCACTCAAATTTGGCCCAACTGCCCCTCTGTCAGAATGAAGGGATGGCCAGGCCAAATCTGTCACCCTAGGCAGCTGCCGACAATTAGAGTGGCCTTTGGCTCCATTCATAACCATTTTTTAAAAGAGGTACTAGAAACCATTCAACTTAACATACATTAACAGCCATTTAAATGGGAGGCAGAGAAATAATCAACACAGTCACTTAGTGGGACAAACCCCAAGGAGATGAGTTTTTTTCCTATTACATTTACTGAATTTTCTGTCACCGTAGCAGGACAAACATAATTGTTCAAGCAGCTATGTTGAGACTAATTGCCCTGTCATTTACAATTAGACTTGTTAATATGGCCATTAAGAGGTTACAAATGGTCACCATGATGTACAGAGTACCCATGACAGATGATATACGTGGACCAGAGGTCGGAGCCCTGTTGCCAGTGGTACAACATATAGAAAGAGTGGGTGAAACCCCAATCTATGGCTGTCATAGACAAAAAGAAAACTATTTTTTTCCCTGTGAAATCCTGTGAAGTGGAACTAGGCTGGGTAGTGGATTCACCAAAGTATTCACTGACTGGAAACACAATCACTAAGCTACCTTGTCTACATTTTTCCAGAGCCCAGACTCAGACTAGCCACTTCCCTGGGGGCAGACTGGTGTCTGGAAGGGATAAATGCCATGTCAGCTCTGAACTTCAACCAGTGTTGCTCCCTGAGGAGTTGTTGCACAACTATACCATACTTGCCTCTGGTGGCTAGTAAAACAAACCAAGAGGTACTGAGCCATTGTTGACAGGGATAATTGGTTCGCACTTTGGCATTCCAGAAATACTTGGTCTAGAAACTTTGCAAAATTAACAGAATATCTCCAATAGCTGTCTTCTGTAAGGGATGGGCTGACCGTGGAATGGCCATTGTGGACAGTGCATTATGCTGCCTTTTGTATATGTTCCATTGACACCTAGTATAATTGCTCCAAATTTTGTATAATAGTTATCGCTACTAGTTGAGCTATTGAAGTTTCATTTTAGGTTAGAGGGTGATGACCTGTGTTTGGTTGTGTCCAGTGCAGACCTGGTTTTAAATAGGTAGCCATTTTAGCCATTATGTTTGAGCATTGGCCTGCTAACCCCAAGGCTGTGAGTTCAATCCTTGAGGGGGCCATTTAGGGATTGGTCCTGCTTTGAGCAGGGGGCTGGACTAGATGACCTCCTGAGGTCCCTTCCAACCCTAATAATCTATGATACTTCTATGATCACTTGAACTCTACTTTAAATGTCTCTGGTACTTTGAGCTGCTTTGGGTTCTTTGTTTTTCAAGAGGTTAATTTTTAGAAAAGCAGAAAAACCTAAAAATAAACCTACTGTTCTGACAAGTTTGGCATTTCATGCTCAGGTTTCAGTGACTGGGAGAGAGAATGGTCTGTCTGGTCTTGGCTTTAAGCCACTTGGAGGTTCATATCTGACATAATCAACTCACATTAGAAAGCATTAATCGGGTAAAGAAGCTGAATGCAATTCAGACCATGAGGCTTCCATTCAATGGTTGGGCTTTGACTTCAGAAGACGGAGGGGAAAGGAGAGCAGACTGTAGATGTAGGGCCTATTTCTCTTCTCACTTATACCAGTTTTACACCAAACAATGGCAGTGGAATTATTCCCAGATAATCTCAAGAGAATCAAGCCCTTAGCATAGATCTGCTTCAACAACATTTCTGATTATCTCCTAATTGCCATTTAGAGGACATTGTGATTTGTGTTACATCAACCTTTACCCATTTATTCTGAAGGTTGGATATGTCAGTATGTTTGGGGCATCCAGCATTCAGAAATAAAATGTTTATAGAAACACAAGTCTTCTATTGTAACTTCAGTGAGAAAATAATGCTCTCTTTGTAGTTATTTTCACTTGACAGACAGCTTAAATTAGGTTGCTGAATAACTGGGTACATAGTACAACAGTAAACCTATCACAAAAGCATGTTAATCACAGCACAACTGATACTTGATATCCACTGGTGAAAGGCATTTTTACAGTCTTTCATTAAAATTGAAAGGAGGCTTAAGAGGCCTATTTCTTGATTAATGTCTTTCTCTGCCTGGGAGATATAATCCTATCTATAACCCCAAATTACTGGAAACAAAATTAAATTTCTGCCAGCAGATCATTCCAAGCCCATCTTGCACTGAGCTCAAGAGGATTCGTTTCTTTACATACTTCATTCCACATAAAGACATGAGGAGTTCTCCATGTTGTAGTGAGAGCAATAGCACTGACGGATTCAAAGAGCAACCCAATGGAATAGCCATCTGGATTCTTAAGAGAAACTTTGAGATTGATCAAAGAGAGATATAGAATGTACTAAAAATTATTTTTACTCTTAAAAAAAGAAGTTTTAAAAGGTTAGAAAATTCCTGGCAGTGCTTCTGTGAAGTATATTTAATTGGTGCCAAAGAGAAATTAGTCCAGTAGCAGCAGTGGTGCCTATCTGAGCAGGCATTATACTGGCCCTAAGGGTAGATTATTACAATGAAATGTTACAGCTGATGTAGAATATCAACTTGTTATTCAAAATTCTTAAAAGACTCAAGAGGAAAAAAGAAAAATCGATCAGCCTGGGAGGAACACAGTGGCAGGTATTTTGATAGCATACTTCCTCTCGCCCTCCCCCACCTGGATTTAAACGGGGAGAATTTCCTTTTGGGAACCTGAGCACCTTTCCCCTTTCGAGTGACAGCATGCTTAGAGTGCACTGCTAAGCTTTCAGTTCTGCAACCAAAACAACGGTATCAGGAATTGGAGGTCAATGTCGTGACTATGACACAGGGCAGATTCTCGGCTGGTGTAATGTCAGTGAAGCTACACCGGGCCCACCATATTGAACTACAGCTCCTGGCTAGATTTCACAACAACATTTCTGTTGTACATCACTTTTCCAAACCTAATACTATTTGTATTGGCACTGCTTAAATGAAGAGGCTCCAGCAAAGCTGCCACTAATTTCAGCCATTTTAACACCAGATGGGACAAGAAACATATAAGATCAGCCAGTCATGCCATGGTGCAGCATGGCTGCCTGCACACCAAGAGGATCTCCGTTTTGCCAAGATTTACTGGCAATCCAGTTTTTGAGTGGAAAAATACTCTATAGTTAAGAGCCGATCCCCTCCAGCACAGCCACGCTACCTCTTCAACCAAAACCCAGCCAGACCAGATTACCCATCAAGCTTCTGAGTTTATAATGGTGTTGCAATGTCATCCAGTGAGGTCACTGAAATAAATGGAAAGTGAGGGGGCACTTTCAAAAGTAATCTTCACGTGTGGATTATTGACAGACTGATTATTGTTTTGGCTGCTGCTTAGCACATGTGGCAGTAAAGCTGCCTTGCAAAGAAAAATCAGAATTATTTGATGTACTCAGAGCTCCACTGCTGCACCTGCTCCCATTCCTGGAGCATCCTCTGGCTGTTAAAGACAAAGGGAAGATTTCTCAAAAGAGCCCAATTTACTCAGGAGCCTAAATCCCATCGACTTTCATTGAGACTTAAGCACTGAAGTGGCACTTTTGAAAAAAATGTACCCAAAGTATAGTTTTCTCAGTACTCTTGTTCAGAAATGAGATAGTGCTGAGCAAGAATGCTGGTGTCACAAGCAACACGCTCAGATATAGCTATTAAGGTGGCACCTCGGGCATGCACCCCTGGGGGTGGCTATAGTGGTACCCTGCCATGTCGTCATATACTAGTATGCTGCTGACATCCCTTGAACCCATCTATTTATTACCATCATCAGAGCTGATAACATTATATCCCATCAGATCAGAGCTGCAACCTTTCTGGAGTGATATTTCAAAGCACTAAGCTGTTAACAGCCAGACACAGGGTGCAGGGCCGGCTCCAGGCACCAGTGCAGGAAGCAGGTGCTTGGGGTGGCCAGTGGAGAGGGGCAGCACATCCAGGTCTTCGGCAGCAATTCGGAGGGAAGGACCGGCCGCCGAATTGCTGCCGAAGAAAGAAGCGGCAAGGTAGAGCTGCCACCGAAGTGCTGCCGATTGCGGCTTTATCTTTTTTTTTTTCCTTTGCCACTTTGGGTGGCAAAAAAGCTGGAGCTGGCCCTGACAGGGTGTGTCATGGTTCATGGCCAGCTGCACCTCTGACCCCTTCCTCAGCATCTGAGTGCTCCCCTCAGAGGTATCCCATTCCTGAGGTGGGATCCGTGGTTCTCCCACTGTAGCCCAGGGACTGGTCTAACAGCCACTTGTATATCCACCATGCTTTATTGCAGCTCTTCCCTTCAAGAGTCCAGTGGTGGATACAGTGTCCCCAAACAGTCTTCTTAAAGCAAAGTATTGTTTAATCTTACAGTAGGAACAAGGCAGAGCATAGACATAGGCGGAGTTTAAAACAATTGACAGTCTTTACACATCTTTCTTACCTAAAGGCTCAGGCAGGCCTGTCTTACCCCAGATCTCTGGGTCTGGGTGTCAGTCTGCATCCCGACAGTCTCTCTGGCTTAACTCCTTTAGGGAGTCTTTTAATCCTGTGTTTCCTGAACTGGCTTAAATTGGCTCAGGCAGCAAACCAAGGTGTCAGAAATGGACGTCGGTCTTATGCCTGAAAGGCTTGCAGAGGAGGAAATATCAGGATCCACTCTTTTCCTGGGTGCAATTCCCAGGTACCCTACCAGTGAATTAACTCAATATATGCACACAGCAATCAACAGTAACCTGGTCAAGATACGGAATTCATAAATTATTACAGGTACCTTCAAACCTATCATTGGATGCTATTCTCATAGGAGTTTTACACCTGTGTGTCCTTAAGAGACACACAGAATTGGAGTGTGCAGGGGTTTAAATTGGAGGAAGACAATGTTACAGGTAGAACAGTAGCCACAACTATATTGAAGTTGTCTAGTACTTTCTATTCTTTCCACTTGTTATCTATTGCTGATAACGTTGGCAAACTTCAAACCTTATGGGCTGACATTTTCCATGTTGTGCGTGAGGCAGGTATTGGGCCAAGCATTTGTAGAATACATTATTAACTTCCCAATAGATGCGAAAAAATCTGACGTGTTGGTTTAAAAACTACTTCTGTAATTAAACAACTATTCAGGTTATTTTAAAATCATGCTTTCATTAGAGTCTGTATAGATTTCCAAGCACTGACTTAAAGTAGGGTAGTTTTTTTTTTTAATCTTGTCTTAAAAACTTAGTCTGTTTCCCTGATGAAATAATTAGTCCCTCATTTCTGATTTAATTCATAAGAAAACATTTACATCACATATGCTGAATCTATTTATTTACTTATTTACTGGGCCATATGGCACCGATGCTGGTAATTTAAGAGGGAACACACCACAAATAAATGATGCAGAAAGCATTAGCCCCACTAGAACTTAGGAAGCAGCAAGAGCCAGTCTAGAGAGAGAGACAATTAGAATGGAGAGGGGAGAATAATTTCCAAGAGAGTGAGAGGAGTCATTGAGGCCATCAGGGAAGCCATCAAACCAGCAGACTGGTGTGTTGTTCTGTCACAGGGGGTAGTTATCATTGCAGAGCACAGTCCCCCCTAAATTATTCTGGGGCATAATGTTCTCTTCAGATCATTATAGGGATAAGATTTATATTTGTCCTTTTTAACTAGAGCTCCACATTTCATCTTAGATCATTCTGTTCCTCTAGCTCTGCATTGCAGTGATCTATTGTGGAAGTGAGACATGAGATGAGCAGAACGGGAAGGTCATGCTGGCTAAACAGGGTGGCTGGTTCCTCTGGATAAACTCAGCTCAGCTCCCCTGGTCCAGAGCAGGTGAGCCCAATCCAGCCAATTAAAGAGAGCTGAGCTACACCTGGGCCTATAAAGGGCTGCTAGTGGGCAGCTAAGGGAGAATGGATTGAGACAAGCTGGGCCCTGGAGATGAATGCCACAGTGAGGTAGAGCTAGCACCTATGGTGGGTCCCTAGAGCAAGAAAGGAGCTGAGCTGACTGAAACTGGGAAGCTGACAGGAGCAGGAGTAGCAGAGAGGCTTGGTAGGAGTGGCCCTGAAACCTGAGAATAAGGACCAAGTTAAAAGACAGTTTTCTGTTAAAGAAATAAACCTCCTTGAAAAGACTGGGTGTGGCAGGGGAGAAGCCCGTCCAAGTCACACAGAGCAAAAAAAGAAAAAGGAATAGTGGATTTCCTTGCTGCAGTCTCTCCCGATTCTCGCTTTGCTGCCAAAATAAAAAGCAGCAAACGGGATTAGGTCACCAAAGGCTTTTTTGATGGTATAACAAAAACCAGCACAAATGGGTGTCTGGAGAAAGATCATCTGAGCAGCAAAAACATTCCTTTAGAAAGAAGAGAGGAGAGCAGCACTGGCAAACCTGGATGTAAGCTCAGTTTACTTTTCAGATCTCACACCCATAGGCGGAGAGTTATAAGGGCCCAAGGTGTCCATCCTCCACTAATATTCAGGAACATAGACCTGGCTCCACCAATGTTTGAGCTTATATTTTCAGAGCCTTCCCATCTATAGGATGGACTAGTGTAACTGCCCCAGGCCCTGCACTTTGAGGGGCCCTGTGCTTCAGGGGGATGTAGGGTCCAGGGCAGCCTGGGAGGTTAGCAGGGAGCCCAGCCCCAGCCTGCCATGCTGCGCCCCTCCTCTTCCCGACCCTGCTCCGCTCCTGCCCCATCTCCACTCCACCCCTTCCCCCAAACCCCCACCTCCACCCTGACTCTTCCTGCCTCTGCTCTGCCCCCGCCTCACCCCTTCCCCCAAGCCCACATCCCCACCCTGCCTCTTTCCACCTTCCTCCTCCTCCCCCGAGGGATGCCAGGAGCTGGCCAAGCAAGCTGGGACCGGGTCGCTCACTGCTGCCGTCTCCAGGCCCCCTACTAACTGCCCAGGCTGCCCTGGACCCCGCATCCCCCTGCCCAGTCTGTCCTATGGATGGGACAGCTCTGCTTGGACCCATTCTGGGCACAACCAAAAATGATACAATTATCCATGCCCACAGCCTTTCATCTTTGACTCACTCCCATGGGTTAGTCATATTACTGGTGGGGGAACTGTGGAATGAAGTTCTCTATCCTGTCTCCCTATGTATTGTAATCATTTGCAAATATTAAGCTCTTGTTTCTAAGTGCAGATGCAATTCTCTCTCATTTATGCATGACAGAAGTGTAATGATCAAAGAGGGCAGAGTTAATCTCCTTGTTGCTGATGATAGAAAGCACTCAGAAAGGATCAGGGGGCACGGGGAGTGGTTTTAAGAATTCTGCACTTTTTAATGGATTTAAAACCACACCCCTAGTTATATGTGCCACCCCATTTTGATTAGGCATGTGGTACTGGAACATCCAAGGCAAGAACTTTTTACCTCAGTTCAACTATCTAATTAACATTACAGTCTGCAACCCAAATGCCTCCTCGTGTGTGTGTAACAAACGTGAATAAGGGATATGTAGGGCAAGCAGAGCCACACCAGGATGACAGGGCAGAAGCCAAGAAAAGCATGGAAAGTAATACAGAGTTATCTGTTCTTTTCTGGTGAAGAAGAGAAGGATATTTCACAGTGTCAGGTAGTCAGCACACTAAAGGCACGATGAAAATGGGATCTTGTTTGAGACCCTTTTGTATATGCCAAGGCAGGAGTTCTGAAGAATTAACATGGTCAGTTTGCTGTATGCAGTTGCTACTTAGGATTACCTAATGCCACAAACAAGTCTTGCAAATAACTCACTCATTTTTCAGTCTATTTTTAAATAAAAAAAAAAAGGCGAGAGAGAGAGAGAGAGGATTTGCTTCAGTCTTTCCTTTCCTATTTACTAAGTTATTTATCATCATTACATCCATTGGGATTGAGTTGGATCATCAGAATCATTTTGGAGCAGCTTAAGAATATGCAGAGGCTGGCTCCCAAAGGAGAAGCCCACTGACAAAGGGACATCAAAAAGAGACCTCAAGGGAGCACATGGCAGCACAGGAGTATGGACCAAGATTTTCCAGACTCACTAGTGATTTCAGGTGCTGAACTTCTGTCATCCCAAGCAGTCCTGCTTATCAGAAAGGGCTCAGCACCCCTCCTCTGAAAATCAGACTTCTTTAAAAGGTACCTCAAGAGGGGCAATAAAAAAAAATCACTGTCACTTTTGACAATTTGGGCTATAATTTGACACCACAGCAAATATTCAGCTTGACAGAAAAGCCAACTTCTTAATTCAGGATTTAGGGCTCATTACTGCTCCCAATATAATAAATGGCAATTTTATTAAAATAAAAAGTAAGAGCAGGATTAGGCTTTTTGGCAGTTTGATGGCACCAACATAGACCTTCTGTGGAGGGAGAACAAGAAGGAATATGCTTGGCTAGTATCCTTTATTTTAAGACAACACTAATTTTGCACTTCATAGCCTGCTGCAACCAGCATTGTATCAGACAACTTTTTAAAAATTTTATTCCTTGCATCAATGAGAAACAATGCTTGAGCCTCATCAGCATTAGCTGGTAAGAAATCCTGGATTGACATGTAATATAAATAAGAAACAAGTTCTTCAAATGCTAGTGCAACTAGCAGCATTGGCCTACTAAACCCAGGGTTGTGAGCTCAATCCTTGAAGGGGCCATTTGGGGAACTGGGGTAAAAATCTGGGGATTGGTCCTGCTTTGAGCAGTGGGTTGGACTAGATGACCTCCTGAGGTCCCTCCCAACCCTATGATTTTATAATGCTTTTGAGGTTGTAAGAAGTGCATGGTCACCAGATAGTGAAGTGAAGAGGGTGTGAAGCATCTTTTAAAACATCTTCAAAAAGAAACATATTGAGATTGGCTTGAGTCCACAAAAAGACAATGTAGAGAGGAATAGTGAGGTGCCTGGAATTTTAAAAGGCTTGAGGTATAAACATTTCCACCAGCAGCCAATTAAAAACCAAGAAATAGAAGGATAGTTTGGTTTAAACTACAAGACACCTCTGTGATGTCTCTTGATTACTATAACTGAGCAGCTGCTTGGATAACAGAGGGTGGAGAGAAAGTAATTTGCAACCTCTTTTTAAACAAACAATGTAAAGTGAAAGCTTTCTTCAGTCAGGATCTAAACATAAATCAAATGCTTGTGTCACCCCAGTTCTGACTACAAAGAAAAGGGATGAACTTACCACAACTCAGAGTCAACTGCAATATTCCATCCAGCAGCACACCCCTGTCACATTCCCAGTGTCTTCTCCTATCGTCCTCTCTACTGGGATTAACCACACTCTCTGAGTGATTCAGGTGTCCTATCAGCATGCTCCCTGGATAAGCCAATAGAATGTGCAGAGAGTCAAGAAAATTGACACCATGTAGGATCTATTGGCTTCGTCACATACCACCACCAATGCACATGATTTCTAACACTAAATAGTGACACAAGAAGAATCCTGTTAGTGGTAGAGGAATTACAATGCTTTGCACCATTAAATGATT
Source organism: Gopherus flavomarginatus (assembly GCF_025201925.1). Classification (NCBI taxonomy): domain Eukaryota; kingdom Metazoa; phylum Chordata; order Testudines; family Testudinidae; genus Gopherus; species Gopherus flavomarginatus. Next base: position 123,841,517 of record NC_066622.1, on the reverse strand, counting down.
TGAGTTTTACCTCTACATTTCACCATACAATTACATATTAAAATGTACCAGCTTTTCAGGTATATTTCAGGTGGGCCTCCACATGTGCGCAGGCATGCAAACTTGCCATATTTTCTATGCATCATGACTGAGTCAGCAATTTGAGTGAGTTCGTCTTTCTGCGCCCATTTATTCTGAAAGCCATGTAACAAAATCACATCATGCAGCTAAAGATCAATTTGGACAGTGACCTCTCTTTATTTCCCAGGCTTGGTTTCAAAAGACTGCAGTGAGGGTGCAAACAGAGGAATATCCAAATATCCAAATAAAAGATAATCAGTCAGGAGAACCTTTTATAAACTATGAGGAGCAGTACAACAAGGTGCATGGGATAGAGATTTCCAAAGAGCTGATGAAATAGGAATGGTTATTATGGACATGTTGTAATAAAACATCCTAAGCATGTACAGAAGCAGATACCTATAGCCCAGTAATGGCCGTCTACACTGGAGCCACGTGCAGCAGTGCAAATACATCAATGTAGTTACTCCCACACAAATCCCTACTGTAGATGCACTGCACTGAAGTAAATTACCAAATTAAGCCACATCAGTGTATGGTCCCACTTCAAGTAGATGCAGCGTGTCTAAATTGGGAGTTTGCCCTCATGTAACTATAGCAAGGTCAGTTATGCCATTAGATTGATGCAAGTTTCTATAATGTAAATGGGGTATAAGTCTAAGGTCAATACAGGGAGAAGCTGGCAAGGCTGGAAACTTCTTTATTGATGCCTTTCACACATCTGATGAATGTGAGCTGCAGATTAAAGGTAAATGGTATGTGGGTCCATTTTCAAAGAAGGCACCTTCTTCATCATTCTCAAATGTTGTTATTCAGCACAGGTGGCTGCTTCTGACACATTAGATTAGCAGATAGGCTGACAAACAGATAACGCAGTCGGCCACAAATCAATGTGCAATGGACCAAGTCAGCTCTCTGTTTCACCAGTGTATATAAGGTGCTCCCTTGGAGCCCGTGGAGATCCTCCAAATTTACTGTGGTGAAACTGAGAGCAGGATCTGGCCCAGAGCCAGCAAGGAGGGAGGGGAAGGCATTGGCTTAAACTACTGTGTATATAATTTTTCCCCTGGATGTAAAAATGTTAATTGCAGCTTTTTAGTGCAGGGAATTTGCTTCCATTGGAAATATTTGGATTTAAAATACACAAAAGTCTCAAAATTATCCTGTGTGGGGTAAAATAAAACATCTTTACTATATTTTTACATTTTTACATTATTTATGTTTTTTTTAAAGAACTTTATCAGCCTAGCTGTCCAAACACTGACGTGGCTGAAACAGCCAAGAGGCAATAAGATACCTATTCCTGTCCTCTTTTCCTGCACTTCAGCTTACCTCTACTGAAATGCAGGCCACAGCTCTGTCTTTTCAGACCCTTTCAAAAGAGTGAAACCTCAGAGCTATGATGTGCAAAACCCTGAATGCAAGTGTTAGTAACAGTTCCCAGTCAGCTTCAAAGAGAGCTGTAATTACTTACTAAACAAAACAAACATTTAATACACACAACACAAACATTGCAAATAGTATTTGGAATACTTAGGAATAACTTTTAAACAAAGGCTATTGGGCAGTAAACCTACTGGAGTTCTCAGAGTTGCTCATCTTGATACCTTCTGTGTGAAGGTTTGACCCATTATACACACTTGTATATTTTGGTACACACCTACAGACACATCCCCCTCTGGTCTCACAGGTATGCTTTCTCAGGGGATGTGTACACTGCAGCTGAGGGTATAATTTCCAGCTCAGGTAGATGTACGCCCAGGAGCTTTGATAGGGTGAGCAGATAGTGAGTGTGAAAAATCAGGATGGGGGTGGGGGGTAATAGGAGCCTATATAAGAAAAAGCCCCAAATATCGAGACCATCCCTATAAAATCAGGACATCTGGTCACCCTACGCTTTGATAAAGCTGTGCACTAAAAATAGCAGTGTAACCACAGTGGATCAGGTAGCAGGTCAAGCTAGCTGTCCAGTGAGTTACCTAGGGTCTTGGACGGGATTATACTCTGGTGGCTAGCCCATGCCATCGCCCAACAGGTGGAAATTACACAGATCCGCACTCACTATAGTGTGGCCTCAAAATACATATAGTCACATCTCACCTGTAATCTCCAGTACCTGAGGAGACTGGCAGCCTCTCAGTCCCCTCCAAACATTCCAGAATCAACTCAGCTAAGCAGTCCAAAGAGCCTTGCAGGCATCATAGCCCCTCAATCAAATAGCTTTGGGCTCCTTAGGGCTTGTCTTCACTCCCGTGCTACATTGGCACAGCTTCATTGGTGTAGGTGCGCCGATGTAGTGCATCTGGTGAAGATGAGCTATATTGACAGGCGAGCGCTCTCTGAGGCCTTCACAGCGCATACATCTCTTAGTTAGAGCTGCCCGGGGGCTTTTTGACTAAACGTTTTTTCATTGGAAAATGCTGATTTGTCAAAACTGAAACTTCATGTCCGTTGTGATAAATCTCTATCCGAAACATTTTGAAAAGGATTCTGACATTTTTATTCTGATTTGGAATTAAAACAAAGCTACCATTTCCTGTGAAATGAAAATTCTGAAAAATTATCAGTCCTGAACCATTAAATAGCTTTGGTTTTAATGTGTCAAAATGTTTCATTTCAATACTGCGGAAATGTTTTGATAATGTAAAGAAAATTATATATTAACTATCATATAATATTAAAAATATTCTATAATATAAAAATCAAAACTAACCAATAAAGTCAAAACAAAATGCTTTGATTTTATTAAAACTAAACATTCACAGCACTGAAATAAAGTCAGAACATTTTTCTGTCACAACTATCATGAAATTGACACACTTCTACAAAAAGTTTCAATTTGAGGCAACTCCATTTTTCAATGCAAAAGTTTTCTGCAAAATATAATTTCGGGTTCTACTGCACTATAAGCATGTGGGTTACATATGCATTGAAGTAAATGTCAGCTTGGTCGGTTTTCATTTGTTATCTGCCTTTCCACAAACTGTATAGTTACATGACAGAGTCTAGGATTTTGTTTCTTTAGAATATACACAGGTATCATCCGATTAAAACCATTATTTATCTTTATGTAAAAACATATCTCCTAACAAGCCCAGACATGTATAAATAAATTATACTACAGCTGACTACTAAACATCATGATTTAGGATGAAAGAGTAAACCTTTCTGATCATTGTCCTTTAGTGTTTCTAACCCCATTTTTCATGTTTATTTGCTGTCATTGATGATAAGTGATTGCCTGGTTGTATTGCCCTTCCTCTGCAATGGTAGGTGTTTGCAAAAGAAAGAGAGGACAAGCTGTCACATCAAAGAGAAAGGACTAAAACCCACCAGAAAGTGAAGCAAGGGTTTATGGTCTTTTGCCCTGAGTTTTGACAGTTAATTAGCATTCATCCAATTTATGCTTGTAGGACAGTTACTCTAGGGTCAGCAGAAACAACTCCAAGGTTAGGCCAATGCAGAGGACACCAGGCAGGGAAATCTGCTAAGGGGCTGCAGGAAGTAAACATGTTCTTTCTCAATCAGGATTGATAGAGTAGTTCCCTAATGAAGCCTCTGGCTTTCCTTTTTTTCCTGGCCATATGGAGGGAATGTTCAGGGCTCTGTATACAGCTTTAGATGCCAGGGATTTGACAAAATGGTTTTCTAAATTTAAAGTTAAATATAGCCACATCCATTGTGGAAACATACCATCCCCTTGTCCACTTACTAGTCCACTTGCCTTAGGGAAAATTATACACACACACACACACACATTACAGGCATTTGAGTTGGGTCATTGGTGCTACCGCATACCAGATGGTGGCTCACAAACAGCACTTTGGATTGTCTGCCAACATCCCAAGTAAAACACCAGGGTAAAATGTTCAAAAGCCCGTTTCAATGAGTTTTAGGCTACTAAGTGTCTAAAGGCTTGTCTACATGTGCAGGTGCATTCAGGAACTATTAATGCACACCAGCAGGTCTACATGAGCTAGTTCATAAACAATACAAGCTCCTAAATCACTTAAGTTATTTTGAAAATGTACATCCTAGGAGTAAGTATTGTCTGTTTGGTCTCTAACTAATAGTATCTCTACACTATATTATGCCAGCTAACCCCTTAGTGTAGACCAGTAGTTCCCAGACTTTTTAGGTCACCCCACCCTTACCTGAAATGTAATCTGCCTGTGCCTTCTGCAGGAGCCAAGGCCAGGAACGGGACCAGAGGCCAAGGCCAGGACCAGAGCTGCAGCTGGGAAGACATACTCCACAGTTTGGAGACTACTACTGTAGATGCAGGCTACACCGATGGAAGGGGGTTTTCTGATGCTGTACAATTATGTGATGAGGTAGATTCGGTCCAGAGGCCCCCTGTTGAAGGTCTTGCACCCCTGCCTCACCCCACCCCAGAAAAGAGCAATAGAGAGGTCCTCCAAACTGCATAGAGCAGCTATGTGGGACACAGCCAATGAGAGGGGCTGCAGGAAGCAGCCAATCAGGGCCCAGCAAGCTCACATAAAAGGTGCTGCAGGGCCAGCATGAATTCAGTCTGCTTGCAGGGACTAGGGGAGTAAGAGGTGTTCCTGGCTAGCTGCAGGAACCGAAAGGTTGGACAGAGCAGCTGCTAGCAGGGCTGGCTATAGAAACTGTAAGGGACTAAGCAGGTTGTGACTCAGTGGGGAGCTCTGGTTGGTGAACTGAGTCCATGAGGGGTGGCTCAGCAGGAAGGCTGGGGTCACTGAGAACTCAAGTAGAAGCAAGGAGTCTCCAGGGAGGAAGCCCTTGGGGTGCTGCTCAATTCCAGTCTTGAAACTCTCACTGGAAAACGAACAGAAATGTAACTAAACAAGTAATAACCGAGTCTTAGTGCTTTTCCTGGAAATTACTTTCTCTTGCAATCAAATGAACAAAACTGTCACTTTTGAACCACGTTATACATCATTCTTCAGATTCATTCCCTTAACATCCAGCACATGTGAAAGTTACTGGCCTACCTGATCTCTGCGGAAAAATAGCAAGGCCTTCCTCTCAGAGGAGTATGCAAGACTTGGCAACACTGATTTTCATATAGCTCACTGAGCAACCATCAGGTGGTAATACTTGTTAGTCAGTCCCAACCCAGCCAGATTCAGATTGGGAATGGGATAGACTAGAGAACCTTTCACTTCAAGGTCCCCAATCTCCTACTCTGGCCAATTCTTTGAAAGCCCTGTTCCAAACTTTCTTTCACCCCTACTGTCTTGAATATTTTCCATAGCAAAAATTGCATTGTCCCTCTTTCCCTTTAAATGATACGATTTGGGGTTGCTGCTGCTCTAGAATTGGATGCATAGCTTGGGGAGCTTCCAGCTGCACAAGGGAAGTTAACATCTCTGAAAGGACAAGAACAAGTCTATGCAAGCATTCCTTCCACACATTTTTAGATGGCTTTGAGACATTGGGTGTGTGCAGTAAAGCACTCCCTAGGCTGTTTTAACACTCATAACTGGCACGTATCCAATGATTCACTTCAGGTTCCCCTGACCTTTATTAACAAGCGGTTATATGCACATATGGCACAGCATTTGTCGCCTAAGAGTGCACCTCCAAGGGCTTTACAAACACTAATTCAATAAGACAGCACCTTGTGAGGAAGGTACACCTCCAGTTTGGAGAGGGGGGAAATGAGGCACAGAGAAGTAAGTAAAGTTTGAGGCATGTGAGTAGAAGCTAGAAACCTGGAATCCCAGTCCCCGGATCAATAGACACAACTCTCCTTCCTTCTGCACTAGTACTGTATAAGCACACAGGAAACCTAATCCTGGATAGCTGTGCCAAGATACTGTGCACCAATGTGTTGTTCAGTGCTAGATACTATCAGGACAGTCTCTAGAGAGATGCAAAAAAAGACCAATTGATATTGTTAATTTCCCCCCACTTTATCTTCAAACGCACAAACTTCTGTCTGCTTTAGAACAATTACCTCATTGCTGATAATGATTGTGAAAAGCTGACTCTTTTCAAACTGGAATTGAATAGTCACTGCTAGCACAAATGGGACAAAACTGTTCTTGGACACCATCCCAGAAAGCGTGATAGCAACTTGGCGGAATAAGGTTTCAATCATGCTGATACTGGTCCTGAGCAGGATTGTGTCCCATCTGCTGTAGAAGCTAAGCTGTTTCAACACCAGTCCAGAGGGGACCCATTGTCAAGAGTGGGTCTTTTTCTTAGCATAGACATATTGATAATGTCCATCACCAAGCAAAGCACTGTGTCTGGACATGCTGGCTAGCTATGTCTAGTTTAATGCCGGATTTTTGTTTCTCATAGCAGGAGTTTCTGGGAGAGTTGGGAGGATGAGCAGTGGGGAGATCTCAGCACCATAATACAAGTGATAGTGTCACTTGTCTTCTCTGGCAGTAGCTTCTTTTGTAAGGAGTGGGCTGGGAGGGAATTCAGGTTGATTCCTTTACCTTGGCATGTGCCAATCCAGTTCCCTTGTCCTGCCCACCCCACGCCCCCCGGGGGTTCACTGCAAACAGAAGGTAGCTTCCTTGGGGTGAGTTTAAGCATTAGTGCCAGCAGAGGACAGATTTATTTGGTCTCTGGGGCTCCATAGATGCTCTGATAGCAGAAGCTACCTGGGAGGCTACCTGGCAGTGCATCTCCTGGGGGCAGTGGGCCACACCTACCACCTAGGCTCTGTCTATCTGCTCTGGGCCCTTTACGAGTTGGGTGTGCTGTGCACTGTGGCACTCCTCATTCTAGGGGGACTCTCTGCCAGAAGGGGCACAGCCTGGTTTCCACATACTTCTGCTTCTGTACTTCAGCTCTTGAGGTGGCTTTGGAAACTGGGCTACTGCAGGGGCTGAAGGAGTCCCCAGGAGCTGTCCTCCCTTACAGCAATCCCTTACACAATCTTCACAGCACTGAATTCCAAGACCATACAGCCTCCCATCAGCCTGCCCCCAACATGTCCCCTCTTCCCAGGTTTAAGGAAGAGGCAGGCATAACAGGGCTGTTTCCATCAATCATATACAGCTCCTGCACTGGAAGGAATTTTTCTCCAGTCTTCCGTGTCCCCGTTACACCATAGTCTCCCTATTCCACTGCAAACGAGATCAGCACTCAATCTATACCATTCTGCCCCCTCTCAGAATAAAAGAGCTGCCCCAGCTGGATGTTCTCGGTAACGGCGCCTTTGCTCTAGAATGCCCACCCAACCCCCAGTCCAAAACAGCCTGACCCCATCTGGACACACTGCAAAGTCAGCCTCTGTGAGTAGGCACGGGAAGAGGGCTGATGTAGTTGGGGGGAGGGAGATTTCCGTTCGGGTAGAAAACATTGGGTGGGGGAGTTTCCATTTTCACCGAGTCTGCCAAGTGTCAGTGTGAAATATAGTTCGAGACTGGGGGGGAAAGTACTATCATTGCTTTGATTGTGTAACTTCTCTTTATGGGGTTTTTAAATGTGCAAAGGCAGTTGGCACTCTGGCTGAACATCTCATCAGTGCAGCGTTCTTCAATCTAAATAAATAATTAATCTTTGATTGTGTCAAGTGTCTAGCACACTTCTGGGTGCTGTAAAAAAAAAAAGGCATACGATAAGGAGGTACAAGTGTGTCGTGAGTCAGTGCCACTCATCCTATCCACAGCCAAAAAAGATTCCTCACTAGCATCAGCAAAATCTGTATCACAGAAGCTGTTTTCTGGGCAAGGTTCAAGCTACCTGCAAAGAATTCACTTTCCCTTGGGGGAGAAAATCCATCCATCCCCTCTCCCTTCTGCGCATTCCATCTTTCCTGCTCCATATGGTGTTGTCTGATATTAGGGGAAAGTAAAAGAGATAATAAAAACCTCAAGCACTAGCTTCTGCCCTTCCCTCCCTTTCTCCCATGTAAAGTCCTCTGGACTAAGCTAAAGCCTGAAGCATTTAATAACTATGATCAGCACCATGCCTTTTAACTGGGGTCACCTCTCAGCTTTCTGGCAGTAGCTCAGTGCATGAGTGTCAATCATGACTTGAGCCAGTTGGGAATTTTCCATCGGAATGATTTTCTGATGATCCTTTTTGCAAAATCAGGCTTTTTCATAGGAAAATTTCAATTTCATCAAAAAATGTCAATTTTTTTTTGGTAGGAAAACAAAGAGGACAGCTGTCTGGCTAGGGCTTTTGTCATTTCATTTTCTGCCTGCAGCCTGCAAGGCAAAACATTCCATTTCAATTCTCCCAAAACTGAATTTCTATGGAAATCCCCTCCTTTGAAAAGTGTCCTGCTTCAGGATGAAATTTTTGTCAAAAAGTGATGTTTATCGCAGGAAGGAATTTCCATTTTCTAGCAGCTGTAATCATTTTCAGCACCCACTTTTCTTTGGGTTTCAGAGGCCTTCAAAGCGATAGAGAAGTCAACTTGATTTCAGTGAGTAGAGACCTGCAACTTGCACGCAGCTCTTTCATAAAAACACCACTATAAATATAATTTCAATACTTTCATTCGATCTTGGCACAAATGGTTTAACAGCACTAGAAAATGGAAACGTGGTGTTCGCTGCATAGGGTAATTGCTATAGCTATTATTTTTGGAAGCATCCACCCTGTTTTAGGTGCTTCCCAAACACTAAAGAAAGCTCAGTCCCTGACCCAAAGAACTTACAAATCAAAAGACAAACAGACAGACAAAGAGGATCTCAGGATACAACATATGAATGAAGTGGTTGAGGTGATAATTGGCCATAGCAATGTAATGGTCCAGTAATTTAAGTTATTTTGTGTGTGTATGTAATATCTACAAATTATCCCTGATTCCCCACAACTTAGCTGTAATCAGCCATTTTCTTGTAGGCACCACAGTCTTTAGGAGAGATTTGAATGTAGAAAGGGTAATCAAGTTTTTTCATATGACCTCCTCATAGCCACAGCCTTGACTTTCCAAGGGGGACCACCTTCTCTAGCCACCGATACAATACATTCTCCATGCTGTTAAATCCCAGCACTTTCCCAAGCAACCACTGTCAGATATACAACACCAAGACCCTTCCCTACCCTCCCAGCAGACAGAGTCCACTTCTTGCAAAGTTCTCCTCCTTCACACGTCCAAAGTGCTGAAAAGCAAATTAACTGAAAGATTAATAAGAAATAAAGGAACTAAACCATGGAGATTTCTAAAAGAAGGCTCCGTGACAAAGGTGTAACTTCTGGGCTGGAAGAGGGGAAAGGGAAATATGTGTGTCCGTCACCCATGCATATACATTTTGTTCTTCTGTAGCATTCCCCTCAGTCAGGTTCCTCATCAGAACTCACACTGTGAATAGGGCAGCTGCAAATACAGATTGGTTACTATGGAGTCCAAGAACAGGAGGATAAGTTCAACATTCAAAGCTTGGAACAGGAAAGCTGGGGGGTGCTGTTACAATCCCAGGTTTTTCACCACTCCCACAGCAAAACTTTGACCTCAGATATCTCCTCCTCCCCTACTCCCCCCCCCCCCGCCCCACACACACACAGTGCTCCTCTTTTTTAATTCTTTCAGGCATCTCCACAAGGAGCACAGGAAAGAGATAATTGACACTAGAGGACACAAATACTTTCAGAGAATTTACCTTCCCTTTGCACAAGGACAATGAACTTGACTCCATCTAGCCACATAGCTTTGGATTGGATTAAATGATCTATTAACTGTGTGTCCTTCAGCTCTGGAGTAACCCATACTGGCAGATACTGCACATCATCTGCTTGTTATGGAGGGGCTGACTTGAGATTTCCATACCAATTTCACTAACATTCACCTTCAAGGGAATTTATTATCTGCATTGCAATCTCAGGTTGTGAAACATGGACATTGTACAGCTCAGACTGGACAAAGCAGGAGGTTTACCCACACACAAAATGCCAAAGTTGTATATTGGGCATAAAGTGGCATGATTTAATTCATAACACAGACATTTTTGGTTGATCTGGTCTACAGACTATGAGGGCCATTGTCCGGAGATGATGTCTTATGTTTTTCAAACTTGTCGCCAGAATGCCGCAAGACATTCCAGCAAATGCTGTTCTCCGGGTGATTTGTAACATCCGAGATAAAATTCCACCAACTGAAGGGGTGGAGGTAGCACAGAGGCATACTCCCTATCACATGAGTGCATCAAGTTTGTTCCAACGTTGGACTCTGGGCTGGTGAAGGCCTTGCAGCCGCACGGGAATGGACCAAATGATGAATGATCACTACAGCTGACCGTTCGGCTAAGTGTTGAAGACAAAAAAGATTGTAATCACACCGAAAGATCCCAATCAGGATTAGGGCTCCCGTTCTGCTGAGCATTTGTACAATCACATAAAAGAACATGGTCCCAGCCCTTAAGAGCTTACATTCTCAAACAACATGCTATAAAGAAAGAGGAAAGATGCTGCAACGTATAAGCACCATCCACCCACAATACGTTGAGAGCTCCATAGGTTATGGGACTAAAAAATGTTTGAATGAAAAACACAATCTATGGAAGTTAATCAGATCTAAGATTTGAATATATTGATAACTGCTTCAGACTTTATAACCGTCACGTGAACAATATCTACGCCCTTGCTACAATTCACTTCCAGATGTAAATTCAATGTGAGCCTATTTATGGGAGCAGGAAACACTCTCTTCTTATCCTTTATAATTTAATGAAGCTTGAATAACCTGAGCTATCATCACTACCTATTCCCAAGTCTTTCCAAACCAGAGCCCACCACAGCGAGAATTAGAATGTGAAAGTAGAAAAATTGGACACCTATAGAGTGGGAAACAGGCAGTAGAGAACAGATGAGCCTGCTAGTCTATAAATACCAGGGAGCAGTAACAGAGGAGAAGGAATTATTAAGGGTAATTACAAGGGATAAGACAATGAGTAATGCCCTGAAATTAGAGAAGAGAAAATCTAAGTTCAATTTTAGGAGGAAGTTCTTAACCATGCTGTGAATTACAAAAGGACCAATGTAGGGATAAGGAAGTACCATTACTAGAGATGCTCAAAAGACAATTAAACATAGCTTATAGGGAAATATTGCGACATTACTGTCCATATTCTTTATGAAAATATGCTTATGGTATGGATATGACATAACTGAGATGTACTTCACGCAAGATGGCTCATGTGAGATATCATAGGAACAGTTATGATTTACTGAATGTGATTATCCAATGTGTGTGCCTGTATCATTTCTGTATCTGAAGTTGGGAATATTGATTATGTATCTATATTTCAAATGGGTTACTTTGGGTGTCACCCCCATTAGCCCTTCAGGTACAACAATGAGAAAGCCAGACAGTGCTAATGGCCTTCTAGCAAAGACAGTTGACTTAAAAGAGCTTAGTCTTCTTGTAGACGCTGGAGACAGCTTATGAGCAATGGCTGCCACAGCCATGCAGAGACATGGGTCTGAGTCACCTGGTATTGGATCCTTCTCTTCCCCTTTTGGAATGCCAGTGTATTTTCACTGGAAGCCGAAGGGTTCCCACCTTACACAAGAGCTATATAAGGCAGCGGGTGACATCATCATGGTTCTCCTCTGCCTCCCCACCCAAAGAGACACTGAAAAACATCTGGAAGGAAGAACTGAACTGGAGGGAGAAGGTTGAGCCCAAGCTGGAAGAGCATCTAGCTTGTGAGTAATAATACCTGAGGTCTCAAGTTGCAGACCAGTGAAGCTGGCTTTCAAGACTTTCTGTAATCTTCCTGCAACAATATCTAGCTTGAGAAATTACTATTTGTAACCAATTTTTTTAGTGAAATGAGCTTTGTTTGTGTGTTGTGTTTTATTTGCTTAGTAATCTGCTTTGTTCAGTTTGCTATCTCCTTAACCACTTAAAATTCATTTTTTGTAGTTAATAAACTTATTTCTTGTTTATTATATAACCCCATTTGTGTAATTTATAACTGGAGGTGGGGTGGGGTGGGGGGAGACTGTGTATACCTTCCTCCACATTGAGGGAGGAGGCAGATTTCATAATATATCTTTGGGTCTGCACTCCAAGGGAGGCAGACACATGAATGCTGGGGCAAGTCCCTTAAGATGAGTCTTACCAGAGCTGATCTCGGTGTTTGTGTAATTCTGCAGTTGGGTGTGGCCTGGCTTGTGTGTGTGCTGGAGGAGGCTTGATAGCCTGGCTCAGCAAGACAGGTAAAAAGGGTGCCCAGACTGGCTCAGTGTTATCTTAACACATCAGGTGGCATCTTAGAGGCGGGGAACCCATCACAAATATGGTAAAGGAACTCTTTCTGCACTTAGAAAATTTCTCCAGATGCACAATGAAGCTCCATCCAGAAAAGAAAAGGAAAAAAGACCTATTCGTTTTTATCAAATCAAAAAACAGTGAATGTGTGTCATCTTTAGAGCCTGTAATCCTACTCATGAGACTCTGGGTACATAGGTCTACGGTGCAGTGTAAGCCCAGGGGTCGAACTCTGGCTCAAACCTAACCCCAACCCCCTTCCGTCTACATACAAATAGTGCTAACCCCAGACTCAGTCCCAGAGTCCCAGGCAGTACTGGGTTTACCATGGCGCCAGGCCCACAATCAGAAGGGGCCCCGGCCAGCCTTATCCCCTGGCTGGCTCAGCCGGCCAAGTAAGCTGCCCCCGCCCCTGCTCCACCCCACCCTGCCTCTTCCCACCCCTGCTCTGCTCCAGCCCCACCCCCATCCCACCCCCGCCTCTTCCCACCCCTGCTCTGTCCCGCCCTGCCCCCACTCCACCCACTTCCCTGAGCTAGGTCCCAGCCATGGGAAACGCAGCAGCGGTCGGGAACCCTGCACTCACCAGGCAGTAAGTGGAGGAGCGACCCGGCCCCAGTCCGCTCAGTGCCACCAGTGAATGCTGGGGAGCGGTTCTCCCCTGCCCCCCAAGCCTGGGGAGGAGATGGAGGGGTGGGGTAGGGACATGGAATGAGGAAGAGAAGGGGATGGCAGAAGCAGGGGTGGGGGAAGAGGCAGGGGAAAGGAAGGAGGTGGGATGGTGAGAAGATGGAGTGGTGGGAAGGTGCATGGGATGGGGAAGGGGATGGGGGAAGCAGGGATAGGGGGAAGAGACAGGAGGGAAGGAAGAGGGTGGGATGGGGATGAGATGGAGTGGTGGGGAAGGGGCATGGGATGGGGAAGAAAAAGGAATGACGGACGCAGGGGCAGGGGGGAAGAGGCAGAGACGGAGTGGTGGGGAAGGGGCATGGGATAGGTGCCACCAGTGAATGATGGGGAGCGGTTCTCCCCTGCCTCGCAAGCCTAGGGAGGAGATGGAGGGGTGGGGTAGGGACATGGGATGAGGAAGAGAAGGGAATGACGGAAGCAGAGGCAGGGGGAAGGAAGGGGTGGGATGGGGAGGAAATGGAGTAGTGTGGAAGGGGCATGGGATGGGGAAGGGGATGACAGAAGCAGGGGCCCAGTATGCAGATCCCCTTGGCAGCAGCTGGGGCTCACCGGTTAAGCAGGCCCATCAAACCCTCACCCTGACAAGCCCCACCTCCCCTGCAGCTGTACCACCCTGATGAGCTCCCCACTGAACCCCAACCACCTACACTTGGACCCCCACCCAAATGAACCTCCCCTCCCTGCTGAGCTCCAACCACTTTCACTTGGTCCCCCCTGCAGACTCTCATTGCCCCTGAACCTGGAACCTCCCTGTGCATTCAGATCCCCCACTGAGCTGCCTGCACCCGACTGCCCCCCCCAGAACCCTCTTACCCCCATCTGGACCCCCCGCACTACGCCCCTCTGCACTTGGATCCTGCTGCCAGGGTGAGCCTCCCTCCCCACATCTGGTGTGCCTGGTCCAAAGGGGCAGGTCTCCAGGGTGTTTCTGTGGCAGGCATGGCCCTTGTGCTGTCTCAGGTTCAGGTTCAGCCTCACTGCCAAAACCCTCTCCCAGGGGGGTGAAGGCGGTTTCAGGGTATTCTCTCTCCTCAGTGGCCTTTGTTCCCCACTGCCATGGTGCAGCTTCCACATATATTTATTGTAAAAAAATAATTGCAGAATTTTAAAATACTATGCACTGAATTTGATGCAGAATTCCCTCAGGAATACGGGACATTGTACAGCTCTGACGGTGAAACTGTGAAGGGGTGCTGGACAGTAGGGGATCTGTGGGTGTGGGAGCTGGGTGGGGGGACTGGTGTGCAGGGTGCTGTGCAGTTGGGGTGGTAGGTCAGCAGGAAGTGTCTCTGGGCAGGGGGTGCTGGGCGTAGCAGGACTGGGGGCATTGGGCATAGGGATCTTTGGGGGAAGTCTCTGGGTGAGGTGTGCTGGGCATAAGGGCAGGGAACTGATCAGGGGGGCAGTGCGGAAGGTGCACACTGGCAGTGCAGAGCTTGGCGGGCCAGTATGCATCTAGCAGTTGTGGGTTTTTTAAACAGTGCCCTTGTGCTGGGCTGAGTGGGGCCACTCCCGCTGCGCTGTGCCTCATTGCCCCCACCTTGCCCCTTGTTCTGCGGACTGCCCTCCATCACATGCCTTATTTCCCCAATGGGGTCCCACAAATATGTTTGGTGCCGGGCCCACAAAAAGTTAATCCAGCCCTAGTCACAGGACCCCAAGGGAGTGGAGGGTCTGAGCCTGAGCCAAGCTTAGACCCTGGGTTGAAGTCCTATTGTTTGCAGTGTAGCTGCAGTCACACTGAATTTATACACTGGGAGTCTGCCAAAACTATCCCACAATCCCACAGGCTGTCTTTCTTTGTCCTCTGGATACTCAAGTTTGATGGACAGTCAAGTTTTCCCACGCTGCACCATGAAGAAAGGACCAGAGCAGCCACATTTTGGGAGAGCGCTAGGAAGTCTGGGATATGGGTGGTTGGACTCAGGCCCACGTAATGCAAGGTAGACCCTGGAATCCCAGGTTGTGACCCAGGAATCAACAATTCCTAACCTGTTGTTACAAATGAGTGTACACGCTCAAACCCTATGTTAACAAACCCAGGGTCTGCTCACTCGAGTTCTACTAACCCAGAGCTTACATTGCAGTGTAGACATACCCTAAGGGTTTGCCCTTTTGGTGGGTATGAAGGCAAGGACTGGGAGTTTTAGGGCCTGATCCTGCAACCAGTGGGCACTTAATGCACTCAGCACCTCCCAGGAACCAATTAGCACTTTGCAGGATCTGGCCTGCAGCTGGGGTCAAATCTTTCAGTTGCTGAGCAAGCAAAGGCTGCATGAAAGTGTCCAGTCAGGAGAACCAAGTAACTGCTGAGCACTCCTTGCCAGGGCAAATAGGGCAGTGTGGCAGTCTTTCTGTGAAAGAGGGAGCATAGCTACTCAAAGCCCGTTGCTTTATTTTTTCCCCTTTCTCTCACAAGCAAATGAGAATCAAACATTTCTATTTCCTGGAATCAATGTCAGCTCCTGAACAGCACGACTAAGTATCTATTGCTATGGATGAATCGTTGTGGAGTGACAGCCAATTCCCGTGATTGTAGCACGGATTTTAGATAAAATAATGGGCCCAATCCATTGAGTCTTCTGTAGGCAGAATTCCCATTGACTTCAGGTTAGGCCCAATGTTTCTTATTGAAGTTATTTTTGTCCTATACCCAAAAGGAAGGATATTTAGGACTGTTTCTTTGTTTGGTAGATGTTTAATAATTCAGAAATGCAGTAAAAGCTGTATTATCAGCACTTTACCAGCCGGAAAGCTCTATTATGTGGCATCTCTGATCTTCACTGAAAGTCAGGTTTATAGTCCACTTGGTGGGGCCGGCAAGCTCCCTACCCGGCTCCGAGTGGCTCCCCTGAAGTGGCAACATGTCCCAGCTGTTCCAGGTGGAGGAACAGCCATAGGGGCTCTGTGCGCTGCTCCCACCCTGAGCTCTGGTTCCGCAGCTCCCATTGGCTGGGAACTATGGCCAATGGGAACTGCAGAGGCAGCACCTGCGGGTGGAGGCTGCACGCAGGGCCGCCTAGCAGTGCTGCTGCTTGGGAGCAGCAGGGATATGTTGTCATTTGTGGGGAGCTACCTGAGATGAATGCTGCCCAGATCCGGCACCCTTCTTTCCCCCAATATGCCAGATAATAAAGCATGTACTGTATATCCTTCAGGAATCAGCAGGGCCGCCCAGAGGGGGGGCAAGTGGGGCAATTTGCCCCAGGCCCTGGGCCCTGCAGGGGCCCCATGAGCCCTGACCCAGCGGCAGTCTGGGTCTGCAGCTGCCATTTTGGCGACAGGGAGCCTTTCAGTGCTGCCGAAGACCAGAGTGACTGAAGGGCCCCCGCCATCGAAATGCCCCATGAGCCCTGGCCCAGCGGCAGTCTGGGTCTTCAGTCAGCATTTTGGTGGCGGAGGACCCTTCAGTCACTCCGGGTCTTCGGCAGCATTTCAGCAGCGGGGGGCCCTTCAGTGCTGCCAAAGACGCGGCGCGACTGAAGGGCCCCCCACCGCCGAAATGCCACCAAAGACCCAGACCACTGCCAGGTAGGTACAAGCACCGCAACTCCCCCACTTTGCCTCAGGCTCCCTGAGTCCTCTGGGCAGCCCTGGAAATCAGTGGGATGTCAATGGAAGTTTTATCATTGACATCAATAGAACCACAATTTCACTCCAGGTTACTTAAGTGTGTATCATATAGTTAGTATGGACAAACAACCATTCTTAGCAAGACCAAAGGAGCAGCCACGGTGTTTACCTCTCTTGCTACCAAAGGAGCTATTAAAGTGATGTGACATCTCGGTGTCTGCCTGGAGACATAACTAGCAATGTCAAGAAAAGCTCTATCCACCTTCAGTTTGCAAAGTTACTTCACCCCATGCTCTCAGATGTAGATCTGGCCACAGAGATCCATATGTTCAGCACGTCTAGACTAGATTACCGTAACTTGCTGTATCTGGGGCTGAAGGAGAATACAGTGCAGAGGCTCCAACCATTGCAGAATCCAGCAGTCCTCCTCCTCCTCCTCCATGACACTGACCACCATAAGCACATCATTGCTGTGTTCTGAAACTCCCCCTGGCTCATAACCTATCCTGTTGCCAGTTCAAGGAGTTAGTCCTGATTTTCAAGGCTGTCCATAGGATAGAGCTCAGCTACATCAGCAGTTGAATCTGTAGCCGCATGCTGCCAAGACAGCTGTGCTTCTCTAAGAGAACACAGTTAGCACCACCCACTAGAGCTGGGGACAATATATCCTCACTCAAGGCACTTTGGCTGTGGAATGAGCTACCAGAGGAAACTAGACTACACCAAAGTCTAAACTACCTTTAGGACTCTTCATGACCATGCTTTCTGGCAGAGATTTTCCACCCCAATATAGTAAAATAAAATATTGCAAGCAGAGTTTTCTAGAACCTGAGAAAGTGTAGAGGAGAAGACTCCATGAAATCCACAATGGACGTTAACCTACAGAACTTGTTTACCTGGAGAACCATTTACATACTATGGTGAAGGGTGCTGTACGAAGGCCTGGGACAGACTGCTGTTCCTCAGAAACAGGAATGCTCATTAATTGAGGTCACATTTGAAAGTACTCCTCAGTGCCCTGCTGTGGCTTCAGGATTGTTCAGTGAAGAGCGGGTGCTCCCTTTAAACTCTTGTTGCTGCTCTGGTGCATTTTTCTGGAGTGTCTGGGGCAGGTGAGCCCAACTGGAAAATGACTGTTACAGCTGTGAAAAGAACTTAGAACTGGGTTAAATACATATTTATTATAATGCTTTTCTTTTTTTCCTGAATGAGGCAATGGCCCAGTCCGACAATGGCAGCGCCGCCAGTCCCTACATTACAACCATGGTATGGTGAAAAGCTGTTTGTTAGCTTCGCCTTAGTGCTGCTAACACTGGATGACTGTATCACACCACCACATTTGTAAAAATGGAGGCTCAACAAGCTGGGACCTGATTTACAGCCCCTTCCATGTTACGGATCCAGATGAGGTCAAGAGCTACACATAGAGCAGATAATTAGCAGGGAAGTTTGTGCTGCTGAGCAAACAAATCAGGCATGTAAAGATTTTCTACTTAGGGAGAGTGGTTAAATTATATTTAAAATCATTGGTGCATTGGATACACACCCACGAAAAGCTAAGGAATTTCTGGTTATGGCCAAGTGCTGCAGCTGGTCTGAGTTGCAATAACATTTTTATTGTTTGTGCAGTGCAACTGGAGTGCATGGTGCTGTACAGACATGAAAGACGACAAAGGGCCAAATTCTCTGTTGACATAAGTGTGCACAGCTCCACTGACTTCAGTCAAGTATTCCCCATTTTTACCAGCAGAGAATTTGAGACTTGAATTTCTTTAGGGTGAACAACTTGGACTGTAGCCTCTGCTATTACAAATAGGTATGGCTACATTTTAGTCATGGGTATTGTAGTGAGGTGGACAGGCCTCCCTCCTCCAGAGTGAGGGAGGGAATGTTACATGCCTCTTGGAGGGCGGAGCCTATGCCACCCCGCCCCCCTCACCAGAAGGACTGGGGTGTGGCTGGAAGTATAAAAGACCAGGCCCACAGCCCATGCGGGGGGAAGCCTGCAGAGGGGAAGGACATCCCGCCGGTTCTGGAGCAGCACGGGGCAGATTCCCCACCTAGCTCTGCCCTAGCCTCAGACGGGGATGACGACTGGCCCGGAGTGCCCGCTGCCACTTACCTGGAGGAGCCAGCCAACGACTGGACATCAGAGGTACCCACCCCAGGGGAGGAAGGAAGTGGCTCAAGGGCAGCTGCTGTAGTGCTGGCTGCAAAGCCCAGAGCCCCAGCGTCTTGCGGCTGGATCCCTGCAGACCTCAGGGCCGCTGATTCTGCCCCTGCCAGGGCCCAGGGCTGGGACGCGGTGGAGTAAGGAGGGCCCACATCCCCCTGCCCTCCCCTTTTGGGTGGCTGCCTGAGCCCTGCAAGCCCAGGCCCTAGCCTACCTGTAAGACTGTGTTATTTGCTGGCTTTCTGAGCTTTGCAAGCCCAGGCCCAGTTAAACTGAGATAAGAGTGGAGACAGGTTACCACCAGCCTTCAGCAACCTCCCTCCTCCGGAGTCAGTGAGGGAGTGTTACAGGTATTTTTAGTAAAAGTCATGGACAGATCACAGGGCAATAAACAAAAATTCACCTCCGTAACAGACTCACTGACTTACATATAGGCAGAACTTCACTGTAGTCAATGAGCTGTTCACACTTACACCGATAGAGAATTTGGCCCCTTGTCATCTCATTTACACCCTCGGGTGTGATCATCCCTCAGAAGGAGTTAGTGCAAAATTCTACTAACATCCTTGTTTGGGGTGAGTACTTATTTGATGCAGAAGTAAAATATGAAAATGCTTTGTATCATCATGGCAAAGAGTGGCCCCATAGACTTTGTGCCTAGGTTGGTAAATTTTTGAAACAAATTCATAAATCTGGGTTAAGTTTCCTGTTTCATCCCTTTCTCAAAAGTCTGCACCAAGCCACCAGTTCTGGAACCCAATTACCATGTTGGAGGACTCATCTATACATTTAAAATACACGTGCTCTTTCACTGACACCAGACAGCATCAGATGCTTCAGAAGAAGGCATAAAATCCCCATAATGCATTTAAACAGTAGTGCAACTCTATGCCATTGAGAAATATCCTGCATAAACCCAGCTGGTGATATGATTATGCCCTGAGGCATAATTAATAGCCCTGATCATTTTCTTCTGCTATAAACTGCAAATGCTAGCTTTAACCAAATACTACTCTAATCCATTTAAAAAAATATTACTACCTCATGGAAACGAGTTCCACAGGTAAGCAATACATTACAATAAGGATAAGCCAAAATATGGTGGAACCTACAGCCTTCTTGCCCAAAGATGAAGATTATTAAGTAAGCAGCACAGGTAGCAGAGCTAATTTTAGGATCTCAGTAAGCCTTGTTACAAAATGTGAAGAAAAGTACAAGCTTCAAAGGAAAGACATGAAAGATCACAGGCAACAAAACTGAAGTCTCTCAGTACTATTATGAATGTCTAAAGTTATAACATAAAAAAGCCTTATCTGACATTAAATGAAATTTAAACAAATATTCCTCAGTGTTATAATAGCTAGAACAAAACCCATTAGCAAATTTAAATTAATTCTGCTCCAGGCATTATGATACACTATCAGTTACTTCCTTATCCCATGGGAAATATTTCACTATGGCTGTCAGTAAATTGCTTGAATGCTTAGAGTTTATCAACTGTGTTTTATATATTGATTTTTGATGAATGACATCTCTCTCTGGGCTATTATGGTTTTGTTTTCAAACCTTATTTAAATTGTTCACCTATTTTTCAGTGAAATAAATGCAAAATGTTTATTCTCCAAAGGCAGTAAACAGAGATCTCAGGTCTAGTTTCTATGACAACCCCACTTGATACAGCAAACCTAGATTATCTCTAATGACAGACATGAAGTTTAAATTGCACATTCTGCACAAATAGTGCACTGTTGACCTTTTATTGAAAAATGGAATACAGTATGATTAGCATAATGTGCCATATGAACAGGAAAGGTATGGAATGATGCAGAGTGGACTCCAGTCATTAACAGCAATGCTAATCTTTAACAAACTATTTGCCGAGACATGAAGCTCTGAAAATTAAGATTTACCCAGATACAATTTTCAAATCCTGTAAGATATGTTACATAATTACATTAACTAGTTCTCAAATAACACTTGCTGCTTCTGATATTTTTTTCGCCAGTTGCTGCTCTTAGCAGGGAAATAAGAACAGATGAGCAAATATAACAATTGTGCCAACAAAAAAAAGAGCTATGAGAACTATTTTGAAATTTCCTGAAGGCATAGTTTCTTCATGCTCACAAATACATTTCTAGAAGGCTGTATAGTTCTGCTCCTTTCAATCATTTGCTTTCTGCTGGAATCTGTCTGCTTCAATAGGATGAGAATTTGCATGTGTTATTCACCAAACAGCAGTTCATCCATCTATAAGGCTGCAAGAAGATAAAGCAGGCACACTGCTTCGCGCAGCGAGAGACTGCTTTGGGTAGGACTGAGTGATATGAAACCGCCTTGGCTCCCTTTGAATGTAGTGTCACTGCTGCAAGTTTCAGGAGGCTTTCAATAGCCAAGTAAAATTCATTAGCACTCATACTAGAGACTGCATCAATTTACAAAATGTTGCTGCTTTAGAGGGCTTGGCACATGCATAGAGATTCCCATTAGAGTTAGTAAGAATCACATGGGTCTTAAGAGGCTAGCCAGCTCTTAAGTTGTTCCTTTACTTCACTTGGTAGCATACCTTTCATTTTCCTTTCTGTAACATTCATGAAAGAAAAAAAGGACAGTAAATACTTCTAGTTTCATGAATGACATTTCAGCACACTTATCTTCAGTGCAACTGTCTGGAGACCACTGATCAATAATCCAAATTAGAAATACACATTTGGGCAATGGAGTTGGTGGCCTAGGGGACTGGCAACAGTATATGTAGCCTTTCTTTTGTAGCTCACCATTCTGAATTTGGCCTCACACAACAGTGACCAAAAGTAGATACCATTGGACTGCTGTTCTATGGCCTATATAAAGAGTTGATGGTGTCAGCTCAGTTCCCAGTGAACTGTGTGCACATCACAACACAAATAAAAACAAACTCACTCACACATTGTTGGCAGTCTCAGGTTTACCAGAGGCTGAATGGCCAACTATCACTCCTCAGATTCCCCCAAGGTGATCCTAGAAAATGGCTTCTCGCTGTAATGATTGATTAGCAAACACGTCCCACCCAATGATTTTCAACTACTAGTCCAGACAGAACAAAAGCAGTTTTTGACACTCTTAGAGGAAGCCTGAGAGGCACCATGTTTCACTAGTTCTCTGTCACTGTAATGCCATTCAGAATGGTGTTGTGCCGTCCACGCTGGCAGCTAAACTGTTTTCATTGCTTGGTAAGGCATCCTCAGCAATGGATCACTTCCTTAGTGTAGATGAATTGTGAGAGTTGAGGGGCTCTGAAAATATGCACTGTTGCTCCCATGCTGAATCTATTCTGAGGACACATAGAGGACTTCAGAGCTGTCCACTGGACCTCTTTCAACAAGCACTAAGCAATTTTTATAAATTCCAACAATGGGATGTCTTCCACTGCAGCAGGCTCATAGGAAGGATTGACTCAACTAGAGGCCTTCTCTAATAGGAATTTGACTTGCAATAAATATAGTGACCTGAGTTAAGCTATAGGAAAAGGAAGTGTACAGACACTGTGTTACCTCTTATCCTTCTACCCAACCTCTTTTATTGTTGCACACCCCAGTAGCATCTGAGCACTTCCATACTGAGTGTCTTTAACCCCACAAGATCTTGTGCAGGTGAAAATTAGCTTTGATGAAACCATTCCATAAGGGAATTACATGGCATGAGCTATCTGTAACTCTATTTGTTAGAATGTTGTCATATGTTGTACTGAGCTCTACTAAAACCAACATATTCTGAGAAACAAAAAATACAAGAGAATCATTGCTTGGTTAAAACATGTTTAAACAGAACTTTGCAAGCACTTCCCCTCTACTAGTATGTCTAAAGATAAGCAAGTGAATGTTGGTCCAGATAGGAAAGACAATACATTATAAAGCTATTTAAATATATAGTATCTCACCATCAGCTTCTCTCTCAGGCCAGTATCTTCCATAACACTAAATATCTCCCTTTGTCACTACATTTCTTCAATTTCCCTTTTAATGTTTTTAGTTAGGACAGAGACTGAATAGCTTTGGTTCCTCCTGGTACTATTCCTTCCCACTTTACATTTCTTTATGGTGCCTGTCCTAACAGCTCTTGCCCCTGGTACACATACTTAAAACCAGCAAAAAACACCAAGTATAACAAATCCATAGACACAAAAGAAGTCTGATATAAACCCAACCCCACTGAAGTTATTATTCACACAGATCAGAGCATAAAGATACTCCATACATCTATCCATCCAGCTGCCTTCCACCCACTACCACCAAGGCTGGAGAAAATGAGTTCCTGGGTCCACCACAACAGGGATCAAAGGGTCTAAGTCCCCACATAATCAGGTGCACTTTTCTACCCCCACAACTCCTTTAAATAATAATAATAACAACAACTGGAGATATACCAATCTCCTAGAACTGGATGAGACCTTGAAAGGTCATTGAGTCCAGCCCCCTGCCTTCACTAGCAGGACCAAGTACTGACTTTTGCCCCAGATCCCTAAGTGGCCCCCTTGAGAATTGAACTCACAACCGTGAGTTTAGCAGGCCAATACTCAAACCACTGAGCTATCCCTCCCCTCAAATCCTTGAAAGAACACAGCAATTGTAGCCTGAGCCCAAAAAAAGACCATTAGGGCAGGCTACAGATGTCATCTACACCTTACACCAGTGGTTCTCAAACTAGTGTCACCACTTGTTTAGGGAAAGCTCCTGGCAGGCCGGGCCGGTTTGTTTACCAGCCATGTCCGCAGATTTGGCTAATCATGGCTCACACTGGCCGTGGTTCACCACTCCAGGCCAATGGGGGCTGCAGGAAGCAGCGTGGGCCAAGGGATGTGCTGGCCGCCCTTCTCGCAGCCCCGATTGGCCTGAAGCAGTGAACCATGGTCAGTGGGAGCCGCGATCGGCTGAACCTGCAGATGCAGCAGGTAAACAAACCAGCCCAGCCCGCCAGGATCTTTCCCTGAACAAGCGGAAGCCCTAGTTTGAGAACCACTCCCTTACACCACTCAAACACAACAGCAGGACCCTCAACACAATCCTACTTCCTGTGCTTTGTTCTGATCCCTAGTCCTCCCACCCCGTAATGTATCAACTCCTCCTGAGCTCCTACCATTGAGCAGTGATCTCCATCCCTCTATCAGCCTGGGTCTCCCACTCGCCCGTACATGAGCTCTTGCTATCACTTCTGGAAAGGCCAGGCTGATGGGGAAGCTCAATTACATAATAAAGAGAAGCCCAGAAACATAGTTAAGTGAATTTTTCCTGCCTAATAAACTGGGTCTTTAAAAATGCTGAAAGCTCATGCTCACTGCAACAATCATCTTTCTGTAATTAGGTAAAACCCTCTGCTTCTGAAAGTCAGAGAACTGAGTCACCACTTGCTTTTAAATGAATTGTCTTCTTATGCCCTGCATATGTATTCTTTGAAATGTTACTGGGTTTCTGAAATGCTAGGCAGGTTAAAAGGTTCTCCCTGCCAGGTGTGAAAGGCAATTATTGCCATTAGTCAGCAAGAGACATTACTGCTATCTAGTCATCTCCCAAGTTTTCTGTTAGATTGACAAAACAATTACATATCCAATCAGAGTGATTGTTTTTCCATTAAAAACGGGGAATCCTTGCTGTAAATAAATTCAGCGATCAGACTAAGCAAGTGGCAAAATGAAAAAGAAGACTAGAAAGAGACATTAATTACAAAGCCAAAAGCACACACAGGCTCTCAAAAGTCCTTTGTTAATATAGCTGGCCTTTGGACAGAGAATCTCTGCTTCCAGTTTATAACAAGGATTCCTAGCCCTCTTCCTTGTGAAGCTAGCCTAGAAAACCCAAATGAAGGGAGGCCTGTGTATTACTGACTGAGGCAGACATCTTTTGGGAAAACCTCTTGTTGAAAAATTTGAGAGCACATCACTAGAAAGTTCTTTGGTCCAGTCACTGGGCTACCCAGGACCCAGGAGCCTAGGAACCTTGGCTGTCAAACTCCATAATTCCATGGCTGCTGCAGAGCTGGGAAGACAGGAAGTCCTGGCTCCCAACTCCCCAGGCAAGTAAATAAAGGTGAAACATTCAGGTACGATATAAAATTCATTTAATTTCATTTTAAATGATAATTAAAATATACTACAATTCTATCCGATTTGATAAAGCAGTATGTATTTTAACTATATTAATGTAGTATTTAGGGCATTCTGGAGCTAGTTGCCAGATAGAGATTATTTCAACAGTATGAAATCAAGCCACTTTTACAGGTCATATTTTTCAGGTTGTTTTGAATTTTAAAGAAAAAACTTATACATACTCATAGGAAAAGCAGCTGCATGGAAAAAAAAAAAAGATACTCATCAGAACAGTTTCTGGTTCCACTGTGATTTGAAAGGATGCCAAACGAATAGTATGAATAGTTAATGATTGTGTTTGGCATCTAACACTCCATTCTTGGTGAAAAGTGTATTGGATTCTAAAGTATTTGATCATCAGCATTTGAGTAGTTCTGGGAAACAGCTGTTTCTTCCATAGAGGAGATTCTTAAACAAAGGACAGAAGAAAGCTCAAAACTGAAAAAAACTTTCTCTTCAGAGTCTTCATTATCTGCTGTGTCCCATCTTTCCTTTCAGGCATATTATTCATTGGATGCAACAGA
Organism: Gopherus flavomarginatus; assembly: GCF_025201925.1. NCBI lineage: Eukaryota > Metazoa > Chordata > Testudines > Testudinidae > Gopherus > Gopherus flavomarginatus. Next base: position 123,816,201 of record NC_066622.1, on the reverse strand, counting down.
TTCATTCTTTGCTTGCAGATAAAGTTAACATAACAAAATGGCTAATAGCCTTATTCATACAAACTTTCAAATGATTGGAGTAGATATTCCTGACTTGTGAGAAGGGTGCAGCTAGGGTGACCAGACAGCAAGTGTGAAAAATCAGGACAGGGGGTGTGGGGGGCAATAGGACCCTATGTAAGAAAAAGACCCAAAAATCGAGACTGTCCCTATAAAATTGTGACAGCTGGTCACCCTAGCTGCAGCAGAACTTGAGAATCATAGTTGTTATTCATCATACAGCCCACAGAAAACAAGCTGGAGCTTTCAAACTGCCAGGCATGATTGGACTGTTAGGTGAAGGTGTCTGTAAACTTCTATTGACCCTTGACACCAGGCAGGTCCAGAACTTTTTCATTAACTCTAATGCTTTTTGTATTAGGGCTTCACATAAAAAAATCCTGCTGGCTGCCAGGGTCAAAGAGTTCATGAGATGTTTTGGCCACATCAACAATGCGCTAATGATTCTTTCTGACATGACCCCAAGGTAATGAGAGGTTTTTGCCTTTCAGGCTGCTGGAGGTTTGGAATCAAGGTAGAGACACGTGGATAAAGGCAGACTGTCTCTTTCATAGTGCAGTAGGGAAAGATACTCTTGGTCGCATTCACACTGATTCAGACTTAGATTTCAGTGTCTGAGTAGCGCATGTGTATGTCCCTTGTGTTTCTTTCTTCGCACTTCCATCTGGGTATGTTTCTAAGCTCCCACTTCTGCATAGAACATGGTCCCCATTTCAGGTCACTAAGGCATTACTCCCTCCTCATTCAATCCCCCCTTCAAAAATGCATCTCCCAGGAGATTAGAATTTTAAAAACATAAATCAATCCATTAGCTCATCTCCACCTCTGTCTTTCTTAGAGAATCCTGTCTCCCGTGTATCTACCTTTTAGGTCCCAGTAAATTACATCAACAGGGCACAGTGTAGGATAAGAAGTCCACCTGCTCTATCAAGGACTAGATTTGCAAGCAGTTCAAACTGCTGCTGAGCACATTGTCTGGGCTAAACAGGGGGGCATATTTGTTATTTTCACCACAGCCCTTCCAATCTAACATTCATTTTGATGCAAGATGTCAAAGACAGCAATGACTGAATGCATAGAGGGCTCTCAGAGTAGCAATTCCCAAGTGGAAAGAACATTCTATTCACTCAGGTCCTGGAAGGAAGATAAGCTTTCAAGCTCACACAGATGACTTCTTCAGGTCAGAAACATTGGTTGTTTTCTAGACCTTTTGTTAAGTAGTAAATTTCCCTTCCCCTCTTTCTTGTGAAATTAGTCCCAGTGTTTGCACAGTTCTGGGCCTATTCAAGGAGGCTGACAAGAAGATTTTGCTGAAAGGCAATGCTTTCAGTCAGTGTTAAGAGAGAGATTGTCTTGAATACTGTATCTTCCTGTGATTGCAGTAATGTCATTTGCTTTATGTAAAGGGCAGGGGCGGCTCTAGACATTTTGCCGCCCCAAGCACGGAGGGTCCGCTGGTCCCGCGGCTTTGGCGGACAAGGTCCACCGAAGCCACGGGACCTGTGGACCATCAGCAGGCATGCCTGCGGGAGGTCCACTGAAGCCGCGGGACCTGCGGACCCTCCGCAGGCAAGCTGCCAAAGGCACCCTGCCTGCCGCTGTAGCAGCTACCGGCAGAGCGCCCCCCACAGCTTGCCGCCCCAAGCACACGCTTGGAGCATTGGTGCCTGGAGCCGCCCCTGTAAAGGGGACACAGTCCTGTTTGTGATGTCTTGGATAGACAATCATCCCTCAGAGAGAACTTCTGTAAGACCTGTTACAAGGCAGCACTTGGTCCTGTATGTTCAGTCTTTTACTGATTAATGGTTCTCATTAGCTAATGAGAGTGACCAAATGTGACACAGAATCTAGCATTAGAGGGTTCTAGCCATACGTATGCTCCATAGCACAGAGGAGAGCACAGCCATATGAAAAGGTTCATGGAAGGGGAAATGTAATTATGCTGACTGTCCTCCTTGTTTCAACTATCCCCATATTGACTGGGTACATGTCACCTCAAGACAGGATGCAGAGATAAAGTTTCTTGACACCTTAAATGACTACTTCTTGGAGCAGCTGGTCCTTGAACCCACAAGGGTACAGGCAATTCTTGATTTAGTCCTAAGTGGAGCACAGGATCAGGTCCAAGAGGTGACTATAGCTGGACCACTTGGTAATAGTGATCATAATATAATTAAATTTAACATCCCTATGGCGGGAAAAACACCACAGCAGCTTCACACCGTAGCATTTAATTTCAGAAAGGGAAACTACACAAAAATGAGGAGGTTAGTTAAACAGAAATTAAGAGGTACAGCACCAAAAGTAAAATCCCTACAAGCTGCATGGAAACTTTTTAAAGACACCATAGTAGAGGCTGTACTTAAATGTATACCTCAAATTAAAAAACACAGTAAAAGAACCAAAAAAGAGCCACCATGGCTAAACAACAAAGTAGAACAAGCAGTGAGAGGCAAAAAGGCATCCTTTAAAAAGTGGAAGGTAAATCATAGTGAGGAAAATAGAAAGGAGCATAAACTCTGGCAAATGAAGTGCAAAAATATAATTAGCAAGGCCAAAAAAGAATTTGAAGAACAGCTAGCCAAAGACTCAAAAAGTAATAGCAAAAAAATTTGTAAGTACATCAGAAGCCGGAATCCTGCTAAACAACCAGCAGGGCCACTGGATGATTGAGATGCTAAAGGATTTTTCAAGAATGATAAGGCCATTGTGGAGAAACTAAATGAATTCTTTGCATCCATCTTCACAGTTGAGGATGTGAGGGAGATTCCCAAACCTGAGCCATTCTTTTTAGGTGACAGATCTGAGGAACTGTCCCAGATTGAGGTATCATTAGAGGAGATTCTGGAACAAATTGATAAACTAAACAGTAATAAGTCACCAGGACCAGATGGTATTCACCCAAGAGTTCTGAAGGAACTCAAATATGAAACTGCAGGACTACTAACTGTTGTCTGTAATCAATCATTTAAATCAGTTTCTGTACCAAATGACTGGAGGATAGCTAATGTGATGCCAATTTTTAAAAAGGACTTTAGAGGTGACCCTGACAATTACAGGCTGGTAAGCCAGACTTCAGTACCGGGCAAACTGGTTGAAACTATAGTAAAGAACAAAACTGTCAGACACATAGACAAACATAATTTGTTGAGGAAGAGTCAACATGTTTTTTGTAAAGGGAAATCATGCCTCACCAATTTACTAAAATTCTTTGATAGGGTCAACAAGCATGTGGACAAGGGGGATTCAGTGAATACAGTGTATTTAGATTTTCAGAAAGCCTTCAACAAGGTCCCTCACCAAAGGCTATTAAGCAAAGTAAGCAGTCATGGGATAAGAGGGAAGGTCCTCTCATGCATTGGTAACTGGTTAAAAGATAGGAAACAAAGGGTAGGAATACATGTTTAGCTTTCAGAATGGAGAGAGGTAAATAGTGGTGTCCGACATGGGTCTGTACTGGGCCCCATCCTATTTAACATATTCATCAATGATCTGGAAAAAGGAGTAAACAATGAGGTGGCAAAATTTGCAGATGATACAAAATTACTCAAGATAGTTATGTCCCAGGCAGACTATGAAGAGCTACAAAAGAATCTCTCAAAATTGCATGACTGGGCAATAAAATGGCAGATGAAATTCAATGCTGATAAATGCAAAGTAATGCACATTGGAAAACATAATCCCAACTATACATATAAAATGATAGTGTCTAAATTAGCTGTTACCACTCAAGAAAGAGATCTTGGAGTCACTGTGGATAGTTCTCTGAAAACATACACTCAATGTGCAGCGGCAGTCCAAAAAGCTAACAGAATGTTGGGAATCATTAAGAAAGGGATAGATAATAAGACAGAAAATATCATATTGCCTCTATATAAATCTATGGTACGCCTACATCTTGAATACCACAGGCAGATGTGGTTGCCCCATCTCAAAAAAGATATATTGAAATTGGAAAAGGTTCAGAAAAAGACAACAAAAATGATTAGAGGTATGGAATGGCTGCCATATGAGGAGAGATTAATAAGACTGGGACTTTTCAGCTTGGAAAAGAGACAACTAAGGAGGGATATGATAGAGGTCTATAAAATCATGACTGGTGTGGAGAAAGTAAATAAGGAAGTGTTATTTACTCCTTCTCATAGCACAAGAACTAGGGGGCCACCAAATGAAATTAATAGGCAGAAATTTAAAACAAACAAAAGGAAGTATTTTTTCATACAACATACTGTCAACCTATGGAACTCCTTCCCAGAGGATGTTGTGAAGGCCAAGACTATAACAGGGTTCAAAATAGAACTGGATAAGTTCATGGTGGATAGGTCCATCAATGGCTATTAGCCAGGATGGACAGGGATGGTGTCCCTAGCCTCTGTTTGCCAGAAGCTGGGAATGGGTGACAGAGGATGGATCACTTGATGATTACCTGTTCTGTTCATTCCCTCTGGGATATCTGGCATTGGCCACTGTCAGAAGACAGGATGCTGAGCTAGATGGACCTTTGGTCTGACCTGGCTTTTCTTATGTTGTTAGAATCTGCAGCACAGCCAAGGAGCTGGATGGAAAGAAGGGAAGGGCAGGGGTTATAAACAAGGAAAAGCCCCTCAAAGTATGTTTCTCTTCCTAGTCCTGATACCTTTGTGACCCCTTAGAAGGAGGAATCAGACTACAGCCTGCACTATTGCACTGTTGGGGTGGCAGAGACTGATTAGGGATCTAGAGAACTGCAGCCAGAGTTCTCAGTGAATCCTCAGTCATTGTGTCTTTTACCAGTGCCCCTCCAGCCACACAGCATCACTCTTTCCTGTAGAACAGGTGAGAAAAGGCACCTAATGGCTGCGCATTAGAACTTCATATGCCGCAGCCACCAGCACAGACTACAACTACTACTCCAGTGATAGGGTCCATCTGATTACTGCACCTTTGTGATGGAACAGGTTATGCTGGCAGGTTCAAAAGACTTATCACAGCAGCCAGAGCTTGTCTGGAAATTTAACCTAGGAGCGATGTGGATCCTGGGCATAGCTTATCAACAAAGACCTTCTTACTGCACTCTTGATCAGTTTTTGCTGATAAATGATCTCTGTTCTTACAAACTTATGCCCACGTTCATTTCCAACATAAATACATGCCAGCTTTGATAAAAACACACCGTGATCACAATGTTGTTTCTACATGAACCACTTATACATGAACCACATTCATTAAGCAACTTTAAATTACATTGATATTAAAGGGTACTAATTAGTGCCATTGAGGTAGTAACTATTTATATTGCTTTCTTGTGCACTAGAAACTGCACTGGAACTACCAACTAATTTCATATGGAAAACAGCTGTCAGTTGGTAATGACACTAAAAGTCGCTATCCAAGCTGATCTGCATTCAGATCCCAGACTAGAGGTGGAAGGCCCTGTAGCCAATTATTACTCCTCCGAGCCATCCAGTATGTGCATAAATATCCCTTCTTCCCCTTAATTAGATCCTGGCCACTTTTCTGGAGAAACAGGGCTTTGTGTAAGAAAAGCATGTGTTAGGCAGGGGAAAAGTAGTCACAGAGAGATCCTGATATAACTCATGTGCCAAGCATTCTATGCAGTCAGTGTAAACAAGAATCATAACCAAGGGAGACATAAAATTATATTTGCAGAAATGATACTCTCCAGCATGAAGATTCTTTGAGCCAATGAGCATTGGGTTGCATAGGCAGAGTCTATGACATTAATGATTCCAAGACACACTGCCGATTGTTATAGCACATACCTATTTCTCCAGGAGTTTGGGGTGCACAAGGAACACACGTTTGCACCAACCTTTCACCAAAATGTCAGTTTAAATTCACCACTGGCATAAGTTGGTACAACTCTATTGATGTTACTGAGTCTGGCCAGGCCCACTGTGCTAACATTACTCAGCAGCTGGCATGCCCCCTCATGGTGGGGTGTGGCACAGCAGGCTCTGCTTCTCAGGCAGCCTTCCTCACCGCAACCCCCATCACCTACCACCGACAGGCACTCTGGTCCTGTGGACTACTTCTCATGACTCAGCCTCTAGCCAAGTCACATGTTCTCCCATCCTTCCAGGGTAAACCAAATCCTGTATATCTCTAAATTGCAGTAAGGGTGGTTTAGGTTGGACATTAGGAAAAACTTCCTAATTGTCAGGATAGTTAAGCACTGGAATAAATTGCCTAGAGAGGTGGTAGAATCTCCATCATTGGAGATATTTTAAGAGCAGGTTAGACAAAAGCCTGTCAGGGATGGTCTAGATAATACTTTGTCCTGCCATGAGTGCCAGGGAATGGATTAGATGACCTCTCAAGGTCTTTTCCAGTCCTATGATTCTAGTCCAGCAGCTCCATGACAGTTCTTCAGACCAACTTCATACTTAATAGTCTTTTCCAGCCTTTGGCTCAGAGACCTCCATGCCACTTTCATCAGTAGGGGAACACCAGCCCTCCCTCTACTCTGGGTTCCAAAAGCACAAGTAAAGGTCCCATGCCAGACCTACTTATCCTCCCATGCTTAAAGAGGCTCTAACAGTCTGTGGTTATCCTCTGGCCCCAGCTAGGCCTCCCTTCAAGCAGTCCCATCATTCAAGATTTTGATCAGCTCCTACTGAGCTAGGCTTTTCCTCTCCCTCCAGACTTGACACTTCTCACAGGTGAACCAGGGCAGGCTTGACTGAGCCCAAAGGCTCTCATTAACCCCTTCCTGCCTTGTGTGTGGTTTGTACACACCATCATACCAATGGTGAAATTGTCCTGTTGACTTGTACAATGTATTTCTTCAGGGCCTTTTTATTACACAGAATCCTCCCAGGTTTTCAAAAGCCTTTTATCCAAACCTCTGCATTATCCGAATCCCTTCCTTGTCTCCCATGGGATTCAGATAATGTGGAGGTTCAGATAATAGAGCAGAGAAGCCCATCTTGCTGCTGAATGGCCCTCGCACAAAGCCCTCTGCAACCCCATTGTCACGTGAGTGAGTGAGCAAGGCCATGACAGCGGAGCTGCAGAGGGCTCCCTGCGTTGCTGGTCCAGGGAAGGCTGTGGTCCTGCCAGGGCACAGTCCTGGTGGGGGTCTCTGCTCTGCCAGGGCCGCACTGTCCCCACTACACCTTGCACCTGCAGTAACTGAGAGGGCAGGAGTGGCAATGCAGAGAGCCCTCTGCAGTCCTGTTGTCACATAAGTGCGTGCATGAGGCTGTGACAGCAGAGCTCCAGAGAACTCCCTGCACTGCCACTCCTGCTCCCTGGATTATCCAAGTTCCTGATTAGCTGATAAAATCCAGGCCCGCCATGCTATTTGGATAATCAGGAGTGTACTGTTTCTATATCTTAAATACACATTGAAACCAGCAAAGAGATTAAACTAAACTTAATTTCTGGAAAGTTGGATTTTTCCAATTTACAAAATATTGTAAAGTAAATATTGTCACAGTAGTGCCCAGAGGCTGTTCAGCATGTCTTTCCGTGCTGTGGTACTGCAAATCAGAGCGAGTGATGGAGCTGGAGTTTTCTATTTTCATTGGTTTATATGAGCCTTACACAGTGACAAAAGCTAACTGCCCAGAGCACTGAAAATTACACCTTCAAAAAACTCTGTGTCTTCCCCTAAATTGGTAATACTTTCCACGGTGGCTCTATTAAGTACTTTGATTGCAGAGGGTCGGGGGAGTTGGGTGGGGAGGAAACACGTACATGTACAGGAAATCCTGTGAGACTTTTCCTTGGAAAAAAATTCTAGAAAAATCTCAGAATTTAGAAGCAAGTGTGGATGGGAGCCGGGGGGAGGGGGGGGGTATGGAAGAGGGGGGAGAGAGGAGGAGCAGGAGGGGGAGAGAGGAGGAGCGGGAGGGGGAGAGGGACAATATATTCACCCAGAACTGTGGCTCAGACTAATGAATTATCTCTGCTTGGTTAATTCTCTGGTATTACTAATCAGACAAGAAGCATAAACTGTGGAGTTCATTAGCAAGATCATAAAAGAGTCATACTGACAGAGATCATTTGACTTAGTGACAGGAAGGTCAGTTGCTTACAGGAATGGGTAAATTGCATGCTTTGGGGTTGGGGTGGTTTTTTAAAGAATGCAAGTTAGATCTAATGCAGCTGGTCCAGAAAAGGTCTGTGCTGGAGTTATGCCCAATATTCTGTTTTATTTTTGGCAGATAGGTGGGTGAACATTTCCTCCCAGGGAGGATAAACTAAACTTTCCTTAATCCCCCTAGGCCTGGCTCAAAGCCAGCTGCACAGTACAAGCTTTCCCACACAGTTTACCATTTAGTTCCACCCAGACTTGGGCAAACTTCAGCCCCTTCTTCTCAGTCAGAAGATACTCTCGGAATCAGAAACTGTTAATTGTGTCAAACGATGCAGGAAGGGTTTCCAGCATGGATCGCTGCCCACTAGGGATTAAACGGAGATCATTGAAGTAATTTCTGTGAAGACTTCAAGACAATGCTGAAATCCCAGTCCCAGGGGTTGTCAGGCAGTAGTGTGCGTACCCGCACTCCCAAAGCAGTTATACTAGCAACTACTACAGGTGCAGACTATAATTGTGCTTTAGAAAATAGAATAGCTAGACAAGAGTAGAATGGTGTGTAGTTTGTTTGTTTGTTTTTAAATGTGTTTACCTAGGAAAGCTTCGCTCCACTGAAGCAGCTGGTTTTCAGTAAGGTTTTTCTTTTTAAACCAATTTTCCAGCCAAGCTGACTGAAGCACAAAAGGGGATGAGAAACTTGCCCAAGGTTATACATTAAATCAGTATCTCAGAACACACTATGTATAACCCCAGGTTTTCCTGCCACACAGTTCTTTCCTTTCACCCGTAAGCATTACCTGTTTCTTTGCTAGAGACAGTTACTCAGGTGCCATAAATAGTCATAGTGCCAACAAACCTACCACTGTTGACACAAGTTGAGTAACTGGGCCAGAAAATGAAAACCCAAATCTAGAATCTATGGGATCTGTCTTCCAAGATGCTGGTCAGAAAATTTCAAAGAAAAAAAGAGATTGTGGGTAATCACAAAAAGCTATTTTCTGGGGGGCGGCGTTGTTTTGTTTTGTTTTTTTGGGTGCACTTGAAGTGGTTGGAAACTACTGATAACATGCTAAGCACCCTCAAATTGTGTGGCCAGTGGAACTTTTGGGCACTGAGCGCATGACACGAGATGCTCATTTTCTTGCAGGGTTGGATCCTGTCTGGCTTTTCCCATAAACTCATTTTAATAATTGTTATTTTTGCAAGCACAAATGAGATCACTCTGGTGCCCAATTATGCAGAGGGTAAGGAACCAGGGCATAAGCAGTCTTGCCCAGCGATCATAGCTGAGCTGGAGTCCATACATCCAGGTCCATAGTTGGTGAGCGGGGGCCAGAGGAATTGCTAGAGCCACATTCAATATGCAAGAATCGGGGGTCAAAGACTAGAGATCGGAGGTACTTCCAGACTGGAATCAGGAGGCAGGGTTAGACTTAGACCAAAGATAGTACCGGTTCAGGGACAGGTATGGAGTCACAGCAGGCCCAGAATCTGTTTTGCTGCCCAGACAACATCTTGGGGCACCTTCTAGGGTTAAATAGAGTCGTTGGCCAATCAGAGGGCCACCAAGTACTGGCATCTTGGGTCTCTTGTGCTCTACATGGCACTGTGGGAACATCAGCCATCCCGGGCTCTGCAGACCTGGGTTTTAGCTAATTGCACTCCGAATCCTGCAGGATTAGCCCACAAAATAACAGCAGTATCAATAGCAGACATTGTTTTAGAGTCGGGGTTCCCAAACTGTAATACACATACCCTGGGGTACACAAGACATCTCCAGGGAGGTGGGGGAGGGTAGGTGTACATGGGAAAAATTACATAATGTTGTATTATTATTTTACTTTTTGCATTTTCATAATAGGCTGCTCAGACAAAGCTTTAAAACTCCGTGGGAATTTGTTATATAAAATGCAGTAGTTAATTTACTTCAAGATGTACCCATGAGGACATAGATACACAGAGATGCTGATGTGCAGAGCCCTCACCTCCAATCACTGTAGAGCTCGGGTTCAGTTGCCCGGCAACTGTCCAGTCTAACTGAGCTCAGAACTTAGTGGGTGGAGGTGGGGGGAGCTCAGTTGTCTATGTCGCACTATGTATCTGTACATAACAGTGAAATATGGATAGAGGGCTAAAGACAGGTCGTGTTGAGAACACATAACGTATCAGTGACAAGAAGAGTTGGGGTATGCTGGTAAATCTGGAGGAGGGTGTGCAATAAGAAAAGTTTTGGAACCTCTGTTTTAGAGGATGGTCCTTTGTGATTATCCATTTCCAACTTAAATGCAAAAAGGGGAAGGTATCCACTCCATAAGATGAGACAGGGAGCTTTAAGATTAGGACATATAATGTACTAACTGTTTAGATGGATAAAGGCATACTGAGGAGTTGCATCAAATATTGGTTAGAGCACATAAAACTGTTGTAATATTTAAATGTGTCCCATGGCTGAGTTCTTTAGATTTGCTAGATTGACTAGAGCCACAGCTATTAGCACTCTACATTTTGTCTTCAATTCCTCCTCACAGTAGGAGAAACATAAAAATGAGGGTCATTGCCTGGTCATTACATTACCCCTGGCAGAGAAATGTGCTTTGTGCAAATGGGGAAATATTTTAGATGTAGATTGATGTAATGTTGATTGACCAAAAAAAGACCAAGTAAAAAATAATGGTATTATAATGGTTATTTTGTAGAATAACATTAAAATAATATGCAGTGTAGGATCGGTCTCCTTATCAAAGAAGCTAATATATTTTCATTGTCATCATTTTAAAAGTTGCATTAGCAGGAGCTCTAAAAATGTATTGCTCAAGGTCAGAACAAAACCAAATGAGGTTGAGTGATAATTCAAAGACATTTGACTGTTTACAGTTTAAAAAGTACAATAAATAAAACTCAAACCAAAGCTTCTGGGCAGATTCTTTTATTGCCTCTTGTTTCCTAAGAAAATAGAATTTCAATCAAAGAAATTAATTAAACTCAGAAATGGACTAGATGAAATCTCAGTTTGGAAGATGTGCAATTTCCTGCTGTGAATATGGATTAGGGGTCTATGGTCAGTGCAGTAACACAAACAAACCCACATGGGCCAGACAGGATAGCCAGGCTAAACTCAAAAGTGCAAATTCAGTCACGATTAGTACCAGAAAAGGAAGAGGAAGCACAGACATAGTCTCACAGCATGAACTACTACATGGAGGAAGTATAAAGAGTCCCATTTCAATGTTAGCTGAAGAGCACATGCTGGGGAAGGTGGTGGAAGCTGATTTTAGGTCTCAGGTGATTTTTAGCTTGTACAAGTTAGCTATGAGTGCAAAGGAAACAGGAGCAATTCGGTTTCTTCAGTTTTAAGCCCTTCCACAAGCCTGCTGCCACAATTAATCACAACTGGAGCTAAACCCAGCACAAATGGCAAGATCAGGTTACCCCTCAACTTTGTGGCTCCTGGTCTGTCCCCAGAACCAAGTTTTGCGAGCATTTCTAATGGTCATTTATTTATAGTGCAGCTTTCATCCCAAAGGGTCCCCAGGCACGAAGGCTCCAGTCCTGCTCCCACTGAAGTCAACTCATTCAACTTGGGTGGCTAAAGCTGGGCTTCTAAATTGGTATGAAGCTACCCAGAAAAAAAAGTGTCCTAATTTTCAGAGGTGCTGAATAGTCCTGCTGGGGGGAAATGGGACAATTTTTTTGCAAAATTAAGTCAATGGGAGAGGTGTGGTTCAGGTCTAGTGCGGAGCCCCATAACTCTCATTGACATTACTGGGAGCTGAGGTTGTTGTCATTTGACAATAGTAATGAATCAGAGAGGGAGTCATTTTTCATAAGAAGGACCATAGTATTATCGGTAAAGCCATGCTGCTCTTATCTTTCTGTTTCAATGTAGAGCTTCTGCCTAGACCCTTCCCACATTTCTTCCCCGCCACCCCCAATCTGGTTGTTCTGCTACAGTTTTAAAGAAACAGAAGGCATCTTCATATGCACCTATCACCTCTGAAAATCTGCATCTGCACAGACAACGTCATGAAGCAATGTGGCAATACTCTTCTGTGTTTGCTTATTATTATCGTACCCCTGGGAATGCAATACATGCTCAGAAATAGTTAGGCCCCTAATTAGGCATCTAAATCCTTATATGTGGGCACACACATTTTAAAGTTTGTGTCATCTTTTGATATTACTCACTTTCATAAGACTCATAAGAGTTTTTAAAAGCAAAAGTGTTGAAATGAAATCAGTTGCAGAAACCAATTCTGAGAAAAGAAAATCTGTGTAAAATAGGGGTGGGCAAATTTTTGGGCCCAAGGGCCACATTGGGGTTACAAAACTGGATAGATAGAGGGCCGGGTAGGGTAAGCTGTGACTCCCCAAACAGCCTGACCCTTGCCCCCTCCCGCTTCTCACCCCCTGACTGCCCCCCTCAGAACCCCCAACCCATCCAATGCTCCCTGCTCCTTGTCCTCTATCTGCCCCCTCCCGGGGCCCCCTGCCCCTAACCGCCCCTTGGGACCCCACTCCCTACCCAACCCCCCTGCTCCCACTCTGATTGCCCTGATCCCATCCACACCCCCGCCCCCTGACAGGCCCCCGAGACCCCACACCTATCCAACACCCACTCCATTCCCCATCCCCTGACCGCCCCCCCAGAACCTCTGCCCCATCCAACCACTCCCTGCTCCCTGTCCCCTGACTACCCCCGGGGACCCCAACTCCTTATACAACCCCCCAGCCACAGCCCACTTACCATGCTGAGCATAGCATGCAGAGCAACATGTCTGGCTGCCGCGTCAGCTGGAGCCAGACACACTGCCGCTCTGCTTGACATGAGCGTGCAGCTCCGCCACCCAGAGCGCTGCCCACACAGTGGCGTGATTCTGCAGGGGATAGGGGATGAGGGGAGAGGCCGAGGGCTAGCCCCCCAGCTGGATGTCGCCCGGAGGCCATAGTTTGCCCACCTCTGGTGTAAAATATATTCCACAACAACATGTATGGAAGGCAGTTGTATTGTGCACAGGTAACTACTACATATCTCACTTGGAACAAGTTTTATAGATGACAGCAAGATATTCCTTTTAATTTACTGGCTGACTGTGCATGCAAAAGAAAAGGCTTTTGCAAGCTATTCCATATGTTTTGCACCTGGTTGTGCTAGACTCCTGGTTGAATGAAATTGCACAAAGGATATAAATGCCTTGAAAGCAATGACACACCTCTCTGGATGTTTAATCTCAGACAGGGACTAAATGCACATCAACTGCTATATATTAAGAGCTATATTTTCTTAACAGTTAAGTTACAACCTCTCGGTAAATCACAGACCAAACAGCTTTGTCTAATTAATATTAAATCAAAAGAGCTCAGGGATATGTAATGCAGACAAGAAAAAAAACACACATCTTGATTTGGAGACTTTGAAGGCATTTCCTCTACTATGTTATAGTTTCTCTCCAAAATATTTCATCACACAGTTTTCCACTATGATGCCTGCTGTTATATGGCTAATACAATGAAGGGATAGTTCATTTGTTTCATCAGTTTAATCAAGTTTTGCATATTCCACAAACCCAGGTTATGGTTCAGAAGTGACATTGTGCACGTGTAACCGCACATCTTCTGGGTGTGGTTTTCTGTCCCATCAAGTGGCACCGAGACCACTTAGAGAGTTAAATGAGACTTCTCTACAGCCTTAGCTAACAGCCAGTTGGCTTTTAGCTCATGCAGTAGAGGCCCATGCACTAAGCTCCAGAGGTCCTCAGTTCGATCTCACTTGTCAACGACTGAAGTCTGTCGGCATTACAAACGACCACCCCAATTTCTCAACAATCCTCTTTCTCCACTTGCGGAAACACTTAAATCAATAAAATGTAACGATGTTATTGTGGCAAACTTGTTTTAGAATTAAATGCAGGGATTTCAGTCTCTGGAATGTTACCAACAGTGAGGCCTTGTGCTGTGGGGAAAAAAGGCTGCAATTTTGTTTTGTCTTTGATTAAAAAGAGAAGAAAAGTTGGATTTATTTATTTTACTCACTAACAATCCAATCCAAGTCCCATAATCAGTGGGAGTCTATTGACTCTAGTGGGACTTGGATCAGGCTCTGAAGATCTAGAACCTCTCTTCACACATAAAGAACTTTCATTCCTTGTTTGGTTCTTCTTTCCACTAAATATAAGGTGGGAAAGGGAACACAAGGTGCAGATCCGCCAAAGTAATTAAGCTCCTAACTTCCATGGATATCAGTGGTCGTTAGAAACCTAGATACCTTGGAGGATCTGAGCCAAAGTGTCTTACCCAAGCTTGCTCAGCAGGTCAGTGGCAAAACCAGGAACAGAATCCAATTCTTCTGACTCCACCATATGCCCCACATCAGATCAAAGAGCAAAAAACATTAGCTGTGAGACTGACAGTTAAACTCGTGAACCTTAAGCAAATCTCATTCACTGTTTAAAGGCAGACTGTAGTTCACAAGATGATAGATAGTTTAGGAGAAGCCTGTAGACTTTTCCTGCCAGCTAAACTTGGATGGGGGGGGAATCCACCGTGTATAGCTAGGAACCAAATGCTTCTGCTCTTTCTAGAGAAAATACTGTTTATCAACAGCAAACTAGATTTTTGAAAAGGATTTATGCAAACATTTATTTAATAACTTTGATCAGATATGGCATTTCTTCCATGTAATTTGTGTAATACAAATACAGCACAAGAGTTTTTTTTTCCACCATAGGAAATGAGAATTATTAAACATGGCACCGAAAAGCAAAGGAATGTGTTTATTGACATGAAAAATGATCCAGCAGATACAAAAGCCTTTATATGTTAATTGCTAGATGCCAGTGCAATTTAGAGACTGGCTGGAGAAAGGAAAGAATTCTTGTCCAAAAAGCATTGGCTTTTCCTTAACCACCAGTCTGATTCAAGACTACATCTTGAAAGTATTTCTGGTTGTGTTTTGAACTGTGACACTGGGTCAGTACCCGAAAGCATCCTCACTTCATATTGATGTGGTTACTAGCTAGGAGGCATAAAGGAAGTAAAGGATTTCCTCTCAGCTTGATTATTGAATGCTCAAACTGTTTCCTGAAGTAAACAACACTAAAGCCATCTGGTTTTTCTAAAACAAAAAACAAAAAGGGCAACACCAGTAGCAACCGGTGAATGGAAAAATACAGGTTTGTAGCCATGTAATGAAACTTGTCTTCATCTGAAAGGAAACAAAAATACATACACACTAAACAGGATTAGAAGTGTTATGTCTATGGTACTGTATATCTCATCTCATAAAAGAGAAGAGAAAAAGAGAGAGCATGACTTCGTTGCCAGCTAGTTAGAGACACTTTAGAGATGCTCCATGGTATGCCAACTTAAAATACAATTTACTACATTCTTTAACGACAGCCTATTGATGTACAGTTTAAGGGAATCTTTACACTCTGAAAAGAGAGAGGAAAGTCAGTGTAATGAAGATTTCTCAGGTTTGTATCCCTGTGACTGTGGAACTATGAAACATTTCCCTAGGGAGGGGAGTTGTCTTTCATCCTGAAGCCCTTCAAAAACTAGAATATGCAGAACTGAAGTACAGCAGCCAACTGGAACACTTCACTAAGCCAACGGGAAGAGGAAATGTTTGGCCCAGCAAACAGGCAGATCCTCTCTCTTACAAACTATGCCATGGGGTCTTTACTATGTGTGCAACACAGATGAAACACAGGTCGAATCATGAAGACAGACAGTTGTTTAGACTCAGTTTGTCCACTTCAAAAGAACTGTGGCTCAACACACCTGAGGAGTTGAACCTATGGTTCCTGATCCAGTGAACCCAAAGCCTCTAAGCCATCCTTTCACATATTTGAATAGGGTGATAACTCTAACAAGCCACAGATGCCCTGCATTGCTCCCAAAGGCTTATTTCAAAGATGGTGCAAGGGGCAGATTGCACTAAACCAGCCTTTGGGGGAGAGAGCGGTGGAGGATCCATATTCAAAATCATAAATGAAGACAAACCATAACATCCGAGACAAAGAAAGTGAGTGCCAGAGGGGAAAGAGGTATGCCACTTCCTCTAGAATGTGTCTTAAAATGATGCTGGGGCTTCCTTTCTGCAACCATAGGAAAAGGAACACAGATGCTGAGAAACAGACATGAAACCCAGTGGGTGAGGAAAACAGTTTACTGATCTGTTCCAAACTGTGCATTGCCGTGCAGTCCACAGTTCAGTGAACCATCCTGCAAAAAGCACCCAACTGCAGCTGGTTTATATATTAGCCTAAATTCAGGATTATGTAAAAGGGAAAAAAAAACTGACTATGATGGATTTTGGCTTCTCGCCAGCTGAACAAGATTCACATTCCTCTGATGAGGCCTGAAAAACAGGTTTTGGCTGAAGTTTTGTACAGCATGTGGTATCTGTGGTAATGTTTGTGGCTCTTCCTATTGTCTGGCCAATTAGTTCCATTTTCTGTTTTCTTTGGAGTTACTGTTATGTCCTGAATTGTTGGAATCTGAATTCTGCTGAAAAACAACATTGTTTCATGGAGCATTATTACATGTATGCATATGACAGACTCAAGAGATGTTCATATGCTTTTCATCCAAAGGCTAGATTGCTAGAACTGCTTGGGAAAAAGTTTTGTTTGTCATTATAGTGAGGAGGTGTGGCCTCCCTCAGAGAGTGACAGGGACAGACCACAATACGCCCCCTCGTGGCCAAACAAAGTCCCGTCTGCCCCGCCGGAAGCGGAGGGGCGGGACAGAAAGGGAAGTACAAAAAGCAGGCCCTGCAGCTCAGTTGGACTGGAGCCACCACAGGAGATGGATGTATCCTGCCTGCTGCTGGAGGCTGCAGAGGAGCTGCCTCCTGAGGACTGGCCAAAACTCCCAGGACTGTTGGCTGACCAAGATGCTGAGGAGTTGCCAGGCTGCTGCCTGAGGACTGGCCAGATCTCCCTGGGCTGCCAGCTGATTGAGATGCCAAGGAATTGCTAGGGCTGCCACCTGCAGACCGGCCAGAGCTCCCTGACATGACAGATGCAGGTACACCCAAGGGGGAGAGTAGGAAGCAGACCAGGGAGACCAGGCACCAGTCTGGCTGGGAGTTGGTTTAATGCAAGGTCAGTGTGTTGTCAGCAGATACCTGCTGACCCAGTGGTGAACCACTCTGCCATTGTAGGGCCCTGGGCTGAGATGTGGTGGAATTGGGTGGGCCTGTGTCCCCCCTGTTACCCCGCCCCTGGAGTGGAAGTACTCCCCTTCCTCAGGCCAGGAGCCCTGTGCTCCTTGGGTACACCCCTGCCTGAGCCCCATAGACTGTGCTTGGTGCTCACCCTTACCTAGGGCTCCTTGACTGCTTAGCTGTTCTGCCCTGTTTGCTGCCCCACTCTGGCTGAGGGCCTGGGACTCAGGCTGCTGTACAGCTCTGCCTGGCCAGAGGACCAGAACACTAGGTGTAGCTACTCTGCCCCCACCCCCTTTGAGCTCACCTCAGCGAGGAAGTGTGGCCTCCCTCAGAGACACACACTGAGAGATGGCCATGCAGCCGACAGTCATCATTTTGAGGTTTTATTAAAAAACAAAAGCTAAATATTGTTTTCAGCAACTGTAAACCAAAAGTGTTTTGATTTAAATCAAAGAGATTCAGGGATTAGTTGCCAGAAAAACAAAAATGTCCATTTTGATGTAAAGCCATTTAAAAAATTAATTTTTTTTTTGGAGGAAAGATTTTTGACTGAAGCTGAGGTACCAGTTCTCAGCTCTAGTAATATGGATGTAGCAATTTAGGTAGCTGATTTATTTTAAGGGAAAGAGAAGGCTTGTCTCTAAAGCAAAGTGCTGGGAAAGCGGGGCACTTTTCCTGGCTCGGCCACAGTTTGCTTGTGTGGCATTGGACAAGTCACCTACCCTCTCTGTCTGTGAAAGTGGAGTAACATTTTAACCCTGGAAGGTAGGTTTTTGGGACTCCGCTCCTTAGTATTTGTAATGGGATTTGAGACAGTGGATGGCAGGCCAAGTATATAATAAGCCAGGGGTGGCCAAACTGCAGCTCGTGAGCTGTATGCAGCTCTTTTATAGTTAAAGTGCAGCTTGCAGAGACCACCATGGCTCCCCCCTTCTCTGCCTACTAGACTGGGAAAGAAGCAGGGGGTGAGGGAACTCCGGTCTTCTGCTCAGTGGTGGGGCTAGGGGCTTCTGCACAATTTAAAGGTCCCCCCGCAACAGCTTGAGTCATGCCCCCCTTTACCTGCAGCAGCTCCTACCTGCAGCAGCTCCTCCCTGCAGCTCCCAGGTGTTAGCTCCCTGCGGAGAGGCAGCAGCAAACATCTGGGAACTGCAGGGAGGGGCAGCAGTAAAAGCAGCGACCCTCCTGGCATCTCCCAGCTGTTTGCTGCTGCCTCTCCCCACAAACACAGCGCCCAGCTTGCCCGCTCCAGCAGCTGCCATGCAGGGAGGGGACCCAGCAGCACCATGTGACCGAGCTGGGCCTGTGGCATGTGCCCAGTGAGGATGGGAAGCCCCAAACCCTGGCAGGCATGCCCCCTCTCTTGAACTTCTGAAGCTTGTTGTATGCAGCTCAGAGGGCCAGTTAGTTTGGCCACCCCTGTAATAAGCTGAGGCGCTGAAATACTCTTTCATTTGATAGTTTGAGAAACACAGTTAAGGTTATTGTATAAAGTCCCTTACTCATCTAGAATAACTATGGCTGTGATTTTCAGAGGCGCTTAAGGCAATTAAACTTCTATTGAATGTCAATGGAATGAAGGCACCTAAGTCTCTTGGGCTCTTTTGAGAACTCCAGTCTGTGTTCTTATGCAATACCCCATATTCACCTGGTCATGGTCATATGCTTAGGGCTAAAGGGCTGTACGGTTACTATGTGTTTCTATTCGTCTTTCCCTCCCTCTTGCTCCAAGGATGTGTTTGTTGCTGTCTAGCTTTTGTCCTTTTCCTCCCCACTCTCACCATTATTGGTAGATAAACAAACAGTAAGTAGACCTCTACCTCGATAGAACGCTGTCCTTGGGAGCCAAAAAATCTTACCGTGTTATAGGTGAAACCATGTTATATTGAACTTGCTTTGATCCACCAGAGTGTGCAGCCTCGCTCCCCCAGAGCACTGCTTTACCACGTTATATCCAAATTCATGTTATATTGGGTGGCATTATATCGAGGTAGCAGTGTAGACTGTACAGCTGTATCTCCCTCTCCAGCTGCACTTCTTCCTGTATTATGGGCCTTATTGGATCCCTATGTCTAAATCAAGAATCTCCATCTAAAACTAATATAAGGCAACTGTGAATTCATCTCAGAGTTAAGGGAAGTAGGGGAGGTGAAATATAATTCAGTTGATTTTCTGTATTGGCTTAAGTCAGTAAAACATTTGAAAGTGGAACCAAAAGAAACCAATAAAGTGAAAGTTAGTAATGGGGTCCAGTACAAAGACAGCAATTTCATGAGCATCTGGAAGTTAAGAACCTTAGACAGGGTGTAATTATTAGAGCTTTCCCTATATTAGCACCAGAATGTGCTAATAAAAGACATGCAGTGGTTAATAAACTGAAACACCAGTCATTAGGGCAACGTGACTTTCATTTATGGAATAAGAATGCTTTTAGATGAAATGAGATGGGCTTAGTAAAAGGAGATCATTTGCTTAAGGTTAAGTTATTTTTACTCCTATTAAATGGCCACACTGCTGCACCAAGATTCAATAAAAATAAAGCACAGAACATGGAATCCCTTAATCTAAGTGCTTTTGAGAAACTCACTATAAGGGACGCAGGCACAAAAGTCTTACTGAAGGTCAGCCACTTTGGAAAATCCCACCTCTAGACTTCATGGCAATTTATACAAGAAGCCAGACATCTAGATATGGTGGTTGTGCCCCTCTAACATTCTATAGCATGCTGTCAGTAGTTTGCAAGTTGCAGATCAATATGCTGGTGTTTGGTCCCATTCATGCTAATGGAACAAGAAATTTAATTTCATATTCCATCATCAATGTTCAGGCAGTCTGAAGTTCTTGTTGGTTGCAGTGTAGTTCTAAAATATGTTGAACACCTGCAGTTTATTTACTCAGTATTAAGTTTGAAAAGGGTTATGCCCGCTGTGATGGGTTGCCCCCTTTAAGGTGCCACCTGATGTACTGGGATACCACTGAGCCTGCCTGTTCCGCCAGCCTGGGCCCCCTTTTTACCCTGTCTTGCTGAACCAGGCTATTAAACCTCCTCTAGTACTCACACAGGCAGGGCCACAGCCCAGATGCAGAATGACATAGACACTGAGATCAGCTCTGGGAAGACTCAGTTTAAGGGACTTGCCCCATCACTCAGGTGCCCAACTCCTTTGGAGTGCAGACCCAAAGGTATATTGTCTTGCACTGTATAGAAAGATCTCAGTGTGGAGAAAGAGATGCACAGCATTTCCCCCCCACACACAAAATCTGGGTGGCACAAACAGGGTTATGTTATAAACAAGAAATAAGTTTATGAACTACAAAAGACAGGTTTTAAGTGATCATAAGGGATAGCAAGCAGAACAAAGCAGATTACTGAGCAAATATAACAAAACACTCATACTAAGCATAAGTTCTTAAAGAGACTGGTTTCAAGAAGTAATTTCTCACCCTAAATGTGGGAGGGAGTCAGGGCTCTGGGTTGGCAGTGCAGACTCTGGGGTGGGTCCAAGGATGAAGAGGTTGGGGTGCAGAAACGGGCTCTGGGTTTGGGGGAGCTCAGGGCAGGGGCAGAGGATTGGGGGACAGGGTTGGGGCATGGGCTTACCTCTGGTGGCTCCCGGTCAGTGGCATAGCTAGGGTGCAGAGGCAGGCTTCCTGCCTGGCCTGGCACTGTGGACCATGCTGTGCCCCGGAAGCGACCAGCAGGTCCAGATCCTTAGCAGAGGTGCACAAGTGGCTCCACGTGGCTCTCGCCCACACGCACCATCACTCCCAGCTCCCATTGGCCAGTTCCCAGCCAATAGGAGTGTGGAGCTGGTGCTCGGGGCGGGGGCTCCGTGGCCCCCTGCCTATGAGCCGGACCTGCTGCTGGCCCCTTCTGGGTAGGGACTCTAATTTTACTGCTAGTTTTTACTGGCCAGCTGCCAGGGTCTCTGGCTGCTGAGCAAGGTGGTCGTGGAATGCAAGGCACTGGGGTCAAGTACTGAGTCGCGACTCAGACTTTGAAAACCACTAATCTAGTCCAAGCCCCTGCTCAAAGCAGGACCAACCCAACAAAATCATTCCAGACAGGGATTTGTCAAGCTAGGCCTTAAAAACCTATAAGGAGGGAGATTCCACCACCTCCCTTGGTAACTCATTCCAGTGCTTCACCATCCTCCTAGTGAAAAAAAAATATCCAACCTAAACCTCTCCCACTGTAACTTGAGACCATTCTTCATAAAACAACATTCCCAGCCTCCACACAACTCTAATGGAAACATATTAATGCAAGTGCAGAACTTATTCAGGCAATAAGCCAGCAGATAGGGTGCCTTTGATTCTGTTCTGGCTGGCAGAGATAGAGTACACAAGGTATCTTTGCTCATTATAGTTCAGCCAGGAAAGGGAGAAAGTAGTACCTCTCCTCTTTTTGCCAGCATGATCAGGAGAACTCGCTGTAATACTGAGTCTGTCTCTTGTACCCCCTGCCACAAGCACGTTGAATCAGGCATTTCCTTCACTATCCACCTGTAAGCAGCTGCCACGGTCTCTGGCTGCTGAGTAAGGTGACCCCAGTGCCTTGCATTCCACGACCAAGTACTGAGTCGCGACTCAGACTTTGAAAACCACTAATCTAGTCCAAGCCCCTGCTCAAAGCAGGACCAACTGGTGCATGTATGCCTCCTCAGCTTCTGGTGCCTTCAGGCCAGACTATGGCCTGTCTTTTAGTGCAGAGCATTCCACCATTGTTTCACAGACAGAAACTTTTGAGAATTTGACCCATTATTCTTTCTGTCCAACATGCCATTTACAAGACTGTGCCACATTTAAACACTGCCAGCAGAAGATAGGAAGTTTCTCCCTTCATTTAGCATCTGATGATCTTTTCAGTTATTCTCTTAAATGCTTAAGAAATTCCTTCACGGATTTGTTTCTAGTGAAAATTAAGTATGTTAGAGCATTTTACTGTCATGTTTGAAATTACTGCATTTTCTACAATATGCTACCTGATTGTTACGTGTGCTTGGTTGCATGTTTGATGTGTAAAAATATTTATTGAAAAGGTAAGTGGAGATTTGGGGGTGAGGGACAAGAGATCCAACCCCCAAATTTATATTCTACATTTACATAATATTTCAGTTATTTATATTATAGTAGTACCAGGAGGCCTCCACTGAGGCCAGGACCCCACTGTGCTAGACACATAGTGAGAATCCTTGCCCCAAGAGCCAGGGGAGGCTCCAGGCCCCAGCACGCTAAGCATGTGCTTGGGGCAGCATGCCGCCGGGGGCGCTCTGCCGGTCGCTGGGAGGACGGCAGGCAGGGTCCCTTCAGCAGCATGCGGGCAGAGGGTCCGCTGGTACCGCAGCTCCACCGAAACCGTGGGACCAGTGGACCCTCCGCAGGCACACCTGCGGGAGGTCCACTGGAGTCGCGGGACCGGCAACCAGCATTGCGCCCCCCACGGCATGACGCAATGCTTGGGGCGGCGAAATGTCTAGAGCCGCCCCTGCCAAGATCTTGCAGTCTAAATAAATAAGACTGATAAAGGAAGTATAGCCCCATTAACAAATGGGAAACTGACACATGCTAGATTAAGGTTTCAGAGTGGTAGCCATGTTAGTCTGTTTCAGCAAAGACAACGAGGAGTCCTTGTGGCACGTTAGAGACTAACAAATTTATTTGGGCATAAGCTTTTGTGGGCTACAGCCCACTTCATCAGATGCATGGAGTGGAAAATACAGTAGAGAGGTATATGCTGTGTATTATGAAAAGATGGGAGTTGCCTTACCAAGTGGGGAGTCAGTGCTAACAAGCCAGTTCAGTTAAGGTGGAAGTGGACTATTCTCAAAAGTTAGTTTTCCCCCTGCTTTTACTCATACCTTCTTGTCAACTGTTTGAAATGGGCCACCTAGATTACACTGAACTCATTATCAGAGGGGTAGCCATTGTTAGTCTGGATCTGTAAAAGCAGCAAAGAATTCTGTGGCACCTTATAGACTAACAGACGTTTTGGAGCATAAGCTTTCGTGGGTGAATACCCACTTCGTCAGATGCATGAGCTGAACTCATTAGCACTACAAAAGTGATTTCCCCCCCCCTTCCTTGTTACCTGTTGAGAATAGCCCATTCCCACCTTAATTGAATTAACTCATTAGCACTGACCCCCGACTTGGTAAGGCAACTCTCATCTTTCATATGTGGTGTATTTATACCTCTCTACTGTATTTTGCACGCCATGCATCTGATGAAGTGGGTTTTAGCCCACAAAAGTTTATGCCCAGATAAATTTGTTATTCTCTAAGGTGACACAAGGACTCCTAGTTGTCACAGCTAGATTAAGTGATTTGCCCAAGATTATTATGAGTCTCAGTCCAGTCCCTTCACCACACGATCATCCTTCCTCCAACTGGCCAAGTTCATCTAACTGAGAACTACTACAGTAAGTGTCATACCTTGCAGATAAGGAGAGAAATCCATGTCTTTTGTGTTTAAATCACTGTCACTGGATTTCACATTGATAGCAGTTGTGCCAGCATCAGCTTTGGCTTCCCTGGCAAAGGCCTGAAAGAAAAACCCATAAGTGGGATCGAAGATCCTCTCTTTTTGAGACACAGAATAAACAGTTGTCATTCTCCCTCCTCCTATTCCGAACAAAGGGATGACAATCATCACAGCTGGTGAGGAGGAGAAAAGGGGAGTAAAATGGAGCAGAGAAAGAGGTCTGCATAAAGATGCTGCACTAAAATCTCTTTTCTTTCTCCTCTACTTTTCTACAGGCTTGTCATCATCTAAAACGCTTTACATAGTCTCAACACAATGGAACTGAGCTCCCCACACCACCCCCCATAAACCAGACTGCGTTTTGCAGCTCAGGGAAGGAGAGGCATTCCAGAAGCCATGCTCTGGAGACGCCTCTCAGCAGCCATGTACACAAATTGCCCAAGCCAGAGTTTAAGCAAGCAGTCTCCGCCCCCTCTTCCAAATATACTGAGGAAAAACAAACTGGATTTTGCCGGAGAGCCCTGCTGACAGAACAGCTCCACATCTACTCTCCGGCTGCAGCAGTAGGATTCTTTCCACTCCCTGCCTCTCACAGAGAAGCTGAGCACATAGCATAGTTCCCAGTGGAGTAAGAAATATGGGTCACATGGGCTGCCTTAGGCCCTGCTGAAAGTTCCTTTCATTGTCTAGGGGGGAATCCATTTTAAAGAGGTGCAAAGCCAGGTTATACATCAAAGTCCTTGCAGAGTACTTTGAGACCTTGGATCAAAGGCACAGACTCAAAGCGCAGAGGATTATTATACAGCTACTTTCTCTTCGGCTGGTAGCAGTCACCTTCAATGCCAAAAAATACACTGGCAACCTACCATTTGAGCAAAATTATTATGAGGGATATAGACACAACTGAAAGTCAAATATTCATCGGAAAATGCAGCTATACAATATTTAGGGGGGTGGGAGGAGGGTACAAAGCAAAACCTTTAGAAAGTCTCTCACCCTGCCCCCTGCTATGTCCGAGTCTAAGAATTATTCTCTCACATGTTAACTTTAGCTCTGCGGTAGTTACCTCATTATCCAGCCTAGCAGCTTTTTTCCTTCTGGCTTTGCTGATGGCTTTTTTCCCCCATCCATACAGCTGCGTTGGAAATCGTCATGCTTCAGTGGTGGGGGGGGAAAGAAAAAAATAGTCTGTGGATTCTGTGGCGCCCCTTTTGCTTGTATGGGTCATTATCTTGCTCTTGGTTAACTCTTGTAGCATTTGTCTCTGTAGAATGAAAGCAGATAATAACCCTTGTTGAGCCAGGGCCAGCTCAAGTCAGAGTCAGGCAAGGCTACCCGGGACTTGGTGTTGTTACAATGCAGCATGCACATCTCAACACTGAAATCTGGAATAAATATGGGGGGACCAGACGTCCTGATAAAATCGGGACCATCCTGATATCTAGGCGTTTGTCCTGCATCCCTCCCCACCGATGTTTGGTCGGGACGCAATTTGTTCCGATATTTCACGGTACTTCGTTTTGTTTGTCTGGGTTTTTTTATGTTTTGCTCCATCGGCGGCAGTCTGCTTTTTTTTTTCCTCCACCAGTGGACCCGCCCCCTTGTTCCTGATATTTTCTTCCTCATCTGGTCACCCTAATAGATAAGATATCACTGGGTACGGGTCTCGCCATCACCTTGACCACTACTCTAAATACAAATAAGGGACGATGTTTGCCTCACTACCCTTTGTCAGTTTTGTCTAATCGCACTTCCTTGCCCCACCGGGGTGTCCGAGAATTTATACATTAAAGATAGACGCACTCATTACTGTTGTAATGGGGGCCATACTCCACACACACGCACAGAGGAATCCAATCCTGATCAGAACCTTTGGCTGCTAGCACAATTCACATAATTGAATTTTCTGCATATAACGTGGTTTTGTGAGCAATGTTCATTCACCTGATCCCCCACTGATCATGCAGAGAGGTCCTATATCAGGCAGTGCATGCCAGAAATGCTCTCATAATAAGAACTTCCTGTGAAAGTTACAAAGCAGGATTGTAGACAGCAATTTCACCCATCACTAAAGCAGTAACTAAGAATGCCAAGCATGCACAACACCAAATACCAGCTGAAGCTGATCTGAGAAAACAGTTCATGTACATGCCGAGTCAAGCCTGAATCAAGGGCTTTTGATTGAAGCTTGAGTTATTTATTGGCACAACCCAAAGAAGCCTCTCAAGAAGCAGTCCCCTCATCAGTGAGCTCTTGCTGAGAGCAAAACACAGTAACAGTTACATTCCTGAACTGATCATTCTTGTGCATTTTGTCGGCACATCAGTAATGATCTTCTCTCCATTTTGCCTCTCTGTTTGAGAGCTCCTTCTTAAGGGTCTGTCTTTTCTGTATTCGGCTAGCCTGGTTCTAACAGAGTATGTACACCTTCCCTTGAACGTCATGGCTCTGCAGAAATTTCACAGCTTCAGTGCACGCTTCCAGCTGTAAGTCACAAGCAAGTGAATCTGACTACATGCTTTGCTTTTGGCAGCTCTTATAATCCGGCATTGTAGGAAAGGTTCAAGCTTTCAGCAATGTAACTAGGGAAAAGGAGAAGGTTTTTTTTCCTCCTATTCTTTTTGCCTTTCTACATTGCAACAAGCTTCCTCTGATCCTGGGAAAAACAAACTGCCAGGCAATTTGCACATACTGCTACTGACCCTTGTACTTCAGCATAATTATTACTATTAGCACAAAGTATCCTTCCCCTTTGATCAGTCTGTACAAGCCTTTCACCGATGGGGATTGCATAGATTATAAGGCCCAATACTGATCTCTTTTATACTAATCTAACTGTTCACTTCAGTGGAGTTACACCTGATATACAATAGTGTAAGTAAGAGCAGAACAGGACCATATCTACATAGTGATCTTCAGGTAAGTATCTTAAAAATAGTACTAAACTTTTTTCTATTTAACTGTTTCACATGCTTAATTGGCAGAACTTGAGGCATTATCTGTGCTAGTAGAAACACTCCAACTCATAGTCATGTTAAAGAGAGAGATTGAGCCCTGGTCTATGCTTAAAATTTAGATTGACCTAGATATGTCTCTCAAGGGTATGGAAAAATTCACACACCTGAGAGCTGTAATTACACCAGCCTAACCCCCAGTGCAGACATGGCTAGGTCGATGGAAGAATTCTTCCATCAGCCTAGCGACTGCAACTTGGGGAGGTGGATTACCTAAATCAATGGAAAAACTCCTTCCATCAATGTAGGAAGCATCTACACTGCATCCGCATAGCTGCAGCATTGCCACTGTTCCATCCATCATGTACCCATGCCCCAAGACTAGCCACAATTCATCCCTACTAACTCATCAGCGTAAGGCCTAAATTCTGATTTACAACTCAAAGTGAGTAAAGATCTAAATTTACAAGTAAACCCATTGGGTTTATTCTGCAAATAGTAATCTTGAAATCAATGGGACTACTTGCAGATTGAGGCACTACCCAGGATTATGAGTAAGGGTACCAGAATCTGGTAGTAATTTGTGTCCTCCTCAAATCCTTACCACCATCATCTCTTACGTGGTCTCTTCTTCCCAGGTCTCATCCTCAGACCTACACCACTATTTTCCCCTCTTGAGGCTTAGATCTGACCTGTATCTAAGTTATTTTAATCTATTTCAGATCATTTGGCTGGAAGAGAGAGGTGACGCTTGCTTTGTTCCTTTCTCTCAGCCTCAGTAGCTTCTAAGATTAATGGGAGAAATAAATGGACTAAAAATGTATTTTCGTACTTGAGCAAGTTGCCTAGTTCTGATGATCTTAGACAGACCAGGCCCAGGCAGTCTTGGGTGACTGAAGTCAGAGAAGTTACAATAGAGATGTTTTCAGAACCATATGCTAGGGGGGTTGTCACACACATCATAGCTTCTGCAGGCCAAAGTCATTGCACACAATGCATCCCTCAATTCCCACCCCAACAAAAGCTAGGTGTGTGCCGCCTTCTCCTCCTCCCCCTGCCCCCCACACACTGTAGGGACTCCCTGAAACTCCACATACCACCTCTTTATGGCAGAGGCTCTGGGTGGCCCCCATTCCCCATGACACCAGGGACTTTGTGTGCCCCCACTTACCCCCCCCACACACACACACACACATTATTATGTCTCTTTTTTCTGCCTGGGAGAAGTCATTCAGGGTTCCAACATTTTAAACTATTTGGGGACAATAGGTAGAACTGAGATGGGGATGTTGTTAGGCTGGAAGGCATTTATGGCTGCCATCAACTGGTTCTTTGATCTACAGACAATTACAGACTAGACTGAAGCTGCTGAGTCTGCTAACCAGATGCCAGCGATTCTATATGTCCCCCATTTTCTGACATTCTGATTTTCATCCAAGTCAATAGGATTATGTTCCATGGTGTCTAGAACAGTCCCTGAAATGTTCAAATGTTATCACATTACACCCAAACAGAGAAATGCCACCAAACTGTGTGAAGGACCTCACTTCAAACCACTGACAGGTGGCAGTGAGAACGGGAAAGAGGAAACTGAGCATGAATCTGGGGAAGACACTGAAAGAGTTTAAAACTCTGTCTGGAGTAGTTTGAATAATTATCTACTTGCTGTTAAACAGACAAATTAATTTTGGAGATTTTCCTCCTATTAATGAGGAAATAGCTTACAGAAGTGCATTTCCCTATTTATATGCAGGCAAGTAACAATTCACCACTACTACTATGGAACCAGTAACATTCCACAGTAGATCAGCCTCAAATTAACTAGCATTTATGTTGCCTTTAGGAGAATTAACACCATCTGCTAACTAAGGAACAGGACAGTCAGAAATGCTTCAAGACATGATGGACTTAGTGCAACCCTTTATTCAATTTCAGAGTGGCAGTGTTCAAAACCAATCACAGAGTTTCTCATGTTTCTTTCCTCAGGTCATAGGTCACCCCAGGTGGCTCTTTGCTTAGCCCAGGCTCACAATACCCAGTAAATTTTGCAGCAAGATTTGTTTCATAACAAAACTCTAAGCCAGTCAAGTTTCACTGGGCTTTGACTTGAAATACAGCCTGAAAGCTAGCACTCACTAACTCTCCTCTCTTCTCCGGAGGAAACACACACCTTTCCAAAGGAAGCTGTTAGGAGCCGATGTGACGATCTACCCAAAGAAAACCACTTGACACGCACAATGCCACATTTTACTGCTCCTACACAATCTAGGAACTAGGCTATATATTTTTGAGCACCATTTACCAGCACCGTAACTATTTACAGATAGACAGCACTCTCACAACAGAAGGCCTCCTCTGCCAAGGAATGAACAATCATAAACTAGAGACCTTGCTCTGAAGCATCAGAGATGGGACACTGAGAACAGTCTAGATCCATCCTCTTTGGAACCCCCTTTCAAGTAGTTAAAAGCAGCTATCAAATCCCCCCTCATTCTTCTCTTCTGCAGACTAAACAATCCCAGTTCCCTCAGCCTCTCCTCATAAGTCATGTGCTCCAGTCACCTAATCATTTTTGTTGCCCTCCGCTGGACTCTTTCCAATTTTTCAATGTCCTTTTTGTACTGTGGGGCCAAAACTGGACACAGTACTCCAAATGAGGCCTCACCAATGCAGAATAGAGGAGAATGATTACGTCCCTCGATCTGCCCCTACTCATACAGCCCAAAACGCTGTTAGTCTTCTTGGCCACAAGGGCATACTGTTGACTCATATCCAGCTTCTCTTCCACTGTAACCCCTAGGTCCTTTTCTGCAGAACTGCTTCCTAGCCATTCAGTCCCTTGTCTGTAACAGTGAATGGGATTCTTCTGTCCTAAGTGCAGGACTCTGCACTTGTTCTTGTTGAACCTCATCAGGTTTCTTTTGGCCCAGTCCTCTAATTTGTCTAGGTTCCTCTGTATCCTATCCCTACCCTCCAGGGTATCTACCACTCCTTCCAGTTTAGTGTCATCTGCAAACTTGCTGAGGGTGCAGTCCACATCATCCTCCAGATCATTAATGAAGAAATCGAACAAAACCGGCTCCAGGAATGACCCTTGGGGCACTCCACTTGATACTGGCTGCCAACTAGACATGGAGCCATTGATCACTACCCCTTGAGCCCAATGATCTAGCCAACTTTCTATCCACTTTATAGGCTATTCATCCAGCCCATACTACTTTAACTTGCTGGCAAGAATACTGTGGGAGACCCTATCAAAAGCTTTGCTAAAGTCAAGGAATAACACGTCCACTGATTTCCCCTCATCCACAGAGCCAGTTATCTCGTCATAGAAGGCAGTTAGGTTAGTCAGGCATGACTTGCCCTTGGTGAATTCATGCTGACTGTTCTCAGTCACTTTCCTCTAAGTGCTTCAGAATTGATTCCTTGAGGACCTGCTCCATGATTTTTCCAGGGACTGAGGTGAGGCTGACTGGCCTGTAGTTCCCCGGATCCTCCATCCTCCCTTTTTTAAAGATGGGCACTACATTCACCTTTTTCCAGTCATCTGGGACCTCCCCCAATTGCCATGAGTTTTCAAAGATAATGGCCAAGGGCCCTGCAATCACTTCCGCCAACTCTTTTAGCACCCTCGGATGCAGTGCATCCGGCCCCATGGACTTGTGCTCATCCAGCTTTTCTAAATAGTCCTGAAGCACTTCTTTCGCCACAGAGGGCTGGTCACCTCCTCCCCATGCTGTGCTGCCCAGTGCAGCAGTCTGGAAGCTGACCTTGTTCGTGAAGACATAGGCAAAAAAAGCATTGAGTACATAAGCTTTTTTCCACATCCTCTGTCACTAAGTTGCCTCCCTCATTCAGTAAGGGGCCCACACTTTCCTTGACTTTCTTCTTGTTGCTAACATACCTGAAGAAACCCTTCTTGTTACTCTTAACATCTCTTGCTAGCTGCAACTCCAAGTGTGATTTGGCCTTCCTGATTTCACTCCTGCATGCCTGAGCAACATTTTTATACACCTCCCTGGTCATTTGTCCAATTTTTTACTTCTTGTAAGCTTCTTTTTTGTTTTAAGATCAGCAAGGATTTCACTGTTAAGCCAAGCTGGTCGCCTGCCATATTTACTATTCTTTCTACACATTGGGATGGTTTGTTCCTGCAACCTCAATAAAGATTCTTTAAAATACAGCCTGCTCTCCTGGACTCCTTTCCCGCTTATTCTCCCAGGGGATCCTGCCCATCAGTTCCCTGAGGGAGTCAAAATCTGCTTTTCTGCAGTCCAGGGTCCGTATTCTGTTGCTCTCCTTTCTTCCTTGTGTCAGGATCCTGAACTCGACCATCTCATGGTCACTGCCTCACAGGTTCCCATCCACTTTTGCTTCCCCTACTAATTCTTCCCTGTTTGTGAGCAGCAGGTCAAGAAGAGCTCTGCCCCTAGTTGCTTCCTCCAGCACTTGCTCCAGGAAATTGTCCTGTAGCAGGGAGGTGACCAGCTCCTGCCCTGAAGGGGTGAAAACAGCCTGGAGAAGGGGCTATGGCCGGAGAAAGCAGCCTTTAGGCTGGGCTGATTGGGGAAGTGGCTGCAGCTGGGGCCATGCCCCGGGCCCTCATAAGAAGGCCAGGGGAGCTAGAAGCAGTTAGTCTCTCTCTAGCTATAGAGGGAGATGGGCCTGGCTGCTGGGAGCTAGTGGCAAAGTACCTGAGGGGAGCAGGGCTGAGGACAGGCAGAGGAGTGGGGGAACTCTAGCCTAGAAAGCCCCAGGCTGTGGCCTAGGTACTGGGGGGTTGCAGGGGGCAGCCTAGGGGTAGGCAAAGGCAGCTGGTCCAAACCCCTTTGCCTATGATGAGTGGCTGATACTGCAGTCTGCCCCAGTGAATGGGGGTTAGATGGAGACTGGGCAGTAGCCATATACTGAGGCAAAGTGGGGATAGAGGGTGGGGGTCCCCTGGGAAGGGGAAACCCTCAGAGAAAGGGGTGACTGCTTGGGGACAGCACTCCACATAAAAGGGCACTGGGTCCAGGGAGGGACACAGGGCCAGAGGACAGGTGGATCACCAGCCTGCAGAGGGTGCTCTGGAGCTGGAACTGAGCTAATTCCCAGAAGTAACCAGCAGGAGGTGCAGCGGGGGTGAGTCCGCTCCTCTACATGTCCCCTACGCTCTCCAAAAACTTCCTGGATTTTTTGTGCACTTCTGTATTGTGCTCCCAGCAGATATCGGGGTGATTGAAGTCCCCCATGACAACCAGGGCCTGTGATCTAGTAACTTCTGTTAGTTGCCAGAAGAAAGCCTTGTCTACCTCATCCCCCTGGTCTGGTGGTCTATAGCAGACTCCCACCATGACAACATCTTTGTTGCTCACACTTCTAAACGTAATCCAGATACACTCAGGTTTTTTTGCAGTTTCATACTGGAGCTTTGAACAGTCACACTGCTCTCTTACATACAATGCAACCGTCCCACCTTTTCTGCCCTGCCTGTCCTTCCTGAACAGTTTATATCCATCCATGACAGTACTCCAGTCATGTTAGTTATCCCACCAAGTCTCTGTTTTTCCAATCACATCATAATTCTTTAACTGTCAGGACTTCCAGTTCTCCCGGATTGTTTCCCAGACTTCTTGTATCTGTGTTCCTCCTATTCTTGCACCTTGGTTCCTCCTATTCTCTGCCTGTGGCACATGACACTCTAGTCTTCTGTGGGCTGTAATATTTTGGTGTACTTTCAGTTGCTGGGTGGTATTGGTGGCCTGTGATATACAGGAGGTCAGACTAGATCAGCAGTTCTCAAACTGAGGGTCATGACCTCATTTTAATGATGTTGCCAGAGTTGGTGTTAGACTTGCTGGGGCCCGAAGCTGAAGCCTGAACTTGAGGGCTTCAGCCCTGCATGGCGGGGCTCAGGTTACAGCCCTGCAGCTGAAGCCCTTGGGCTCGGCTTTGGCTTCCCCAGCCCGAGGCAGTGGGGCTTGGACTCCCCCTAAAATGGTGGGGCTTGGGCAAGTTCAGGCTTTGGTTCCCCCCTCCTGCTCCTGGGGTCATGTAGTAATTTTTGTTGTCAGAAGGGGGTCACGGTGCAATTAAGTTTGAGACCCCCTGGACTAAAACAATCTGGTGGCCCCTTCTGCCTTTAAACTCTATAACTCCTGATCCACAGTCTGATTCTTCTATAGCTTTCACCTCCTGCATGATGTATGCATATTATATACCAGCTGTGCCTAGTAGCCTAATGAGCTCCGCTCAGCTACCTCGATCTACCAGACCCTAATACTTTCCTGCCAGACTCTTAACTCTTGCCAACAAGCACAAGAAGGATTTTTGAGTCTTCGTGGTCTCAGGAGCCCGAGATGGATAGTACATCCCATCCCAGTTATAGAAGTCTGACACAGTGCTAGGAATTACACTCTTGCACAAGCAGTTGTACTTAGATACATGAAACCACAGTAAGTAGGGTGAAGTTCTGAGGCCTGTGATATACAGGCAATCATAACAGTCCCTTCTGATTTTAAAATCTATGAATCTAGGCATCAGTATCAGTTCTATAATTGACATAATGTACACACATATGTATGTTATATATACAGTCACACTTAAACCCCAATCCTGCAAATCCTTCAATGTTAAGCATATATGGTGCTTGCAGGATCGGGGCCTTATTATATATAATGTATTGCAAAGAGTGTGGGTTGTATGCACAAAAAACAAGACACTTGAAGGACAAAGTTCTCTCCTTAACTCACTGCCTTGTTGCCTAATCCAGATGCTCTGTATGATACCATGTTGTAATGCCAGCACTGTAAAATTCAGTGCTTTTTAATTGCAAAGGAAAGTTAGAAGTTGGTACCCTACTGAAGTCTGTGGCTGTCCTGAAGTCCTAATTTTTCCCCATCAGCCTTAAAAGGGTAACAGGGGGATGGAGGCGCTGAATAAACCAGAAGAGGACCTGCAAAGGTGGGAGATACTTAATTTTATACCATGTAGTATTTGTGGTAAAATACTTTATACATATTAAATACCCACAGTTGTACCTGAAATTCCTTCCCTTCTAACTTAGATAAAAATAGATTTCCTGTCATTTTAACAACAGATTATTCCACTGATTTCAGAGAATAATGACACCGTTCTCTACATCTGGGCCATCATCTGTCCCTTGAAATTGGTATTTGGTGATAGCCAGAGAATCCCTAGTGTCAAGGGTTCAGATTCCCCGTATCGAGCTCACTCTCATTGAAGGTTCTTCAGGAATGTGTGTTTTAAAGCTCCTGTCATCGAGCCAGGCTGTAGTGATGCTGTCACTTAGACCCTGATCCTGAAATGGACTGAACATGGACAGAGCCCTCTGCCTACATGAAAACTCATTGACATTAATGAGAATCCATGCAAATGCAAGCATCTGCCCAAGTAGAGTCAACTGCAGAGTTGGCACCTTCCTCATTACTGCAGATACAGCTGCCCTTCTGATGGAGTGGAGCTCATACATAGGCCCTAATCCACAGATGACACACACACATATTGTGGCACTCTGTCCCCTGTTTAGTAGGGGCTGGGCCACATGTATATGTTGATTAGCCTATGACAGCTTTGATTAACATGCTAGGTTCAGAGGCTTATGCTTTAAGATCCAGAGATCCCAGGTTTGATTCCTGTTCCTCCTGATTTGTCACCCAGCACTGTTGGTGTTACAGAAATTTATACACATGCTTAATTTACTACTATAAGTAATTCCCTTGCCTTCAATTGCACTACTCACTTTAGTAAAGTAAAGCATATCTCTAATCCCATTTCTTGTGTGGGCCCTGAGGGTATTGGATGTAACAGGCTTGCACAGCTGTTACAAAAGGGATGTTAGTGACACTCCTGCTATTCACAGATTTGTCAGTTTACATTTTTGGACAGGAGGGAGATACTGATCCCAGGTTCTTGTTTATTCAAAAACGAACAAAGGACCATGGGATTCCAATCTGAAGTTTAGTTCTCCTAGTCAGAAGAAATCCACTCTGTATTTTTCCTTTACTGAGGGTCACTGGCTTTCAGGAGAGCCAGTTCCGGTACCTGGATGAAGCAAGACAGGGAGAGCAGACATGCCAATTTAGCAGCCAATCACTGATGCTGCAAAAGGAGCTGTCAACTGAGTGTTTTTCGGGATTTTAAATTTTTTGTGTTCTAAATTCCTGACTTGAATGATTTTTTTTTCCATCACCTAAGGGGCACACATTGTTTTGTATTTTAGTTTTTCATTGCACTGTCACGGGGACGTCCATATCTTCTACTGTGTATGAAGATGACCTTCGTGAAGGTAACAGTCTGAACTATCCCACCTCTTTCCCATTACTGTTTATTTTTGTGTCTACAGAGCATTATGCTTTTGGATTAACAATTGACCATGTCAGCTTTCAGCCAAAAAACCAACCCAAACCAAAAAAATCCACACATCTGTCATGCTCAGATCTCAGATCAAATGAATCAGAATCCGACTTACAGGCAAACAAACCCATTTGCCACTGGGCTGAGAATAAGCATAAAAATTTCATCCAAAAGAGTAATTTTCATAAAGACACAAGCATCTGAAAGCAGAGTCTTAAATGGAAGCACATCCACTATAACTATATCATTAGTACAATGTTATAATACATATGTGCTGTTGGGAGAGAGATACGCATGTATGTATATTCAGTTCGTTTTAACCTTCATTAAATTCTAGTAAAAATAAACAAGATAAATATCATTTGCATTTATGATGTGAATTAGAAGAGCCTGCCAGATGGATAGCCATACTCCAGCAGGGCTGTTGTTTTCAAGGAGAGGAAAGCACTAGCACATCCCAGCTGTTTGGGGCCTGTGATGTTCCCACATTTAGAAAACCATAGCCCTTGGCTTTTCCCTAGAATTAGTTAATACCCTTGGTTAGTCCAGGGAAAAGTCAGATTCTGAAAGATCACCCTTGTGAACAGCTGTACTCAGACAAAACGTCACCACTCCAAGCTGTCAGCCAATTCATCTCCAGCAAAAGTCAACTGGCCCATAAATTGGGAGTTGTTTATCTCTGGCCGGCAGGCCGAGCTTGGTTTAATTGCTGAGCTATGCTAATGAGCCTTGTTTGTGGCACAAGGTGCTTCATGGTGGCTCTGTTTGAAAACATGCTATTGTAACCCCCCTGAGGGCAAATACAATCAGGCTAAAAACACTGCCGTCTGGATACAGAAAAGAAATCATGTAGCAGTCCCTTCAGCATGGCACGTTATCAAAGGCATCATTAACAGCTGCTTCATGTAATGGCAGGAGGCTCTCCTGGGTGTGCGCTGTTCATTTCACTTTTATTTATTTATTTTATTTTTTTAAAGCCATGAGTTCTGGAACCATGACCATCAAATCAGGTATCCAGGAAACAAAAAGAAATCAAGATTTGGGGCTTTGCCAGCAGAAAAGGACAGCCTCGTTTTTTTTCAAAGGAAATACAAAAATCAAAACATATCAAGAGAAAGAAACAGAGGCAAATTGTCACTCCATTGAGTTCTTCAAAACAAAATCAATCACAGCTCAGATTTGTCTTTGTCAGTTTAGAGTTAGGAGCTGTAGTTTTATCTTTCAGATGTAGGGAAGAAAATAGCCTGGAAGGACATGATGCTACAGATTTTCCTGTCCAGTTATAGGCTGGTATTTTGCAACATTGTTTGAAAAGGAATGTGTGTCAATCTCTGCTTTTGGCCAAAAAAATTATCATCATCATCATCATCACAGGACAGGTTTTCCAGTGGGAGCTGCAAGAGCTCAGCATCTTTAAAATCAGACTACTTATTGACATGCTTCAGTATGAGTATGTTATTACAGTGGTGCTTTAGGGCTGCTGTCAGGGAGCACAGCCCCTTGGTTCAGTAAAAAGACAGAACTTCTCCCATGATCTGACAACATGGGGCCCCAATCCTGCAAATAGTCGCACACCAATCTGAGTAACTTTAGGCACCTAAGAAGCCTCCTAGAAATCAATGAAAGTGATGTCTGGTATGAACTCAGTAATTACCCATGTAATTAATTATTTGCAGGACTGGAGATTAAGTGCTTCATTGTAAATTTCATGTTTGAAACTGTTGGCTTTAATCCTTGTATGTCTCACTTTGAGCTCAATCCTGCAAGCTGCTGAGTGCTCTGGCCTGATTAAGCAAAGCATATGTGTAGTTCTGTTGACTTCGGCATCCCCAGCTTAAAGTTAAGCATATACGTCAATGTTTTGTTTGAGGTGGCCAGGGTTCTCAGCCCCTGGCAGGATAGAGCCCTTTATCACCCTCCCCCTAACTCCCCATAATATGATACCTTCTTAGTGAGGGTGTTGTGAGGCCTAATTAAAGTCCTTTGAGACCCTCTGGTGAAAGGAGACACAGACATGCAAATAATTCTTCCCCTTCCCCCAGACCCACCCCATCATTGCTCAGTGTACTAACATATGAACCTCACCTCCACTTGTGTCCTGCTGGCTTTGGAAGTACAGGGGTTCCAGAGTTAAGCCTTTTTTACTTGTTTCTCAGTTTCTATTTTTGGATAATTGTCTAGTTTGCACATTTAAATGGGAGTAGAGATGGAGAGTTATAACTGAAATATGAGCTGCAGGTGCTTTAATGAACAAGCTTAAAAAAATTATGCCCAAGAGACTAGGAAGGTTGCTCTTTTAGTGCACCACTCATTTCACATTGATTTGTTTCCCCTTCTTTTCAGCTGTCCTGAAGTTGTGCTGGCCACAAATTCTACTCTGCTGTGATGATCCTGAGAAACCACAAATACCACTGGCGTCCTACTGGAACGTGGATCTTTCCAGTGGGTAGGAAGTAAGGGAACCTTCCTTCTTATTATGTATGCTGAGAGGCACTATAGTCTAGGGCTCTGGACTGGAACTCAGGAGACTGTTATATAGCCATAGACCTGACATCCCTTTGGGCCTCTCTCTCCCCTTGTGAACAAGTTGCCACCTCCCTACACTCCCCTAGTGGCCTCAGACAGGCCTGCAAGCAGCTCCTCACTTCAGTTTCCCCTCTTGGTTTCTCAAATTAACTCTCTGTAGAATTTTGAGGGCCAAAAAAGTACACCTCCTTGGCTCCTGGGCGTAGGAACATAGATAAACACCAAATAAAACTCCAAATCCTGCATTAAAGGCCACACAAAACAAAAATGTCACTTCCTATTCCTGGGGCACCTCGCCCTGTTACACCCCTGCTGGTCTTTCTCTTTAGATTGTACGCTCGTTGAGACAGAGACTAGGTATCTGAGCAGTGTTGAGCCCAATGGGGCCCTGATCTTGAATAAGGCCTACAGAGGGCTGCTATAATATGACTACGACGAACTTGTTTTTGCCAAGTGTTATTTTTATCACCTTCCAAATATAAAATAATGAACACACTGCTAATAAAAAAAATCCCGCTGGGTTCATTTACAATTACGGATGTGCTGATTGCCCCACATAGGAGAAGTAAGTGGGGCAGTTAGTGCACAAAAAATACACTGGACACCTTTCAGAGTTGTCTGCCATTCCCTTTAAAGGAGCTAATGGGGAGATAGCTAGCTCCTCACAACAGAGCTGGTGGGTGTTTATGGTCAAACGCCCAGCTGAACCGTCCCCGGTGTGCTGTGTAGTGGTACACTTCCCAGACATTTTTCTGAGTGGGTAGGCAGAAGGTTGTGGAATAAGGCAAAATGGGTCCCCTCCCTTCCTTTGGGGAGGTGTTATCCCAATCGCCAATGCTTGTGCTTCCCGATTACAAGGCCTGGGAGAGGTGAATCAATGGCAATGCTAGCCTCTCCAAAGGGTATGGATAGTAGATAGTTCCCCTCCAGTCAGCAGAGCACTAGGCACCTGGTTTGGAGAAGTTGCAGTCACTGGGGTAATACATGCTCCTTGTCCAGGACAGATTGCAGCTGAGATGCCCACTGCAATTCACACACAAACGCCTCAAAATGAAACACACTTTTAGAGAAAAACTCTCCCTCGAGTGCGACATTATTACCATAATCTAATATTAGTATAAAATATGACCTCTACCCATGAGCTCAAAGGAGAATGCTCCCCTAGAGACCTGTTATCAGCCCAGGTGAAAACCTGCTGTAATAACTCATTCGAGCTTAGAGGGGAATCTTAAAGTTACAGTGGGATTTTTCCAACTGAAATAACATTTTCTGACATTGCAGGCTCAATTGCTGGAGGATGGGAGTGGGGAGATGGGAGAGTATAGTACCTTCACACACACTCAAGTTGTTGATGTAATTGTAGCCATTCAGAAGCCATTCCAAGATTAGAAGATAAGCTCACTTAAGGGAATAAAGATTCAATATGCTCTCTTTCCATACACCCAGCACATATAGTTTTATGTTACGCTTCCTATATTCTTATTTTTTTTAACTCAAAGCCATTTTATGTCCCCGCTAAGAGACTGTTCCTTATTTTGCAGTTCATAATGGGATTTGAATGGTTCCAATTCTGACAGCATCTTCCCCACTGATGTAAAAACTCCTCCGAAAACAGTATTGGCTTTGACTAAACAATGTACTGCATAGATGAACTGGCTGGAAAAGGAAAGAGTCACTAAAAAATGACTGCCTACCCAAAACAAGAGAAGAAATAAAGTTACCCTTGTAACACAAAGTAAAGCCCAAAGAAACAAAGCAACAATCTATTTCAGTAAACAAAATGTGCAGGTATGACTCTTGCCCTGTACGTATATTTTTTTCCACCATAGGGACATGAGGTTGTGTTTTTTTCACATGGCACATTATTCCATTTAAATGCTTGGGCATGTTTATTAATAGGGAAAAAATGAGTGAACAATATGCTACTCCATGGTGGCTGAACGCCTGCGCAATATTATTGAATCAGAGGAACAAAATCCATTTAGCAAAACGCTCATTTTTAAGAAGGGTTCTTTTCACACTTGAGCTGTCTTTCCACTGCGCCCCAAACTTAATTACAACCCTGCACCTTGGGCATTGAATGATTTTTCTGATCTATTCTTCTCCACCACTTACTGATCAATTCCATGTATATTGACATATATCAAACAAACAGAACCTCCAAGACACACTGCCAGATACTAGCATGGGGTAGGCAGAGTGTGACTACATACTGTTTGCGGTGACGTGTCTGATAACCGCTAACAGTCTGATCCAAATCCCGCTGAAGTGAACAGAAAGACTCATATTGACTTCAATGGAACTGGACTGACTTTAAATAAATTGGGCCTTACTCTGCTCTCAGAGAGATGATACAACTCCACGTTAATAAGTGCTGCAACTATGTACCTGAGAACACAGTTGGATCCATTATGCACTGGGGCTGATTCTCCACTGCTCTACATCTTGTGTCTTTATTTACACTTGGGCAAACGGAGTGGGTGAAGAGTACAGTACTACCAAATCAGACTGCTAGAATCATACACCCTCCTTGCACCTACTTTATGCAGGAATAAATGATCATTGATTATTATTTGTGTTGTGGCTGATCCTAGTCAGGGATGGAGCCCCGGTGTGCTAGGTGCTGTACACACACATAATGGGAAGATGCTCCCTGTTCCCCAGAGGCAAATGACTACACAAGATTCAAGGCAGTGAAAAACTGGGGCCAATATAGTCTACCACTATGGGTCTTGAAAAGTGAGTCTGAAGAATGCAACAGAAAGCAACAGAGATGCTCTAATGCAAGGAGTGACAGATGGAGCGTAAAACATGGGTATTGCTTACCTGCTATTGAACAAACACAATGGAGGACATTTTCCAAGGGCTATTTCACCCTCACCTCACCATGTTGAGAGCATCTGAACCCCAGCCCCCCGCAAGTACCATGCGCCTGCATTAAAGATGCCTAGGGTTATTCATTTCATATTTCCAAAGGGGTTTGTTATCCAGGAGCTGATAATGGTTGCTTATTTATCCATCTCAGTTCTCTGGTGGACTTGCTTGCCCAATCTCCCCAAGCTTTCAGCCTGAGCCTGCATCATTGCAATGCATGGGAGCTTTGCCACCAACTTCAAATGCAGGATCAGGCTTTGCTGTACAAAAGACATGAGGCATATGTCCTATCAAAGCATCTCTCTCTAGCACCAGATTTTGGCTGCTTACATGAGCACAGTTTCTGTACTCATCCCAATGAGATTATCCGATTTCAAACAGCTCCCAATGAAAGCTGAGTTTTTCTAAGCCAACATTCCACTTTCCAGTGAACAAACACAACTCTTGAAAATTGGACTGGCATTTAAATTGGATCATGTGACTATTTTATGCAGGAGGCCTGTGAACTAGAAGACCAATGCAATGAGTCACAGAAACAGTTATCTGATGGGATTTCAAATGATTTTTTCTTTAAAGAAGTAGGATGATTTTGTGATTAAGGCACAAGATGGGGAATCCAGTCTGGGCTGTATTCTTGACTCTGCCACAGTCTTACTATGTGATCAGGAGCAAATCACTTACCCCCCACTCTGTGCTCAGTTTCCCCATTTGTAAAATGGAGATAATACTCTTCTGCCTCATGTGGCTATGGTGAGGTGCTCAGATAGTGTGGAGGTGAAAGTTATACCAAGGCCTATACAACAAATAAATACCCTAGACTTGGAATACCTGCTGCTCTAGATTTCAATGCCCGGGAGCAGCAGCTGGGATTTAGAGTTATTGTGGGAAATATATTACAGCACATCATATTATTAATAGGAATGTCCTGATGAGTTTATTTCAATACCCTCCACCATTCTGACAAACAGCAGTTGTTTGCCTGATACAACTGGAGAGGAACATGCAGTCTCTACTGCAAATACAGCAGCTGTGTTAGGGAAACATGTAGGGCTGGTTTGTGACATGGATTTCCTCCCCATGCAGGGCCATAAGAGACAGTAAGCCCTGCACAGGCTACCTGGACTTTAGCCCTAGGTGAAGAGGAGCAAAAGGTGCTTCGTGCTCACTACTCCAAGTGGAGCAGGTAGGTGGGGTGGAGAATGGGGGCAGCCTTGGCTCCACACTGCCCCGGGCACACTGGCCCACACAGCTGAGCTGGTCCAGAGCAGCAAGCCACCATCCTTTTTTGGGCAGCATGGGGGGCATTGTACACCAGAGGGGGTCTCTTAAGGCACGGTTAGGCTCCTTCCTTGCTCAGAGCTGTGCCTACCAGCACCGTCCCGCCCTATCTAGTTAGTGAAGTAAGACCATCACTTTAAGAAATGTCATGTCACCCAGCACTGACGACTAGTCTTATGAGTGTTTCGTGTTGACCCGAGTAGTTCCCTAAGGACAATCTGACAGTGAGTGAATTGGACAGGCACAGCCTACATTACACCTTCACATTCACTAGCAATGTTGTGTCAGCAAGGAAACAGCGAGAAATACCAGGGTTTCCAAAAGGGTGAACTGACCTTCTCAGCGAGATTTTTCGACAGACACTTTCAAAGTCCAGCTCCTTATTTTCTCGTGTACCCTAGGGCTTCACCCTGTGAATTGTCTGTACATGCCAATGCACTGAAAATATCTGAGCTGATTCCACTGTATTTGGCCAGAGATTAAGTGGTGAGGTCCAAGTTGTTTGTTGGGGGAGGGTTGCTTATTTGTAATGCATTTTAACCTTCAATTGTTTCTACCAAATGTACCCAGCATGGTTTTGTATTATATCAGTAGGGAATTGAACCTGCTGAGCCTTGACACTCAACAGAAAATTACTTAAGCAAGTACTTAGCTTTAAGCCTCTCAGTAGTCCATTGCCTTCAATGGCTTCAACAAGTGCCTAAGGGCTTTGTCACATCCAGCCAAAACACGCAGTACGGTGTAGGATCAAACTCCGTAGTGAGTGCTTTCCAGGCTAAGGACCTGAACCAAAGCCCACTGTGGGAGTCTTTCCATTGATTAAAAATGGACTTTGTATCGGCTCTACCAGCTCTATGGCCCATGGAATTTGGGCCTGCACTAGCCACCAAAGAGAGGCCAATCCAGTACTCCTTGCACAAGACCATCTCTCTCTAAAGTCAGTGGCTGGCCACTCCATACCCCTTTGGGCAAGAAAATCAAAGGAACCACCTAAGTCTTTCATCAGACACCAAAAATGTTTCCAGTTACTGAATTTTAGCTCCTCTGGTCTTCAGCAGATGCTCTTGGGTTCCTCCTCAATCTGCTGATTACTGTCCGCAGGCCATTGTGTTTTTCCTATAACCACCCATCTAATGCCAACTTTCCTTAGACTGTTCCACTCTCTCTCTCCTCCCCTACCTCCAGCTCTATCTCTTCCTTACAGGGAGACCTTAGTACTAGGAAAAATCACATATTTAGACTTAAATACATTGCTTCACCCGTCATTTTCAATAATGTATGTCAGCACTTTTGCTGTGTCCTTTTAAAACGTATTTGGGTTTCATTAATAATTTTTTAAAGCACAATCCATTCTCTGCTTCTATTCAGTCCTCTGATGCAGTTTATAATCCTAATCTTGAGACATCTCAGTCTTCTCTGCACAACAGACCTGGACCACACCCTACAAATGAAATTAGAGCTTCCAGGTACATCTAAGGAAAGGAAGAATGGCCCAGTGTGTAGGGTGCTTGCCTCAAACTCAGGAGAGCTGGGTTGAAGTCCCTGCTCTGGCACAGACTTCTTGTGGGACCTTGGACAAGTCATTTAGGGCTGCATGAACACTTAGTTCACAAAAAGGCAGCAATGAGTCTCCAAGTTTGAGTCAACTGACTTGGGCTCGAGCTACATATATACGGTAAATATAGTAATTTGGCATTTGGGCTTGGGCTGGGTTTCGGAGGCCCTGCTCCAGCCTCAGCCCAAACATCCACACTGACATTTTAGCCCCCTGGCATGAACCCTGCAAGCCCTACTCAGTTGACCCAGGTTCCGAGACTTGCTGCTGCTGCTGCATGTTTTCTTGTGGGTTTTTTCCAGTGTAGACATACCCTAAGTTTCTGTGTGGACACTGCCACTATGCACTAAAGTTCTCCTAGCGTGCTTCATTTCCTTCTGTTTCAAAGCAGGGCAGATCAAAGGGTACTACGGACCTTCACATAGGGTTTGCTGCAGTGTAATCCCAGGCTTAACCTCAAGCCTAACCCTCCTCACTTTCCGTCTACACAAATCATACCAATCCATGGCTTGATCCCAGGACCATGCAGGGGTGGAAGGTCTGAGCCTGAGCCAAGCCACGACCCAGGCTTCAAGCCATAGGTGCCGACTCTGTAGGTGCTCCAGGGCTGCAGCACCCACAGGAAAAAATTAGTGGGTGCTCTGCACCCACTGGCAGCCAAACTCCCAGCCCCCTCACCTAACTTCCTCCTCCACGTCCTCCCCTGAGGGC
The DNA here is from genome assembly GCF_025201925.1 of Gopherus flavomarginatus. Taxonomy (NCBI): domain Eukaryota; kingdom Metazoa; phylum Chordata; order Testudines; family Testudinidae; genus Gopherus; species Gopherus flavomarginatus. Next base: position 123,772,186 of record NC_066622.1, on the reverse strand, counting down.
ACCGCATCCCCGCTCCTCTGCCTACCTCCCAGTGCTTGCCCTGCCAAACAGCTGTAGCAAGCTCCAGGAGAGAGGGGGGAAGAGTGGGAATGGGGCATGGTCAGGGGAGGAGGCAGGGCTGGGGCAGTGGGTTAGGGAAGGAGTCGGAATAGGGACCAGAAGGGGGCAGAGTTGGGGCAGGGACTTTGGGGGGGCGGGTTTGGAATGGGGGCGGGAGGGGCACCCATCGGCACCAGTAGAAGTCGGCACCTGCAGTTCAAGCCCTATTGCTTTGCTGTGTAGATGCAGCTCCGCTTGACACAATCTCTTAGGCCAACTTCCTTTGTTCTCTCTATTCCCAAGAATCTCCACTGGACGTCAATAAAAACAGCCATGAACCCCCTCAGCATACAACAGCAGCTCAGTGAGTCCGTGTTAACCCTTCCATTGTCTTCTGACCACCAAGCTGCAGACATGCCATTAGCAAGCCTTCCGAGTTTGCAATGGCGACTGACCAGAACAAGCCTTTTGTAAAGCACACTGCTTCATGGTCATGGGAGCACAGCCAGATTTTGGTGAATCTCTCGTGCAAGGCCAGCAAAACTGTGGACTTTAGAAAGGGTACCAGAAATGACCATGCATCCCAGCAAAGATTAGAGAAATGACAATGCTCCCAATTTACCTGACCAGTAACCAATGCAGGAAGTGGGTTAAGTTACTTAAGAGCTAATATCAGAAAAACTAAGAACCAGAAACAGACCTCAGGCAAGTTGCCCACATTGTGCCTATTTTATGAAGCATTTTACTGAACGTTGGGCACTGTGCCCAGCATGGAGCCAACCGTGGTGCATGATGACCCGCTCAGCCAGGATGGTGCCTTGCTGGCTTCAGAATCCAGCATAGGCACTGAGGACCATGAAATCACTAGGTTGCTGAAACTGGTTCCAGAGCAGGCTTTGGAACAGAGGTAGCAGCAGCACATTCTGGGTCCATACGCAGAGAAGCTGTTTGATGCCCCACTGGAAGAATAGCCCCCTGCAGAGCCTGCAGCAGACCCAGAAGGGACAGAAGCCATCCCTGAGCCTAGTAAGTTTATGGATCCATTATAAACTTTGATAATACTGTAATGGGAGGGATGTCCACTTTATGAACCAATGCAAAAGTTACAAGAAGCCCCAGCTAGCAGTATGTATCTGCTGATGGTGGATTGTATTCTAGCACCTTGGTGTCCCTCTTTCCCCTCCCATCCATCATATGTCATTCAAAATGAGGACTGGCAAATGCAAACAGTAAATAAGCGCTTTAAAGTGATTTTTTACTGAAAAGATGCAGATTTTTGCTAGGGCCATCCCTGTTTCTTAAAAATAACAATCTTCCATTGCCATGCCTTTAGGTTTGTGGTTCTGTAACCACTCCACAGTCCGTCAACCACCTGGAAACAGTGAACATGGTGGGGAGAGAAATGTGTTACATTTACAAATCTATCCATTTTGGCAGTCCATAGATGACAAGATCATTTGTCACAAGTACAATGGGTATTTTGAGTTTTTAATCCAGAAATGTGCCGGCTGTGGAGTTCTTTACGTTTGCATGCAGCCATAACAAGGTAAGCCATGTAGAAGCTAATGCAGCATCCTGTTGATTCCCTCATAAACTCTGATCCAATGCCAGTTGCTGATAGCTGGAAACTTTTTCTGAAACAGGAACTCCAGAGCCGCAGTCATGTTTTGGGGAAGGATGTATTTTCCAGGTCCATCTCGTTAGCTCATCGGCCCCCTCGACTCATAGGTGTGCTGTTCAGAAACTAAACATTGTAGTAATTGGGCTGTATACACTGCAGGTTGCCCACCATCAGTCTGGAACAACATCTCCTTCTGCCCATTGGGCACCACAAGAACAGTTATGCCCTGCAAAAGTTGAAAGACCTGAAATGATAGAAAAGGCTTTGATAAAAGGCCATTGACTGCTTCCCTCAAAGTATTTCTGCAATTTTTAGAAAACTAAAAAAAGGAGCCTTGAATTTATAAAACTTACAACTATCTCTGCACTTATTTCAGTGCAATTAACCAGGCTGTTTCCAGGGAACTTCTGTGGACTGAAGTCCCCCTGTCACAATATACTGAAGTTCAGTTTTGCAAAACTTTTTATCTCCTTGACATTCCACAAGAATTATTTTTGTGCTCCTGCACGGAAGTGTGTAAGACAATAACCTTCTGTGTCACATCCTATCCCTGGCAACCTCAACATCTACTGGCTGCTATACCTCCATAACTTGACCGTAGTACTACAAGCCTGGGCCAATGTACCTTCATGGATTATGCCAAGAGGAAGTGTTTCCGTGACGAACTTTGTGGTTGAAGTTCTGGACAGGGACACCAAGTGGGTTCAGTACCCAAAACAGAGGGACTTGCAGCTGGAGTAAAGACATCCCGACAGGCCAAGGCTGGCTGCACAGTTTGAGGACACTGTTTCAGTGTGGGAGCAGGCCCTTGCTTTGCAGTTCCTGGAACAGGAACGTGGCTACAGGAGGAGGACAGAGCTCAGCAGAGAGAACTGAGTGGCTCCTTTCAACCTGGGCTGCAAAAGTACTGGCTCCTGCTGCCTCTCTCCCATCACAGCCCAAGTCCCCTGCGATGTACCCTCAGTCCAGAAACAGTTTCTGCATGGCCCATGCAATTGGTGCCCAGGAGGGGCTGGGCAGGACACCTGAGCCTCATGCACTCCTCCGTCTTGACCCTCCACCCCTACTTCCCTGTGGATGCCTCCATCCTCCTCCATTGGGCCCACGTGCACAGAAAACAGGGAAAGGGAGCTAAGGGACATGCAATGCTAGGGTACTGGGTCATGTACCTGGTTTCACTGTTTGCACTTGTTCATGCATTTTTTTTTGAAAGGTTCTGTTGTGACTGGTGTTTTGGTGTGGTAATGGCAGCAGGCCTGCCTGGCAATGGGTGAATATTGTGCTGTTTTAAGACATGTTTATAAATAAAGCCTTGGATGTCAAAGCTCAGTGCTATCACCGCATTTCATCATACAATCTGTATTTGAAATAAAGGTAAATGCATCATCAGGAACAATTAGAAGTTAGTAAGCAAACACTAGTCCTCCATGCAGGGCAACAATCCAGACTTCAGTCACTTCATTCTCTGAATCCATACTGTTAATCATTCCCATGCCACATTTCATAATTCCGCATGTCATTCACATGTACACTGCATGGCAATCACGCCCCCTCTTCCCAAACACACATTCATAAAAAGGTATTATTCTTCTTCGAGTGATTGCTCACATCCATTCCAGTTAGGTGTGCGCGCCGCGCGTGCACGTTCGTCGGAAACTTTTTACCCTAGCAACTCCAGTGGGCCGGCAGGTCGCCCCCTGGAGTGGCGCCGCCATGGCGCCCAATATATATCCCTGCCGGCCCACCCGCTCCTCAGTTCCTTCTTACCGCCGTGTCGGTCGTTGGAACTGTGGAGCGTGGCATAGCTGTCCTCCACGTCCCTAGCTCTCCTTGTTATCTCTCGATTATCTCTCGTACTGTTATAGTTGTTAGTTAGATTGTTAAGTGTAGATAGTAGTAATTAAGTTAAATAGGTTGTAAATAGTTGTTCGCCGGGGGCTTAGCCCTTCCCGGCACCCGGCACCGGGCTCATGCCTGGTTCGCCGGGCTTCAAGCAGTGTGCAGCCTGCAAGAAGCCTATGCCCACCAGCGACCCCCACGACGCGTGCCTGAAGTGCCTGGGGGAATCGCACAGATCGGACAAGTGCCGCATCTGCAAGGCTTTTAAGCCAAGAACAAAGAAGGAGAGGGATCAAAGACTCCGAACTCTCCTTATGGAGGCGGCACTTGACCCGGCAGCTTCGCAGGCCGTGATCTCGGCGCCGGCACCGGATCGCACCGGCACCGAAAAGACTCCCCGGCACCGACCTTCTCCGGCACCGGGGACAGAACCGAGGCCGTCGAAGTCTGCTACTCCGGCCAGGCAGACCCAACTGGAGCGCCCGGCCTCATCATCGGCCGCGGCGCCGCCGGCACCGTCGACTCCGGGCCCGGCGAGTCCGTCGAGTCCGGTGCCACCAAGCTCCCCCATGAGATCTGGGGTTGAGATATTGGTCCCATCCACGCCGGAGACCTTTGCCTCAGCTCGGGACCTCATAGCCTTGACTGAGCTCACTCAGCTGCCACCCCCGGTACCTCCGGTGCGGGTCGCGTCCAGAGGCAAGCCCATGATGACGGCACCGTCTCGGGACTCGCGCTCACGGTCCAGGTCCCGGCGGCACGGCAGATCGAGATCCCATCGCCGCTCGCAGTCCCGGCACCGCTCTCTCCGGCGGTACCGGTCGCACTCGCGGCGCCGGTCGGCCTCAAGACGGTCGCGGTCGGACTCCAGCCGCCGATACCGGCACCGTGACTCCAGGAGCCAGTCCCGACGTTACTCGCCGCACCGGTCGACCTCCCGTCACCGAGCTGGTGGCAGGTCCCGGTCCCGGTCGACCTCCCGGCACCGAGCTGGTGGCAGGTCCCGGTCCCGATCCCGGCACCGAAGCGGCGACCGGTACCGGTCCCGATCCCGGCACCGAAGCGGCGACCGGTACCGGTCCCGATCCCGGCACCGAAGCGGCGACCGGTACCGGTCCCGATCCCGGCACCGAAGCGGCGACCGGTACCGGTCCCGATCCCGGCACCGATATGACTCCCGGCACCGGTCCCCGGCACCAAGACATTCGTCCATGCCGACCCGCGCAGACCCTTACCAACCAGGGTCAGCCCCGCCGTGGCCTTCTAGACAGCCGTCGGTCTCCTCCCAAACGGACAGCGGGTATGCGCTGGGCACCGATCGGCAGGCGGCGCTATTTAGCAATCCGCCACAACACGACCAAGGCCCGCAGCAATGGGGGTTCTGGACACCCTGGGCATACCATCAAGCCCAGGGGCCCCAACAGCTCCCTGCTAGGCCTGCGACGGCGGAGCACAGGGCGTCGGAAGCCTCATTGTCTCGCCCCCCTCCCTCCCCGGATGGGGAGGAAGGGTCCAAGCAGCAAGACTCCGCTCTGGCTCCTGAGGCAGAGGCGAGGGCCGAGGGAGACCCTCCATTAGACACTCTCTTGCCGGGGGTCTCCTCATTATTATTCTCCCCACCCCCCCGCTCCCTTTGGGTTGTGCAAGAGCACAATGCATCTTTGACTTCCGTTGTGCAGGTGCATCCAGCTCCAGCCGTAGTAGCTGCACTTTCTGGCTGAGCATACCAGTTAAGGACCCTGGGCTGTCAGGGAAATGGCTCACCTCTGGCTTCACAAAGACTGTGAAGAGCACATTAAGGCAGAGTCACACAGACAGCACTGATGACACGGGTATCCAAATGATTCTGAAATCCTGCTGGTGATGTTTACAAAAATTGGCCAAATGCACCTTCAGCCACCATCCTACAGCTGCTCAGAGGGTAATTAAAACTACTTTTGCCAGGCCTGCTGAGATCAGGAGATGGTTTCATACGCCAAGGCAAAGGGGAGAGGTGGAGTCCTGCAGAATAATAGTGGGAACAGTAACCCCATTTATGACAATGTCAGTTGGTGGGAATAGTCTCTCAGCACCTCCGTGAATGTAGACTCCTACTCGGTGGAAAATCTTGGCAACATGAACTTTCCCAGTGCAACTCACGTTGACATTCATAAATCTGCCTCTGTGGCCCACGAGGGCCTGCATGACAATGGAGTAACACCCTTTGTTGTTTATGTACTCATGATCCTTAAGGAGAGCAAAACTATGGGCACAAGTCCCATCTATGGCTCCGGTGCAGTTTGGAAACCACATTCTCTCACAGCCAACATTTACCTCAGGAATATCTGTTATGCCTTCCACATTGAGGGTAAGCTACATGCTTGATTGTCTCAGAAGCCTCTACCATCACTTTACCCATGGTCAATTTTCCTACACCAAACTCATTGGCAACAGACCAATAGCAGTTTGGAGTAGCCAGCTTCCAGCCAGCTACAGCAACCCACTTGTGGACCAGCAAGGGTGCCCTCATGCATATGTCTTTACACTGGAGGGTCAGGGCAAGTTACTCACAAAGCTCCAGCAATGTAGCTCTCTTCAGGCAAAGATTCTGGACCCATTGCTGGGCATTCCAGGTTCACATGATGATGTGATTCCACCAGTCTATGCTTGTGGCCCTGCGCCGGAAGCCTGGCCTACATAGGGTGCATCACATCTTCTAACTTGAATGAATTCAAGTCAGCAGGGCATCCCAAGGTGCTGAAGGAATCTCAGAGTTATTAGCAAGAATATTTGCAAACTGATGGATGACAGGAGAAGTCCCAGAAGACTGGAAAAGGGATAATATAGTGCCCATCTTTAAAAAGGAGAAGAAGAAGGGCGAGCCGGAGAAACTATAGACCGGTCAGCCTGGGAAGCTACTAGAGTAGTGTATGAAACATTCCATTTGTGAATACCTGGAGGATGAAGGGGTAATCACTAGCAGCCAGCATGGATTTACCAAAAACAAAGCAAGCCAAACCAGCTTGATTTTCTTCTTTGACAGGGTAACTGGTTTGGTGGATGGGGGATTGCAGTGGACATAGTATACCTGGACTTTAGCAATTCTTTTGACACAGTCCCACATGACATTCTGATAAGTAAGCTGAGAAATGCAGGCTCGGCGGAACTACCATTCGGTGGATAAACAACTGCAAACAATGAGTAACTATTAGTGGAATGAGATCAGATTGGAAGGAGGTGTTGAGTGGGAGTCCACGGGGATCTGTTCTGGGTCCAGTGTTATTTAACATCTTTATTAGTGACCTGCATATAGAAATAGAGAGCATACTGATCAAATGTGCAGATGACACAAAGCAGGGGAGGGGGGTTGCAAACACTTTGGATAGAGCTAAAATTCAAAGTGATCTTAATAAATTGGAGAAGTGGGCTATAGACAACAAAATGAAATTCAACACAAACCAAATGCACAAATACACAATGGGGGATAACTGGCTTGGCATCAACACTGCTGTGAAGGATCAGAGAGTTGCGGTAGATCACAGTCTCAACATGAATCTGTGATGCCGTGGCAACCTAAAACTGTATTTGCTTTTTTTGTTTTTTGCATTAAATAGACATAGCATGCAAGTCACAGGAAGTAATAGACTGCTCTATTCAGCACTGATTAAGCATCAGCTGGAGTATGAGGTCCAATTTTGGCCAACAATGTATAAAAAAGATGTAAAGAAACAGGAAAGGATGGAGGTGAGTGACAAAGATGATCAAAGGGATAGAATACAAACCATATGAACGAAGGCTGAAGGAACTGGGTTTGGAAAAGAGAAGTTAAGGGGATGGGGAGGGAACCATAATCTTCAAATACTAGAAAGGCTGCCATAAAGATGGAGAAAAAAAAAGTTGTTCTCTTGCCACAGAGGGCAGGACAAGAGGCAGTGGATTCAAACTACCGCATAGATTTGGATTAAATCTCAGGAAAAAAACAAAAAACAACTTCCTAACTGTAAGAGCAGTAGGACAACAGAACGGACTGTCGAGATTACGGAGGCTCCTTGCTGGAGGTTTTCAAGAGGAGGCTCAGTCTTGCTTTAGGCACAACAAATCCTGTGTCCTGGCAGGGGGATCAGACTAGATGACTCTTGTGGTCCCTTCTAACCCCATAGTTCTAGGATTCTACCATTTCAGGTTGAACAAAACATTTTATTTGACCCCACATGAGGTTTTTTGTTAACTTCTCAATTTGCTAAGCCTCCTCCCCACCCCAAATATTGGATTCTAGTTGATTCAAAACAATTTAACAAAACCAGTTATTCACACAAGCTCAACTACACACTGGAAAAGATGCAAGTTTAAAGGGATCAATTTAAGATCTATTTAGTTCAACCCATGCAAACAGTACAGATTTTTTTTTAAATGAAAGTTTTTAAATTCTTTGTCCTCGCTGGTAATACACCCACTTTCAAGCTGGAAAATAATTTTGTTGCCTATCACTTCTACTCTCTAAAAATGTAGCAAGTTTTATTCGTCTGGCTTTCCATAGGGTAAAAGCCAATCTTGATTTTCTTATTTTACTTCCTTGTTTTCATCAGAAGCTTCAAGGTGGTGACAGTCCTGGGACTAGATTTGTTAGCTGACTTGTGCTTTCTTTCCAGGTGGTCTCCACAGTAAGAGAACAAAAAAACATTATGGTCATGCATTAAAAATTGAGCTTTCAGTTGTACAGGAGTTGTTGGGAGCGGGCGGTTTCTGGGTATTTTAGTGATGGACGTGCATTTAAAACATGATAGGTAGACCACCAATTATATTAGATAACATATTATAATCTATAATTCATCTCATCTGTCATTTTAACCCATATGTGGGTGTAATACAGATTATATATGAATATATTGTATACACACACACACACTATACCCACAAATTTTGCATTTACTGTATTAGCACCTTCCTTCTGACCTCTACTCACAGCATAATGAATTTATGCCTCACAACCCCCCCTGTGAGGAAGGCACTATATTATTATGCCCATTTTACAGATGAGGAATCTGGCTCAGATTCCACATCCATTATTGCCTTTGTACAGTCATTTACCCCTGTCTAAGGGTATATTGAGCACTGTCTCAAGTCCAAATGAGTGGCAATTTCCCATTTAACACTGTCACTCCTACTTTGAGAAGGAGTCATTGACCACACCAGGTGCAAGGCAGTGAAGAATCAAAGCTAGAGGCTAATCTTTTCAAGAGTGCCCTCTGATATCAAGCAACTTCATTTGGGGATCCGCAATTTGCAACACCATGTGGGGACCCCAAAAATGAAGCATCCAAACAAAAATTAGTGGGCACATGAAAATTGTGGCTGAAATGACTTGCCTAAAGAAACTGAAGAAGCTTGTAACACAGCTGCAAAGGAAGCCAAGTTTCCCCAACTCCTACTTTTGGGTTTCTCCTCTTTTCTAAACTTAAGTCAATTTTTGAGCATGGTTTGCAGCATCCCTAGAGTATCTGTAATGCTTTCCATAGAACTTTATTTCTTTATAATAAGATAAAAATGTGTCTGCACTAATGAGTCTGAGCATCCTAGTAAGTAGTCAAAGAAAATTGTAGCAGGATATATATGGAGGAAATCTTTACACTTGCATGCTGCTTTGCATAGGCATCCAAATTAGAGATAGAAATGTATATGTAATCAATACATTAAAACAGCTCAAACTCAAGGGCCAGACAGTGTAAGGTACTATTCACTAAGAATAGCACCTTACACAAATCAGTAGGACTACTTGTGGAGTAAAGTGCTACTCAGCGTGAGCAAGGGTATAACAATCTGGCCCTATACAGACATGTCTCACGTGCAAGACTGAGTTTCAGGTAGCTTTTAATACAATGTTAAAGATTTCAGTAGCATTGGACACAATATGTACTATTTACAGGCAATAGTCTCCCAAATGACTTATTGGAGAGGAGCTGAATTTCTAACCAAGTACGTCCTACCAAAAACCAAAACAAACAACCCCCCCTCCACGCACAAATCATGCTGAATAATCTCACCTCTTCAAATTCCTGTGCTGTGCTGGTTCGTGACATTTCCCAAGCCTTCAGCAGCAATGCAAACTGCTAGTTTAATCTGTCTGAAACAGCAGCGAAAAGTAGGCCTTGTGGCAACTATTAAAATCACCATAACCAGTTGTGAGGCATCCTTGTTACACAATAGATTTTCAACTTCCCTTTCATTATCAGCTGAATGAAATCTGTCATCATGGCCATACTTTGCCATCCCCAGCATTCCCCCAAGCTTCATCTGCATCTAGATGATGTTTACGCTGTAGCATTCAGACACAATGCAAGTATCTGAATGATACTATTATATTATTCTGCACTGATGAACTCATAAAAGTTTACATTAAACCCATATTCTCCTCTCAACTGCAATGTATTAACAGGTGACACCACAAAATTCCTGCCCAAAACTCAAATTCCTTTCATCCTATACCAGAAGAAAAAAAGTCAAAATTCCCACAAAATAAAATATTTGGTTTTGAAATATTGAGGCAAGCTTACTAAAGTGCTTCATTTCAATAATGTCAAAGCCTGTTGGTTTGACGTTATTGTTTGAATGTTTGTAATATACATAAGTTGAAATGAAGGACTTTAACCTTTTCAAAAACAAAACATTGATAATCTGTCAACATTTCAATGAAATATAGTTTTGTTCCCAGGAAAATGTTCTCAGTTTCACACTATGCATTTGATTATTTTTCAAGGGACACTGAGCTTAGATATCACATATTAAACAAATTTCTTTACCATCACAGATTGTTAAAAAAAGAATTTAAAAAAAAAAAAACCTTTACTATTTACTCACTTCTTTTTTGTTTACTTCTTACATTCTTCTGATCTTGGGCAAATGAAAAATTAGTTAATTCAGCTTCATTTTTATTGCTCACCAGTTTCACTTTCAGGCTGTTAGTGCTGTAACTTTTGGGTTTCAGACTTGGCCAGGAGCTGTTTGTTTAAAAACCAACTGTGTTTATTGGCATTTGTTTTGTTTTGTTTTTTAAAGGGGTGTGTGTGGCATATTTCTATTAGTCTTATAAAAGCTATAACGCTTATTTACAAAAATGTAATGTTGGGGCCAAATTTAAGTGGACTCTCCAGACACTTTAAAATGCAAAGGAATCTTCTCAGATGTACGTGTGTGAGTAACCATCTTTGCTTTCCACAAACATTTCTGTAAACCAAAAATTTCCCCAATACAGATTCTCCACAGAAAGTGAAATTCTGCAGTGCACGGGCCACATGAATTTTATCCAAAGCCATAAAACACTAGCAAAATGAAGTCACAGTTTCTGTTCATAAGTATATTCATGAAAGCTTCTTTGCCACATTCACCCACATCTAAATAGTATGCATGAAAGCGAATAGCCACTGCCAGCACACTCCTGACAGTGTGTGTCAGAAGAGCCTATTGGGAAAGGCCTCAAGTTTGTCACAAGACTTTGGGTACATCTGCACTGGATTTGGAGGTGTAATCACAGCTAGGACAAGATCCCCATACTAGTTAGCACAGCTACAAATAGCAATGAAAATGCAGTGGCATGGAGTCAAACAAGGACTAGCAATGTGAATACATACCAAGGGTCCTGGGTGGGCTTGTACAGCCTGCACTGAAGCCCACGCTGCCGTTTCTTCGTGGCTATATGTAGCTGTGCTATCTAGGTTAGTGCTAGTGCATGTACACCCACCTGAACAGCAATCACACCTCTGATGGCTATATAGACACACTATTTGAGAAAACAGCCTGTAATGCTGATACAAAGCTCTGTGGCTGATTTTCTGCTTCGTTATTAGTTTCAATGGATTAGTCCTCTTGCATGGATCAAAACTCAGCATAAAGCATGAATCCCCTTTCTCTTTCCTGCCTAATGCCCCTGTGGTCAATTTCTTCAGAATGATCAAGACCCTGTTCTGCCATCTCGGGAGGAGCATAGACTTCCTTCCCCTATCACCAGGGGATTTAGTGGTGCTAAATCCTTCTGTAGCATCTGGCAATTATTGCTCTGGTTAGGTCCATTTCTCCCTCTGCACGTGTAACAAGACAAAGAGTGAAATGTTTCTGGCCTGATAGAGTATGGCATAATCTCTCACTATGGTCTGTGTAGTATGTAGAAAGCAGTGGATTTTTTACCTTTAGTCCATTTGGTATGATGTCCATCTGTTTGCATTTGGAAAGGAAGATGATATCTGTCTGTATTTGTGCAAGTTTCTTCATGAGGTTGATGGATTTCCACTCCATACGGCTAAATGCAGTGCCTTGCATAGTGTCAAGTATCCAAGGGGTAGCCGTGTTAGTCTGGATCTGTAAAAGCAGCGAAGAATCCTGTGGCACCTTATAGACTAACAGAAGTTTTGGAGCATGAGCTTTCGTGGGTGAATACTCACTTCGTCAGACGCATGTAGTGGAAATTTCCAGGGGCAGGTATATATATGCAAGCAAGCTAGAGATAATGAGCCTCAGACAGAGACCAACACCTACAAAATCTCCACCAAGCATTCTCAAAACTACAATACCCGCACGAGGAAATAAGGAAACAAATCAACAGAACCAGATGTGTACCCAGAAGCCTCCTGCTGCAAGACAAACTCAAGAAAGAAACCAACAGGACTCCACTGGCCATCACATACAGTCACCAGCTAAAACCCCTCCAACGCATCATCAGGGATCTACAACCCATCCTGGACAATGATCCCACACTTTCACAGGCCTTGGGTGGCAGGCCAGTCCTCGCCCAGAGACAACCTGCCAACCTGAAACATATTCTCACCAGTAACTGCACACCGCACCATAGGAACTCTAGCTCAGGAACCAATCCATGCAACAAACCTCGATGCTAACTCTGCCCACATATCTACACCAGCGACACCATCACAGGACCTAACCAGATCAGCCACACCATCACCGGTTCATTCACCTGCATGTCCACCAATGTAATACACGCCATCATATGCCAGCAATGCCTCTCTGCTATGTACATTGGCCAAACTGGACAGTCTCTACGGAAAAGGATAAAATGGACACAAATCAGATATTAGGAATGGCAATATACAAAAACCTGTATGAGAACACTTCAACCTCCCTGGCTACACTATAGCAGACCTTAAGGTGGCCATCCTGCAGCAAAAAAACTTCAGGACCAAACTTCAAAGAGAAACTGCTGAGCTTCAGTTCATCTGCAAATTTGACACCATCAGCTCAGGATTAAACAAAGACTGTGAATGGCTTGCCAACTCAAAACCAGTTTCTCCTCCCTTGGTTTTCACACCTCAACTGCTAGAACAGGGCCTCATCCTACCTGATTGAACTAACCTCACTATCTCTAGTTTGCTGCATATATATATATACCTGCCCCTGGAAATTTCCACTACATGCATCTGACGAAGTGGGTATTCACCCACGAAAGTTCATGCTCCAAAATGTCTGTTAGTCTATAAGGTGCCACAGGATTCTTTGCTGCTTTTACAGATCCAGACTAACAGCTACCCCTCTGATCTTATCTAGGTGGAATACTGAAATATAAATGTTGACATCTGTCCATTCCTTTTTCCTCTAGCACTTAAACAAGACCCAAAAGATGATTTCCCACCCCCATGAATTCCAGGGGAGCTTCTATAACCCAACATTTTGGAACACAGTCATCCACATCTGTACTTTTGCTATGCTACTGCTTGAACTTGCTACTGCTTTCTAGCAACCCATTAGTTACTGTGAAATCAGGAATGCCTAATTTACAAGCTAAGCTCTCAGTTTCTCCATCAGTTGCCTGCCAGCGAGATCTTGCCAACTTTCTGCCTGGATAAACTAACATAGTAGGACATCTTCCAATCCCCTCCTCTTCAAACATACCTTTTTCCCCATTCATTCCATCAAGAGTTCTGGAGATTTGGCTCTAATTTGTTCCAATCTCTTTGGAACTTGTTTGGGCAGAATCTGGTTTCAGACCTGGTCTCTGTGTTTGTAAAGCACCAGACACATCTGTGACCCTATATATTATATAAAAATATCATTATAGTCTACTCCTGCTGCAGGTGCTGATACACACTGAAACAATGTCAGGAGGCAGTCCAGAATCTCAAAATATATCGTGCATATGAGAGCAGAGTTTGCCCATTTAAAAACAAACAAACAAACCAAACAACACAACACACAAACCACACCATACATCTACTTTCTCAGCCACACAACATTTTACATGTTCTTATTACCACAATATGGACAGTTTCTAGTAATAAGGAGATTCCACTGTAAACATTCCAAGAAATCACTATCTAGGTTGTACTAACGATGTACCAAGAATGCTGGTTAATGGCTGAAAGGTGCAGTCATCCAGGTAATCTTACCAGTCACTTCTCAATTGCAATTACATTGTTAAGAACAAAATTTGAGATACAGTTTTGGTATTTAATTAGTGATTTGTGTCTTTTGGAGGAAATTTTCAAAAGCACTTAAGAGATTTAAGAGCACAATTTTATTGAAAAACAAAAAAGAATTAAAGGGACTTGTGCTTCAAATCCCTTAGGAACTTTTGAAAATCTTCCCATAAAACAAAATACATTTACATTTAACCTTAGCAGAAAAATATAGGATTAGAGACAGATTGGGATATGATGATATCAGTCTTTCAAATGAGGCAAAACTGAAGCTCTGAGAAGCTGTGGCTGTTAAGAGCCAGTCTCACTTTCCACAAGAGCAGGAGATGACAGACCTGGTGCGCTAGTCTTTTTGCTAGACATACCTCAATAGGCCCTCTACACAGCAAAGAAAACCCCCAGCTAGAACATACCAGCTGATTTGGGCTTGCAGGGCTAAGGCTGCAGGGTGGTTTCATTGCGGTGTAGATGTTAGGCTTGGGCTGGAGCCCAGGCCCTGGGACTTTACCACCTCACAGAGTCCTAGAGCCTGGGATCCAGCCTGAGCCCAGACATCTATACCGCAATGATACAGCCCCACAGCCCAAGTCCTGTGAGCCCAAGTCAGCTGGCACAAGTGCCTAGTTCCTGTGTAGATATACCCTTAGATGTCCCAGACAGACTATTTACTGTGAACTCTCAGGGTGGTAGTGTTCAATCATTAACAAAGGCTTCCTTTATCCAAAATGTTAATTAATCTTTGAAGTTGTTTTTCCACTAGTTTTTCCCCATCAATCTTCCACAAACAAGACCTGAATTTGCAATGTAACAAAAAAAACAAACAAAAAACACCACACCACACACACAAACAAAGAAAGAAACACTATGACTTTCTTTTTACACTCAAAGCAAAGAAAAGAGGCACAAATTTCCTTCGCAAGTTACCTTTATCTGGGATTTCCAGTGTGTTTGAGAGGCTGGGTTTTTGTTTGTTTTTTTAATTTCAATGTTTTCCCCCTCTTAATAATATGTTTACCCTTAGCTAATGATTTAACAAAAACTTCATGTGGGAATTTTCTTAGGATTTTAAGGAAGTTGTCAAGGAACAATTCATATCAGTATTTTAAGTTAGATTGCTTCTTTACATGACAGCTGTTAATTAGCACATATTGATCACCTGCTAGATAGATTTGCACCACAAATTCTTCAAAGCTAAATATGCAGACTTCTTGAAGTCTTTTAACTTGGCTGGTTGGGCTTAAGGACGCTGCAGGAGTGCCCTCTTCACTTAAGCGGCCATTCAGTATTCAGAAAAATTACAGGAGTCCTTACAGACATTAGAAATATGCATTAGTAGTCAATGACATTCAGAAACTAACAGCGATAAATCCAAGCATACGTATCAGACCTTCCCAGAAATTCTCCAGGGCACAAGTTTTCAGAGAGGATGGATGAATAAAAGGAACGTGGCGTTTCTAGGCTAAACTTTGTTTGAAAGGGATATTTCAAATAAGACAGCCAAAGACTTCAAAAACTGAATCCCCTCTCTTTGTCTCTAACTCCCTTAACAAAAAAAAAAAAAAAAAAAAAAGCACATCAGGCCTGATTTGCCATTTCCTTGAACCTTGTATCATTTAGGCCCCTATTCTACAGTGCATAAGCATATGCTTAAGTCCCTTTGAAGAAAACAGATGAAATCCTGGCCCCCATTGGAATTTTTCCATTTACTTCCATGGAACCAAGATTTCACCCAGTGTCACAAGTCAACATTGTTTCCCTTTGTGCCTGAGAAACTCAGCAGACTTCTGAAACCAAACAGCTTTATGAATCTGCCAAACTTCTCCCCAATTCAGTAATGCACTTAAGCACATGCTTAGAATGATTTGCTGAATTGGGGTCCTCCCTTCTTATCCCAGAGTTAACAGCAGAAGTGAAGCATCCATTACATGCTGATAAATCATGCTAACATTCCTAGTTCAGAAGTGTAAAACTTACAAAATACATGACATCTCCTCAAAATTCCAAGAGGCACTAATGGTTGCTGAAATGTAACAAGCAAAACTTTCTAGGCCTCCCTAAGAAGCTAACAGAATGTTGGGAATCATTAAGAAAGGGATAGATAATAAGACAGAAAATATCATATTGCCTCTTTATAAAGCCATGATACACCCACATCTTATACTGCATGCAGATGTGGTCGCCCCATCTCAGAAAAAAAAAAAAAAGGAGGAAAAGGTTCAGAAAAGGGCAACAGAAATAATTAAGGGTATGGAACAGCTGGCTTCTGAATGAGGAGAGGTTAAAAAGACTGGGACTGTTTAGCTTGGAAAAGGAACAACTAAAGGAGGGGATATGACAGAGGTCTATAAAAACATGGCTGGTTTTGATAAAGTAAATAAGGAAGTGTTATTTACTCCTTCTCATAACACAAGAACTAGAGGGTCACCAAATGACATTAATAGGCAGCAGGTTTAAAACAAACAGAAGGAAATATTATTTCACACAAGGCACAGTCAACCTATGGAACTCCTTGCCAGAGGATGTTGTGAAGGCTAAAACTGGAACAGGGTTCAAAAAAGAACTAGATAAGTTCATGGAGGATAGGTCCATCAATGGCAGGAATGGTGTCTGTAGCCTCCATTTGCCAGAAGCTGGGAATGGGCAACAGGGAATGGATCACTTGATTACCTGTTGTATTCCCTCTGGGGTACCTGGTATTGGCCACTGTTGGAAGACAGGATACTAGGCTAGATGGACCTTTGGTCTGATCCAGTATGGCCGTTCTTACGTTCCCTGTTGCAAAATTTTGTCTCACAGCTGATCATCATAATCATTCAGCCATGATAAAAGGTGAAGATGAAATCCTGGTCTCACTAAAGTCAATGGCAAAACTCCCACTTGACTGAGAGCTAGGATTTCACCTAGATATTTTTATAATCTCATGAGCCAGATCCTCAGGTGGTGTCAATTGTCATAGTTACATGGCCTTCCGTGGAGTTATACTGACCTACACCAGCTGAGGATCTAGCCCTTGTATCTCCACATTGGCCTGGCCAATTCACCCAAAATATCCCTTCTGGACCTCACCTTGCATACCAATTTGTAGGATAAAAGAACTGTCCCCAAGTGTTAGAGGGGTAACAACTTGCATCTTTATAATGGAAAGGTTGTTGTATGCCCAGAAAAATGTAGACACCTTTTACAAACCAGAGCTATATATTTAAAAAAAATGAAAAAAACTTGCTATATCATTCAGTTATATCATACAGAAATAGGTCATTGTAGTACTATATAGTTTTATGCCACAAATTTTAAACTTGCAAAATGTACAACAATATTATGCTGTTTCCCATTAGTGGGACCTCTACAAAGGAGTGTTTTTTAAATTTCAAACTGAACTCATTTTCTTTAGAAGTAAAATCATATTTTACATTCAAGAACTGACAGGCTTACAGAATGTGTCATGTTTTGCTCCTCTGACATATTTGCAAAATGCATAAGCACAAATTTCTCTGAAATAAGAGATCCTTTTCAGTTTCCATAAAAACTGTTTGATTTTCATTAAAACAGAATATATGAATTTCTATGCTGCTTTCATATTCTCCCCCCAACCCCAAGCTATCAATGCGAGTTATTATAACCTCAGGAGTGTATACTTCTGATGATAAACAGTAGCTTGCTGGGTTCCATTTATGTTGTGCTGTAGCTCAGGTGGAGAAATCTGAAATTGTTAGTTTTAATAGCCTATGTTTTCTTCTTTAGATTAAATATATATGAAGGAAGGGGAAACATTTATTTTGTGTGTGTGTGTGTGTGTGTGTGTGTGTGTGTGTGTGTGTGTGTGTGTGTGTTAGTTAGTTAGTTATTGGGGACCTGGTAATAGCCCCTACATTTAGCCTGGCTAATACTTTTCATTCTAAAATATTCTTGTGACTTTTTATTTGACTAGCACTACCATCTCCATTGTTTACAGAAGGCCTTTGACTTTTGGTAAAGAGAAAGCTCCAGGTGCAGAGAAGTGCCTTTTCTTTGTCCCAGGAAATTCCATTCCGGTTTAGCTGAGCAATAAACTTTTCAAAAGTCGTCATTTCCCTCTGTTGTGTCACCAACAAATTATTTTGGCATGATGTCAAAATAATAAGTGGAGGTGAACATTCTAATTTAAGGTCATACCCATGCCAATATCAACACACTGTACTGGGAACCCCAGAAATAGACAGCCTCTCCAGAAGGAGTTCAGAGAAAGCCAGCCCAGACTCCTCCATCAATGCCCGCTCTGGGGGCACCAAGTGGGGAAGGGAGCTCCCCTAGCCTCCTGAGAGAAAGAAATTTTCCTCCTGGGCCCACCACATAGCCTCAGAAACCCAATTCCTGCCATCCCCATAGCGATAGCCTTCTGCTGCCAGCTAATGCTATTACTCTCATAGCTCAGGCTGGACTGCACTGCTAGAGACTCAGGTTCAAATCCTGTGGATGGTGTGAACAACCTAAATTCTGGCATTTACTCACTTTCAAGTGTTTGACTTTGCAACCTAAACAATTCATACACAGACTCGATTTTCAAGTTGAAGGCGTCACTGCTCCAAACAAGTTACCTATATTCAGAAGCACCATTTTTCTCTGATCTTTTCTGTTTTGCTGTGTTTGCAGGGTGTAGAGCAAAGGTGCTCAGATTGTGCTTTGCAGAGAGCTGGCTGGTCAGATGGCACTGTGTGCTGCTCCATGTTTCCAGCTGCTGAATAAAATTAAAAGGCAGCTAAAAATACATTTAATTCCTGACTGCTGTCGCTTGTGCACATTAGCAATTGCTGCAGGTGCCACAGAGTTATTAAGCAGTTGCAAGGGGGAGTGTGGGTGGATTCAAATGATTGAGTGAGACAGGTATGGTCCACACTAAGAAATTTAGGTTGAGAATCCCTGGTGTTGATAGCTCAGCATCTGACATCTTTCATCATCTTCCTTGCCTATAAAGAAATTACAGTGTTGCTCAACAGTGTGTCAGAAAAAGCCTAAGAGTATTGTCGATGCCTCTGTTCCAATAGACTGATTTTATGGGGAAATGACTCTTCAAGGCATGTTAAATTTAACATGCAAGTCCCCTGGCTGAGGCAGGGACTGTCTTTTGTTCTGTGTTTGTACTGCACCTAGCACAATGGGATCCTGGTCTATAACTGGAGATAGCAGGCACTATGGTAATAAAAAAAAATCCACAGAGAAATTTTGGTCAAGAATGACAGCTGTTTTGCAGCGAGCTTTTAAACACTGCTTTCTTCCTAGAGAAAGCGAAGATTAAATAGGGTCTATACTTTACCCAAATATTTAATATTGGAATATTTTCATGTGCTCCAGTTCTAATCATTGAGTCCTTGCTTTCATTACTCTTCTGTTTATGTCTTTTATAATAAATCTAACCTATTTTTGTCCCACCAGCTGTTTCCAATCTCTGAACCAGAAGGGGAATACTGTACTATAAACTTATTCATTTCCAAATCATGAATTATCTGTTAAACTAAAGGCTTTGGACAAGGTCACTAAATGCTACCCCAGCAATCCTATCAACAGAGTGTATCTTTCTTATGTGGACACCTAATGTATTTTTCATTGCTGACAGAATCAAACGGCTCCTTGATCCTTAGGGTGTGGGATGGAATCATCAAAAAGCATCAGTGAAGCTAATATTTTAAAAGATCCTTTCAAGAGATCTCCAGTCTCTTGGGGGTGCTTGTCAACATCTCCCACATTAAATAAAAAGCAGCTTCGTCATCCATGGAGGTTTCAAAGAAAAGCTTGAACATAATTCAAAGTTGCCAGGACTGCAAGATTCATAAAAAATCCCATACATCACCATATACAGACACAAAATCCTCCCAAGCCAGAAGGGAGCAAATAATCCCTTGGAGTAAGATCTCTCTCCCAACTCAATCTCCAGTTTAACGGCTCTCCTGGATAGTGTTCCCAATATATGTAAATCTCCCCTTCAGTCATTCTAATTAAAAGAATTATTAGATCATTTTTGCTTTCTAATACAAAGATTTCACAGATCAGTTATGCAGGTGTTCAACACACCAACGGCAGTGATACTGCAGTCTGTCTTTGCAAAGGATGAAAAGAACTTACGGACAGCCAATGGTGCAATGGGGAATCTTCTCTCACTGCATGCTGGGAAACACTGGTCCAAGAGGATTCTCTCCCTGGCAGAACAAAGTGTGATTTGGTGCTTGGATATGTCTAGTAGATCTTAAAAACAGTCCAGCCATCCTGTAGTGGGGTATTTAGCAGGTTCTGGTTATTACTACAAGCCAGGCTGTGTGGCACACTTGCCTACTATGTTCTTTTACCAGGTGGTGCAGTATCTCTATTCCAATTCCAGCCATGCCAGATGAGAGTATGCCAGGACGGGGCTTAAAGGTCAAAGGACATATTTATGTGCATATGCTCCTGAATCCAGCAATGGCTTCTCTGCACACCTTCCTGTGCAGATTACTCATGCTCCTAGCAGAAATAATCCACTCTCTGTGCATGGAGCCGGAACATGAGATCTCACTGCTTTCAGGGGATGATTAAACCAACTTTCTCTGCACTGGTTAGAATTCGGACCATTGTGTTATATTCACAATGATAAGGGCCATTTCCTCTGCAGTCTCCAGTGTTTCTATACACTCAGCTGCTATAAATCATGTGAGGATGAAACAAGGCACCTCCCAGAAAAAATGCTCCTCCCCTAGTCATCTTTCCGTGACTATTAAGGGGGCATTTTGGGGTAGATTCAGCTATAGGCTTCAACCTAAATTTAAGGGAGGGGGGCTCATTTTAAAAATGGAATTTTGAAGGCCCCTTTGTCCTTAGGATCTATTAATGTTGCTTGATAAAAATGAACATCTGGCAGTTTGGTTTCATGTTATTTCAAGCTGTAGCACCTCATCCAGCTGCTACTCTTCACAGCACTTTTTGTTTGCAGCATGAAGATAGCCAATAAAACTGTTAGTTCCACTGATGCACTAATCCTTCCAATGTCAGTAGAGAGGTTTCCTACACTTAGGGTGACCAGACATGACTGATTCCATCCCGAGATTAGGGACTTTGTCTTATATAGGCAGCTATACCCCACTCCCCTCCCCCCCCAAAAAAGTCCCAATTTTTCACATGCGCTATCTGGTCGTCCTACCTACACTTGCACAGTATTAGGCACCCAATAAGCCAATCCAGGTCTATAGGAAGAATGAATTCCAACAGTTCTGAAGTTACATCACCATGAAAATAGCACACTCAGTGAAGGGGTCTCATTCCCTATATGAGACGTGATAGGTTATTAAAAGAAAATATGGAAAATATGGATTTTCAAGAGTGCAACTCCATCAGAGTTGTCAGCGGACATGATGTCAATGCTACTGCAGGGCTAACAGATATAGCCTTTGATACTATTGTCATGGTGTAGATATTTTTCACGCTATTCCCTACAATACAATGGAAACTGACAGAACAAACCAATATGTCTTTTCCCTCTCTGACTTCTGTAATACTTTGCCATAAGTATCACAGCACAAATGAAAGGAGATTATTCACTTTTAAGACCCAAGGCTCTCAAAGAGGGTGAATAGCGTCAGCTGCATAAGGGGCTGATTTTCAAGAGTGCAAGTGCTGTCTCCTGTGGAGAGTCCAGCATTGGTTACTTTTGGACTCTTCAAGCATTCAACTCCTCTGAAAAATCAGGCCATTTGTTTGTGTTCAGAGAGGCAGCACCTGTATAGCAGCACTGTATAGCCAGTGTTTGTGTTCAGAGAGGCAGCACCTGTATAGCCAGTGTCAAACTCTGCATTGAGGCCAATGGTGCAGCACCTGTGTGTGATTACACAAATACTTAAGCAGGAGAGTCACTATTAGAGCTACTCAAAAATGAGCTAAAGTTTTCATAGAAAAAATTCAAATTTTTCCAACTATTTCTAGTAACTATAGTCCTGTGAAAGCAGCAAAGGATCCTGTGGCACCTTATAGACTAACAGACGTTTTGGAGCATGAGCTTTCGTGGGTGAATACCCACTTCCTCAGATGCATGTAATGGAAATATCCAGGGGCAGGTATATATATGTGTGCTAGCAAGCAAGCTAGAGATAACGAGGTCAGTTCAATCAGGGAGGATGAGGCCCTGTTCTAGCAGTTGAGGTGTGAAAACCAAGAGAGGAGAAACTGGTTCTGTAATTGGCAAGCCATTCACAGTCTTTGTTCAATCCTGAGCTGATGGTGTCAAATTTGCAGATGAACTGAAGCTCAGCAGTTTCTCTTTGAAGTCTGGTCCTGAAGTTTTTTTGCTGCAGGATGGCCACCTTAAGGTCTGCTATAGTGTGGCCAGGGAGGTTGAAGTGCTCTACTACAGGTTTTTGTATATTGCCATTCCTAATGTCTGACTTGTGTCCATTTATCCTTTTCCGTAGAGACTGTCCAGTTTGGCCGATGTACATAGCAGAGGGGCATTGCTGGCATATGATGGCGTATATTACATTGGTGGATGTGCAGGTGAATGAACCAGTGATGGTGTGGCTGATCTGGTTAGGTCCTGTGATGGTGTCGCTGGTGTAGATATGTGGGCAGAGTTGGCATCGAGGTTTGTTGCATGGATTGGTTCCTGAGCTAGAGTTATTATGGTGTGGTGTGCAGTTACTGGTGAGAATATGTTTCAGGTTGGCAGGTTGTCTGTGGGCAAGGATTGGTCTGCCACCCAAGGCCTGTGAAAGTGTGGGATCATTGTCCAGGATGGGTTGTAGATCCTTGATGATGCGTTGGAGGGGTTTTAGCTGGGGGCTGTATGTGATGGCCAGTGGAGTCCTGTTGGTTTCTCTCTTGGGTTTGTCTTGCAGTAGGAGGCTTCTGGGTACACGTCTGGCTCTGTTGATCTGTTTCCTTATTTCCTCGTGTGGGTATTGTAGTTTTGAGAATGCTTGGTGGAGATTTTGTAGGTGTTGGTCTCTGTCTGAGGGGTCAGAGCAGATGCGGTTGTACCTCAGTGCTTGGCTGTAGACAATGGATCGTGTGATGTGCCCGGGATGGAAGCTGGAGGCATGAAGGTAGGCATAGCGGTCGGTGGGTTTTCGATACAGGGTGGTGTTAATGTGACCATCACTTATTTGCAAATCCATCAACCTCATGAAGAAACTTGCACAAATACAGACAGATATCATCTTCCTTTCCAAATGCAAACGGATGGACATCATACCAAATGGACTAAAGGTAAAAAATCCACTGCTATCTACATACTACACAGACCACAGTGAGAGATTATGTCATACTCTATCAAAAAAACTGAGGAACCACCTGATCAGCATCCTATACAGCAAACAGGAAAACATCAAAAAAGAGCTCTCCAACCTGGAGACTCTCATTAATAACCAAACTTCTATACAAACAGACTTCACTAGAATAAGACAGGAGATCTACATTACTCACTTCACCTCTCTTCACAGGAAAAAGGACTGTAAGCTGTCTAAACTCCTACCTGCCACATGGGGCCACAACAGTGGTACCCCTAACCCACCCAGCAATATCGTCAATCTATCCAACTACACACTCAGCCCAGAAGAAAAGTCTGTCCTATCTCGGGGACTCTCTTTCTGCCCTGCCACCCCCACCAACATGATACAGTTCTGTGGCGATCTGGAAGCCTACTTTCGCCGTCTCCGACTCAAAGAATACTTCCAGGACAACACTGAACAGTGCACTGATACACGGGTGCCCTCCCACCAACAGCACAAGAAAAAGAACTCCACATGGACTCCTCCTGAGGGTCGAAATGACAGCCTGGACCTATACATTGAATGCTTCCGCCGGCGTGCACAGGCAGAAATCGTGGAACAACAACATCGCTTGCCTCACAACCTAAGTCGTGCAGAACGCAATGCCATCCACAGCCTCAGAAACCACCCTGACATTATCATCAAAGAGGCTGATAAAGGAGGTGCCGTTGTCATTATGAACAGGTCTGACTATCAAAAGGAGGCAGCCAGACAACTCTCCAATACCAAATTCTACAGGCCACTTCCCTCAGATCCCACTGAGGAATACACTAAGAAACTACAGCATCTACTCAGGACACTCCCTACACTAACACCAGAAGAAATCAACATACCTCTAGAGCCCCGACCAGGGTTATTCTATCTACTACCCAAGATCCACAAACCCGGCAATCCTGGACGCCCCATCATCTCGGGCATTGGCACTCTCACTGAAGGACTGTCTGGATATATGGACTCTCTACTCAGACCCTATGCCACCAGCACTCCCAGCTATCTCCGCGACACCACTGATTTCCTGAGGAAACTACAATGCATTGGTGACCTCCCAGAAAACACCATCCTAGCCACCATGGATGTAGAGGCTCTCTACACAAACATCCCACACACAGATGGAATACAAGCTGTCAGAAACACTATCCCTGATGATGCCACAGCACAACTGGCTGCTGAGCTCTGTGCCTTTATACTTACACACAACTATTTCAAATTTGATGACAATATATATCTCCAGATCAGTGGCACTGCTATGGGCACCCGCATGGCCCCACAATATGCCAATATCTTCATGGCCGACCTGGAACAACGCTTCCTCAGCTCTCGTCCACTCACACCCCTTCTCTATCTACGCTACATTGATGACATCTTCATCATCTGGACCCATGGGAAGGAGACTCTGGAAAAATTCCACCATGATTTCAACAGCTTCCACCCCACCATCAACCTCAGCCTGGATCAATCTACACGGGAGGTCCACTTTCTTGACACCACGGTGCAAATAAGTGATGGTCACATTAACACCACCCTATATCGAAAACCCACCGACCGCTATGCCTACCTTCATGCCTCCAGCTTCCATCCCGGGCACATCACACGATCCATTGTCTACAGCCAAGCACTGAGGTACAACCGCATCTGCTCTGACCCCTCAGACAGAGACCAACACCTACAAAATCTCCACCAAGCATTCTCAAAACTACAATACCCACACGAGGAAATAAGGAAACAGATCAACAGAGCCAGACGTGTACCCAGAAGCCTCCTACTGCAAGACAAACCCAAGAGAGAAACCAACAGGACTCCACTGGCCATCACATACAGCCCCCAGCTAAAACCCCTCCAACGCATCATCAAGGATCTACAACCCATCCTGGACAATGATCCCACACTTTCACAGGCCTTGGGTGGCAGACCAATCCTTGCCCACAGACAACCTGCCAACCTGAAACATATTCTCACCAGTAACTGCACACCACACCATAATAACTCTAGCTCAGGAACCAATCCATGCAACAAACCTCGATGCCAACTCTGCCCACATATCTACACCAGCGACACCATCACAGGACCTAACCAGATCAGCCACACCATCACTGGTTCATTCACCTGCACATCCACCAATGTAATATACGCCATCATATGCCAGCAATGCCCCTCTGCTATGTACATCGGCCAAACTGGACAGTCTCTACGGAAAAGGATAAATGGACACAAGTCAGACATTAGGAATGGCAATATACAAAAACCTGTAGTAGAGCACTTCAACCTCCCTGGCCACACTATAGCAGACCTTAAGGTGGCCATCCTGCAGCAAAAAAACTTCAGGACCAGACTTCAAAGAGAAACTGCTGAGCTTCAGTTCATCTGCAAATTTGACACCATCAGCTCAGGATTGAACAAAGACTGTGAATGGCTTGCCAATTACAGAACCAGTTTCTCCTCTCTTGGTTTTCACACCTCAACTGCTAGAACAGGGCCTCATCCTCCCTGATTGAACTGACCTCGTTATCTCTAGCTTGCTTGCTAGCACACATATATATACCTGCCCCTGGATATTTCCATTACATGCATCTGAGGAAGTGGGTATTCACCCACGAAAGCTCATGCTCCAAAACGTCTGTTAGTCTATAAGGTGCCACAGGATCCTTTGCTGCTTTTACAGATCCGGACTAACACGGCTACCCTCTGATACTATAGTCCTGTGAATACTCCTTTATAGTCAATACATGCACATCTCTCTCTCCAGTACTTATGTGGCCCCCCATCGCTGTAGTAGTGGAATGCCTCATAATTTTTTAACATTTATCTTCAGAACACCCCCGTTGTCTCCATATTATAGCTAGAGAGATGAGGTATAGAGAGGCTAAGGCCTGCTTCCAGAAAGGGACTTAGGTATTGCAATGTTTAGAATCATGTCTAACTTTTAATGCCCGGGGGGCAGGAAATCACAGGAACAACTCTGTGATACACACAGCCTGAGTTAGGGGCCTACGCTCCTTAAACACCTTAGAGTGTGAGCCTCAAAAGCTAGCACACTAGGTGGCAAGCTGCCTAAGCCAAGCAATGGGAGATACTGAGGAGAGCAGTGTGCTGTAAGCCCTGCCCCTCTCACAAAGGCAGTTATTTAAGTTCGAGCTGAAGGGATGTGCCTAGCTCTGCCAGCTCTTCACAGATGGGATCCCCTCTCCTGGAGTCTGAGGCACCCCAGGTGTTTCTTGTGAGAATGAGTTAGGTGCCTGCGTTCCTACCCACAAAGCAGCTGGAGGAGAAGATGGTGCCACCTGCCTTATAACTTTTAGTCCAGTGGTTAAAGCAGGGGTCGGCAGCCTTTCAGAAGTGGTGTGCCGAGTCTTCACTTATTCACTCTGATTTAAGGTTTTGCATGCCAGTAATACATTTTAACATTTTTAGAAGGTGTCTCTCTATAAGTCTATATTATTATAGGTAAATAAGGTTTTTAAATGCTTAAGAAACTTAATTTAAAAATTAAATTAAAATGCAGAGCCCCCTGGACCAGTGGCCAGGTCCAGGCAGTGTGAGTGCCACTGAAAATCAGCTTGCATGCCACCTTTGGCATGCATGCCATAGGTTACCTACCCCTGGGTTAAAGCATCCCATTTAAATCTTCTCCCCCACTCAGACAGCAGCGAGAATTGAACCTGGGTCTCCCAGGAGAGGGCTCTCACCACTGGGGTAAAAGTTACATCCTGGCTGGTCTAGCTCTGAGCAGGTCTGCTGGATTGGGCATGCACACGAGTTAGGCAGGCAAATGCTTATCTTCCCCAAGTTCATGGATCACTCTGAGACTTAGGTGGGAGATGAAACTGCACGTGCCCAGAGGCAGAAACATAGAGGCAGAGGGAACTTTTACCCTGAAAGCTTAGGTGCCTAAAAATGGGAGATCTGGTCACCCTATTTAAAGGGACAATCCCATTTTTTGGAACTTTCTTATATAGACGCTTATTACCCCCATCCCCATCCCATTTTTTCCCCACAGTTGCTATCTGGTCACCCTATGCCTAAAGCATTCACTGGGAGGTCTTTTGCATCATTTTGAGGCCTAAAACCATAATGACTCACTTGCCAAACCTCACACAGGAAGTCTGCATCAAAGCAAGGAATTGAAGACAGTTCTCCAAGTGCAAAGCTAGTAGTGCTCTAACCTCTGGGCCAGCCTTCCTTGCCAAGGCCCCTTTGCACTGCCAGAGCGGCACAGAGCAGCCTGAGCCTAAAGGAGAATCAGACACACTTGAGTTATTGATATTTATCTTAGTTAATCTCAAGTATTTAAATAGCAAACAAACTCCCTGGTAATTAAACAAGGATTAGAATGTAAATGGCTGTCAGCTAGAAACCAAGGTGTTGGTGGAAGCTGGGAAGAGAGATTTACCACTAAAGAGAAAACAGACCCTGCTTTGCTCAGCCCAGCAGTTCTTATTATGAGCTTGAAATGAATATTTTTAGTTGCAGGTGCATTGCTGACCCCTTTTGCATCCATTACTTGTGTGGCCTTACCAGTATGAGAAGCTAACTTCTGTGGGCCAGATTCACCCTCACTGTAGCACTACTAGAACACTCCCTATCAGGGCCTGATCCAAAGTATGTTGTATTATATTATTAATTCAGTATTTATCTGTCTTGTAACAGCACCAGTCAGGGACCAGGACCCCCTCATGCTAGACACTTTACAGACACAGAACAAAAAGTCCTTAAAAATCTTACTTACCAACATCACTAGGGAACAACACCTATTGATCTCAAGTAGTTCTATGTCAGACCCTAACTCCTAGCTTTCCTAGGCTTTTTTTATAGCACCCCTATACCAGTCTGATGCAGCTGGGGATTGTAAAATAGATGCTCTGAATCTGCATATACCCCAGCTTACCCAGGTGGCACCTTTTTTCCAGACCAGGAAGTCCCATACACTTTCAGAGCTGCATTGATTTTAGGTTTCTTGAGGTTAGGAAACTCACAGCTATTTTCTGCAGATCCCATAATCTCTTCCCCCTGCAGACTTTCTCCTGCTTCAGCATATTCTGCCACGGTCCAGGCTGGCACAAATTAAGCTCAAAGTACACAGATAGATAGATAAAAGTCCCAGGCTGCTTACAAAGAACTTCATTGTTCTATATTTTAACCAAATGTTATTTTTAACATGAGCTTTTTCCTTTGTTATGCTAATATTAAGAAAGGTTGGAAACTAACTAGCGTTCAGTGTTGGAAGCGATGTCTCTTCTGCAAGATGGCTATCAGCAGCAGGCAGCCAGGAAAAGGCCATTTGTGATTAAAAACTTTATTTTCAAAAGCATTTCAGTTTCTTCATGGTCAGATGGACTCCTGACCATTCTGAATTTGCAGAAAGCTATGCTGCATAATCTGGGAGGATGAGTTTCTCAGTTCTACAAACTTCTTTTTGCCTTTGCCTGTCTGCCTTATAGTTTATATTACACAGACACAGACTCTAGCACTGTTTATAGGTTTTGTTTAAAAAACGGGAATGTACCTTTCAGCTGCTCAGAGACAGTGGGCCCACAAAAGGGGGGAAATAAACAGTGATCTTGAATTAAAATCAGTGTGATACTGTTGAGTTCAGGAGAACTGATCCTAGTTTGCACAAGTGTAAGTCAGAAACTAGCTAGTTTTATACTGCCATCCATCACCACAGAATCATGGAATATCAGGGTTGGAAGAGACCTCAGGAGGTCATCTAGTCCAACCCCCTGCTCAAAGCAGGACCAATCCCCAAACCGTATTTGAATGTCTTCCATGTAAAATTAGTAACAATAGTGGAGTCCCTGGCAGATTTCATGGAGTCTCTAGCACTTCTTTTCTGGGGTAATATCTCAGTTTGTGATAGAATCAGGCCCCATATTTTTCTACATTTGGAAAGCTCAGCTTGCCCTGCCAAGTACTTAGTAGTCTGTCTGAGGTTGATGTTGTGGTATTGCTGCTCACAGTAGTATATGGGCTAGGACAATTCTGTTTGGGGGTCCTTGTGAGATGGCTTTTTGGGATGATTTTTTGGGAAGGTTTGTACAGGGGTGGCTCTAGGTATTTTGCCGCCCAAAGCACAGCAGGCAGGCTGCCTTCGGCGGCTTGCCGGCGGGAGGTCCCCGGTCCTGTGGAAGGTCCACCAAAGCTGTGGGACCAGCAGACCCTCTGCAGGCATGCCACCGAAGGCAACCTGCCGGCTGCCCTCGCGGTGACTGGCAAAGCACCCCCCCCATGGCTTTCTGCCCCAGGCACGTGCTTGGCATGCTGGTGCCTGGAGCCGCCCCTGGTTTTGTATATAGTGCTACTTAGCATTTCACTACAGGCTTTTTATATCTGAAAACCAGCAAGTGTTTTGCAAATGTTAATTATGGCCCTGCTCCTGCAAACTTTTCCATGCAAGAGGACCCTGATACCTGCTTAGAACCTCACTGACATCAAGAGGGCTCAGCGTGGGTATTAGAGTCCCCTCAGGCAGCACAGTTCTGCAGGCTCAGGGCTTCATTGAGTCTCACCCCTTTGAAGTAGGCCAGTATCACTGCATCCATCTTACATGCAATGCAGAGGCAGTGAACTACAGAAAAACACCCCAGCCACCTTTATGTAGGAAGGGCGATACCTAGTGCAACGTCCTAGCTCTGAGCTCCAGCCACAACGTGGCACCAAGATGTTGCTTTTTGCACATCGTAATGCCCAGCTGCCGCTGGTGGAGAAAGGCTGCGCCCATCCCCAGCTACCCCGTGTGACGCAGCGTCTGTGTGCGCACATTCCCCAAGACACCGTAGCAGGGGGCTGGAGGCCTCTCACCTGCTCCGAATCAAAGGCGAGAGGCGGCCCCGCCCGTGCACACACAGCTGCAGGAGACAGAACGCAGCTTAATTCATCAACCAATCGGCGGCCCGAGCGGTGGAGCCGGGCGGGGAGGGGGGTGCTTTGGCTGGTGGCCAATTGCCGAGGCCCCTGGGCTGAGTCTCCTCCTCTCTCCCCTCCCCCGATGTAGCTAGAGCAGCCGCGGCCAGCGAGCGAAGCTGCCGCCGCCGCGCAGAGCTGCGTTGCTTGCCGGCGGGTTCGGCTGGGTGCGTGCGGGGCGAGCCCCGGAGTCGCGGCTGCAGCGCGCAGGAGGCGGCGGCTGGGACTCGGGTCCCCCCCGCGGCCCCGTGGCGTGGAGCCTCCGATGGAGACGTTCCCCCCCGGCAAGCTGGAGCCGCACCAGCCCGTGGAGTTCCTGCAGGGCGCCCGCTACGGGGCCAAGAGCCACCCCGCCTACGGGAACGCGTTTAACTCGTGGAATGACTATCTGGGGCTGGCCACGCTGATCACCAAGGCCGTGGGCGAGGAGAAGGGCTTCGGGACCGAGCCCCCCTCCGTGGTGGTGGCCGCCGCCGTGCAGCCGGCCCCGGAGGAGGACGAGGAGGAGGAGGACGAGGAGGAGGAAGACGCGGGGACCCCGTATTTCGAAGGCGCGTTGCACTTGCACGACTTCGACCTGTGCGGCCACCACCACCACGGCGAGAGCTTCCTGGAGGAGCGGTTCGCCGACTTCAGCCCCTTCTCCGGCCGCGCCAGCCCCGCCGCGCTGGTCTTCGACTGCTCCCCGGCTCACCTGCCGCGGGACCGCTCCCCTCACGCGTGGGGCGGCGGGCGGCTCCCCGCGCCCCCGAAGCCCGGCTCCCGGCTGCTCAAGCCGGAGCTGCAGGTCTGCGTCTTCTGCAGGAATAACAAAGAAGCCGTCGCCCTCTACACCACTCACATCCTCAAGGGACCCGACGGCCGGGTCTTGTGCCCCGTGCTGCGGAGATACACGTGCCCCCTGTGCGGGGCCAGTGGGGACAATGCCCACACCATCAAGTACTGCCCCCTCTCCAAAATGCAGGCCGGTGCCGCCAAGCAGCAGCTCCGGAGCGCCAGGACCGCCTTGGGCAAGAAACTCCGCTAGGGGGCTGCAGCCTCCCCGCCTCGGGACCGCTGGTTTGGTTGGCGATGGATTTCTTGGGTTGTTTGGGTTTGTTTTTTTCCCTTTTGACTAAGGCCGCTTCGGTAGCAAGTGACCCGACTGCAATTTTTTTGTGTGGCCCACAAAAAAAACAACCTTCCCAGTTTTTTTAAGAGTGTCTTAAAGCGGATTGCGTTTTGTTCTCTTTAACACATTAATATATTCAACGTGGGAGACTAGAATGTAAAAAGCTCCTTGGCTTCTGTACTATAATGATAGTTTCTAGTTTGTATACTTAGTATCCAGGGAAGCTGGGCTTTGAAGTTAACTATATAATTATAAATATGCAGTTTAGATGCACTGTATTTGTTTATTGTAGAATATATATATATAATTTTTAAAAGGGGGAGACGATGAAATTGAATGGCAGGGAGCTCCCATGGGGATGCTTATGTTGGTTTATTGGAGAGAATGCATTTTAAAAAAAAATATTTTACAGGATCTCTGAAGGAAAGGCCTCTGTACTGCTAAGCAAATGAATTTCTGTTTTTGCAGTATCCTAGCCAAATGAAGAATTGATGTTTTTAAATTTTATGTTTTAAGGGTGAGCTCGACAGGGTAGGGAGGGGAATTATGCTGTATTTGGCTGCTCTGTGATTGTGTGTTTGCACTGTCTAACAAAACAACGTTGGTTGTCAGTAGGTAGTATGAATTGTTACTGATGTCTGTGGGGATTTTGAGATCAGGAATGATCATATGACATTTTTTAGTGTTGGGGGAGCGCAAGTGTTCACAAGTTCTTTTGTATTGATCTAGGGTTCTTGTTTTACTTTTTCTTTTTCCCCTTCCATTAGTCTAGAAATTAACTTTTTTATTCCTCGAAATTCCCTTTCCCTCCCTCCCACCCCCTAACCAAAAATAAACGCTGTCGAGATTGTAAAGCCCCATACTGACAACAGGTGGCAATGGTGCTGTTTAAGTTTGAATTTTTGTTTTATGGAGTGAAGTAAAGGCATCACAAATTTGACTTAAGCCTGTTCTCTCTTCTTTCCCCCCATATGTGCCCCTAGACCTACTACAAGGTGGTAATGTACAACAAGGTATTTTAAACAATGGACAACCCTGTTTTCCAGGTTGTTTTGCTACTCTGTAGCTATTTATAGATTATCACTCAACAGTCTTGGGTTTGTTGGGCCATTTTATAGCAGCTGCAATGCATTGCATCCCTGTCTAATGCATAATTAGTGGGAAGTTCTTGTTGCCTTCCTCTGACTTATAATGTGGATTTTAATAGCTACCTACCATGCTCTTCTACTGCGAAGAAAACAAAGTGCCTTTTAATGTGGATGGAGGAAAGAGCCCTAGTTTGGTTTTCTAATGCAAAAGCTGCTTGAAGGCTCTTGCAAGAAATCATGTATAAAACAAATGAGAATATGCCCCCTGCTGCTTTCTCTGTGCAAGACTTCTTTGAAACTACCTCAGGCTGTGCTGAGGTACTGTTTTTTACAATGGAGGCCTCAGCTAGAAAATAGTTCTTCTCTATAGAGCAAGGCCAAACTATATTCTGACTCATGTACTGTATTCTTAGTCACATTATGTAACAGGTTTGGACAACATGATCCAAAAGGTTCAAGTTTAAACTTCCATCCTGAGTAGATTTTCTCAGCGTAGCAAATTTAGATTCCACCAAGCAGAGCATTTTTCCCCTTCACTACTTACAGTCTAAAAGAATAGGGGAAAGACTTACTAATGTTCCATGCAGTGAATCCCTCTCTTCTTTTAGTAATATACTGTGCACACTTCATTTCTCTTATATAGGTAGACAGTTGATGATACTCCAGAGTATTGCAGAGCATAACTGCATTCAAATTACATGTGTATGTGGCTAATTTAACAGTTGCAGCTGGATTGTATATAGGATTATTTTAATGCTGCATACCATCTTGTATGACCAGATGCTATCAGGACAGTTACGTAAAAATATTTATGGTCTGAAGTACTCAGTACATATGAACAACTTTCTAAAATTCCTAAAAGCTAGGAAACTCAGCAGTGATCAAGCTACTACTTGTCTCTAAAGGGAGAGTAGTGTAGTCTGCTAATTCTTCACTTAACCCCAAACCTAGTGTTAGGTTTGTTTTGTTAAAGGGAGACTCTCTAAGTATAAAATTTAAAATCAATGCAACTTAACAATATGCTGTTCATACTTTTCTTGCTCTGGCTATTCATTATGTATTGTGCTTTGGCTCATAGTTACATCCCTATTTACCTATCTCTGAGCTATACTTAGACCCTCCAAACTGCTTGTTTTCTGTGGGATTTCACAGGTGATCTTTGTAAGAGCACCTCCCCAGTAGAACTCTCATTGGTCTGAATATTTGCATTCATATGTAGGTGAGAATTTAGCAAACTGAGTTGTAATGCAAAAACTTGATTTACAATAGCAAACATGACCAGGAGAATGCCCTCTCTAATGGGCTACGTGCTAGTCTAAATTGATAGGCCAGTGTACAAACTTGTCCATGGCAGTTTTACTGGAATATCTGGAGTACCCAGCTTTTCAATGTCTATTTAAATTTAGGTATTAACATTTCATGTGGAAAGTGTCAATACACTTAATGTACAGTAAGTTTAGATACACTGCATCAAATGCTAGAATTTAAGCTGCTGTCTTCATGCTATAGGAAGAATGAAGTCTCTCATGTCTGAGAACTGGATGTGTCCTTACTATCTACATGCCCAATGGATGTTGTAATTTAACAGTATTTCCTTCAGCAATGTTTTATCTATCAAGTTTAGTGCAAGTTACCCATTGCCCTGCTGTAAACGTTAAAGGGAGCAAAAAGACCACATGCAAGGTGTTCTTGGTTTTACACATTCCCCCATAAAGAGAATTTAGGACAGTGCTGTCAAATGTGTAGGCAGAGGTGCCTGCAGGGTGCTAGCATGATATGGTGGGGTATGTAGAACATGCTGCTTTATGCCAACAATTGTTAGCATGACTGGAATCTTCCAAGGGATCAGAATAACCTCCCTCTTCATGGAGCCGTTGCTTCACAAATTCCTCCTGCTCTAAGAGAAAAATCAGTTGACTGTGATCTAACCACTGTTACACTTACATACCAGTTCTTGACACTTTATTCATCCTGCAACACACAAGCCTGGCAGTTGAAGGGGCCAGAGTTGCTTGAAGAACCCACCACATGTACTAGCTTGCCATAGTAATTAGGGAGCTGCCAGGTGAGATTAAACTGTGGTTTAATAAATTGACCCAGAAGAGCTGAGCTCCAAGAAACCAACTCTGGAAAGATCAGTTAAGACATGTAAACCTTTGACCTTAACAACAAGGATATTTCCTCTTATGAGCACTAATATTACTTCAGCTGCTGTAGAATGACTCCCTTTAAAACTAATTTTATATTTAAAAAAAGCTGTAGTTCAGTTTTAAGACTAAACTTCTAAAATCTCACTTAAGTGTGTTCCAAAAAAGTATTTTTCTCACCTTGACCACTTACAGTATTTCCAAGCACCATCCTCTGGTCACTAATGAGGCTGGGAAACTTTAATAAAAAAAAAAATTCTCTAGTGCAAAAGTTTATTCCACTAGATTGTCTTCATCCAAACCTAGAATTTAAGATGCAGGCTTTATTCTATAGGAAGAATGAATTCTCATGTTTGAAAACAGGGTGTCTCCTTATTGTTCTTACAACCCTCATGCCCAATGAATGTTGTTGTAACTTATCAGTATTTCCTTTAGCAAATGGTTTTATTTAGGTTTCTTAAATTACCTGAATAAATAGTAATTAAACTCTAGGAATCACAGGAGGGTCAAGCAAAGAGCTTGTCTCTTAAGAATTGCTTCCTTTATCTTCTAGAAGTAATGTGGGGTGGGGGGTACAGAAGCAATTTTGGCACACAACCTAGTAAATGGAACTTCATTTAAATCTCAAGATGGCTCATGTCACAGAGGGATTCATATAAGGTGAATAGTGAGCTAGCCTGACAGCCATAACACCCCAGTAACATTTTACAGGGATGCTTGTACAGCCAAGTATATTACAACAGGATGACTCAGCTGTGTAGTAGCAGTGCATTACTTAAGTGTAATTCAAATTAAGCTTAAATTTGAGCTTTTTGTTTTAAAAGTTCACATAATTTAGCCATACTTTTTAATACAATGGTAAATCTTGTCTAGATGTAGGGGAATGTTTTACAGTATCTACAACCCAAGCATTCCATTACTACAAAGGTAGCCTAGTTTCCAATTGAAGTGAAAAGCAGAGTAAACAAAGTGATAGCCTTCTCCCTGCAGGCTAGATGGTCCACCAGACTCATCAGAAAATATGTATATGCAGCACAGGGGGGAAGGGATAGCTCAGTGGTTTGAGCATTGGCCTGCAGAGTTCAGGGTTGCAAGTTCAATCCTTTAGGGGGGCAACTTGGGGATCTGCAGCAAAAATCAGTACTTGGTCCTGCTAGTGAAGGCAGGGGGCTGGACTCTATGACCTTCCAAGGTCCTTTCCAGTTCTAGGAGATAAGTATATCTCCAATTTATTATTACTTCACAATGTTCCTCTAGTTGATACCTTCTTTGGTGACATTAAATCTATGTAACTAACTTGCAAATCCAAGATGATTCAAACTACAGCAGGACTTAATGAACACATAGCTAGCAGTTCATGTATTGATATTAATAGGCAACAGACATGGGAAATAATCAGAATTAAAAAAATAATTGATAGCCTCTCCTCTCTACCCTCTCATTACACAAATTAAGATGCAAAGGGAGTAATTTAACAGTGAACTGCAACTATAGAACAAATATTGTACACCCCTAAAAATGAGCAAGCTGAACCTACACTCTAGCAGTACAACTGATGGATAATTTACAAAAAGGAGGGTTATTAAAGTCAATCAGTACAGTAGCTTTTAATTTGCATTAACTTGATCAGAGGTTTTTTTTAAATATTCAATTATGTATTAATGCATAGTTGCATCATCAGCTGTTGGGGAGGAGGTTTCAGCAACTGGAGCTGGTCATTTGTGGCTTTTGGCACCTGGGGAGGCATAGCAGGCACATCAGAGGATATTTCTACTAAAATGATCAGTAAACGTTACAATTTAAGTTGCCATCTTTCAGTTTCAGAGTTACCAGGCCACTAAGATGAATGGGAGCAGATCACATCTCTGACTCCTTTAGGTTGTGTGCAGACCTGAAGACATGTCTGTGTGTACTTTATTCATGTTCTGAAAGTTGTCACAAGGGCTCAAATTGTTTGTTTTTTTTTAAATGTAAACTTCAGATTCTGGAATTGATGTCTGCTGCAAGGGAAGGATTCCATAGTGGCAGAATGTTAGAAAAGAGAATCATGACTATACACATCACGTACCCCAAATAAGTATAGTTCTACTTAGGAAAAAAAAGAAAAATTGGTTTGTATAGTAATTTTTCAGACTGAGTGCACTTTAGGGACAACTGCAAGTATCAAAAGACTGTCCAGTGAGTACTGGTGGGTAGTGTACTATGTTATCACTGAGAGACTTGGGTCCTATTGTCTAGTTCCATCTCTCACAGAGGATACAGAGGTAGTCCCGGGTATTGCTTTGCAACAATTGCTATGCCAAGCAAGGAGAAGAGCTGACTCCTCCAAAGACACACCCATCCAACCCTCAAAGGAAGATCCCTGTGGAGGTGAAGCAACAACAGAAGGAGCATAACAACTTAAGTTCATGTTTGTCATAAATGAATCATCACATTTCCTAGTCAGAACACCATACAAGAGGAAAGTTACTTTCTCTTTCATTTGGGACAGAAAAGGGTAGGTATGGTGGAAAGGAGTAAGTTATGCAGCTTGCCTTTTTTGTATAAAAATACATCAGTAATGTTAATTAAAAAGTCAGTACACAGTAGAAGCTAATTCTATAAGTTGTTTATTTACCATTGAAGAGAGACACAGCAGCATGTTCTGTGTTGGCTTCAATAAGACCAGATAGTTAATGATTAACATTGTTACTACACCCCAAAATTGAAGTCAGTCAACACAGCCATTACTACAAAGCACTTGTTGAAAAGGAAACCATTTACCCTGAAGACAAAGTTGGGGGAAAAAATCTGAACAATTCCTCCAAAACCACACATTTTAAATGACAATATTTATAAATGCTTGAAAGGCATGAATTATCCAGTAATGGAAAAAGCAGTTATGCTGTTGGCAAAACAAAATACTCAGCAGTATGTGGACCATAACGCTTGAGGTCTAAAGTCTTAACAATGTTTTGTTGTTTCACACTGCAGCAATATTCCTTATTAGAATGATTGCAAAATGGTTTCATATGCATTCAAGTAAAATCATAGAAAATATCCCAGTGTAGCTAATGTTCTGGATGTTTATTGTAATTTATTTAAATTTAAACAACTTACTGAATTCAGATGATAAAATACCTCACAAAAACCTCTTGCCCTCAAAAATACCTCAGCAGGGGAAGGGGTTTTATAGTTCATCTCGGCCAATTATGGAAATTAATCCAGCTCCATCTTTTCAATAATGTGACCATTTTCTGTGAGATTTGTTTTCAACTACATGTTCTGTGAAATAAATCATACCCCATTCCAAATTAAGAATTATATATTTTTAAAAAAGGTCAGTTTGTTTTAGTTTGAAATATAAGTGTTGCTCAAGATAGCTACAGAGTTCATTTTTATTTCAGCAACAAGTGATCTGTGAAATATGCAACATTTGTCATTTCAGAAACAGGCATTCAATTTCCAACCTTCTGCTGCTAGTTTTGTGCATGATCAATCTATATATGAGTAAGTAATACAGGCTCATGCTTTCATGTTCTCAAAACATTTGTCAAAGAATACCAATTCCGAATGTTTATAAAGCACAAATATAATAATCTGTGGATTTGATCAAATCAACCCTAAAACACCTGTTTAAACTGTTTAGTTTCTGAATTAACGTCGTACAGTGGTCCATCCATCTTCATCTGTTTCATGTTTAGTGCG
Organism: Gopherus flavomarginatus; assembly: GCF_025201925.1. NCBI lineage: Eukaryota > Metazoa > Chordata > Testudines > Testudinidae > Gopherus > Gopherus flavomarginatus. The sequence goes on along the minus strand of NC_066622.1, from coordinate 123,734,097 downwards.
ACGAAGAGATTCTCGTTCTTTTTCTGTTCTCCAGGAGCCCTTCTCGCTCTCTGCCTCCCTCTCCCTGTCTTTTGAAATAGGAGGAGCAGGGGCAGCGGGAGCAGCAACAGGAACAGGAACAGGAGTAGGAGCCGGAGCCGGAGCCGGAGCCGCTCGCCGGATAGTTTCACGTTCTTCCCCACGTTCTTCTTTTCTGTCGTCACCACGCCGCCATGAACTCGCTAGAAACATGCAAGATCATTAGAAACCACTTTTTTTTGTATTATTACAGTCCCTTACAAGAGTTTAAATCAACCAGCCCAGCACTGACAGTTTAATTCAGTGGTTCTCAAAGTTTGCCATACTGGAACCACTGCTCCCATGTAACAATACAGCAAGATGGTGGTGACACCCATGTTCAGAGCCCATGGTTTTATTTTACAATACTGTAATGAAAGCCTGCCAATAGTAACCCATTATTTCTTAGTTGCTCAGAACTAGCCTTTATCTGGCTAGAGCTCTGTCTAATGTACATTATAATAAATTCACTGTTTATGGAGCTAATACACAAATGATTAGCCCATAAGTATCAAACGTTGAGAACTTAAAATATCTAGCTAGAAAACAGTTGAGTTTCATAACAAAATGAATCCTAAAAACCCCCAAATTGTATGTAAATGGAGAGAAAGTTTTAGGTATGCCCTGTCTCAAAAACCCCTGCAAATTCTATCAGCTTGTTGGCAAAGTTAAAAGTAACAGAAGTTTCACTGGGTTATTAACACCTCATCCTGCACATAAGAGTGCTCTGGAATGCTAAACGGTATAGGAAAAAGATGGTTGCTCACCTTTGTAACTGTTGTTCTTCGAGATGTGTTGCTCATATCCATTCCAGTTAGGTGTGCGTGCCGTGCGTGCACGCTCATCGGAAGATTTTTACCCTAGCAACTCCGGTGGGTCGGCAGGTCGCCCCCTGGAGTGGCGCCGCCATGGTGCTGGATATATACCCCTGCCAACCCGACCGCTCCTCAGTTCCTTCTTGCCGGCTACTCCAACAGCGGGGAAGGAGGGCGGGTGTGGAATGGATATGAGCAACACATCTCGAAGAACAACAGTTACAAAGGTGAGTAACCGTCTTTTCTTCTTCGAGTGATTGCTCATATCCATTCCAGTTAGGTGATTCCCAAGCCTTACCTAGGTGGTGGGGTCAGAGTGAGATGTCACAGAGTGCAACATGGCGGAGCCGAAGGCTGCGTCATCCCTGGACTGCTGAACCAGGGCATAGTGGGAGGCAAAGGTGTGGACCGAGGACCAGATCGCTGCACGACAGATTTCATGAATGGGCACGTGAGCGAGGAAAGCAGCCGATGAGGCCTGAAGCCCTGGTGGAGTGCGCGGTCACGTGGCCCGAGGGGACGTGAGCCAAGTCATAACAGGCACGGATGCACGACATTACCCAGGAGGAAATCCGCTGCGAGGAGACGGGTAGCCCCTTGATACGCTCAACCACTGCAACAAAGAGTTGGGGGGTTCTGCAGAATGGCTTAGTTCGCTCGATATAAAAAGCGAGCGCTCTGCGGACATCTAGGGAGTGTAGCTGCTGCTCCCTGCGAGACGAATGTGGTTTTGGGAAGAAGACAGGTAGGAAGATCTCCTGGTTAACATAGAAGGCTGATACCACTTTGGGGAGAAAGGCTGGATGCGGTCACAACTGCACCTTTGTCCCTGTGGAACACAGTATATGAAGGATCTACCATGAAGGCCCGAAGCTCCGAGACCTGTCTCGCGGATGTGATGGCCACCGGGAAAGCTGTTTTCCAGGAGAGGTAGAGGAGGGAGCAAGTTGCTAACGGTTCGAATGGAGGGGACATGAGTCTGGCAAGAACCAGGATAAGGTCCCATGTAGGGGCAGGGCGGCGTACTTGGGGGTAGAGGCGCTCCAGGCCCTTAAGGAATCTAGACACCATTGGCTGAGACAACACCGAGCAGCCATCCTCCCCTGGGTGGAAGGTAGAGATGGCCGCCAAATGGACCCTCAGAGATGATACCTCCAGGCCCTATTGTTTGAGGAACCAGAGGTAATCCAAAATGTTGGAAATGGAGACCTCAGTGGGAAGGAAGTCCCGCTCCACGCACCAGCACGCGAAACGCTTCCACTTGGCCAAATATGTCACTCTAGTGGAAGGCTTCCTGCTACCCAGGAGCACCTGTTGCACTGGGGTAGAGCAATGCAGCTCAGACTGGGTCAGCCACGCAGGAGCCATGCCGTGAGGTGGAGCGACTGAAGGTCCGGGTGAAGGAGCATGCCATGGTCCTGGGTGATCAGGTCCAGGTGAAGAGGCAGGGGGATAGGGTCGGCTATGGATGGGTCTAGCAACATGGTGTACCAGTGCTGCTGAGGCCACGCCGGAGCTATCATGATCAAGTGGGCCTTGTCCCTGCGTACTTTCAGTAGAACCTTGTGGACGAGCGGAAATGGTAGAAAGGTGTAAAGCAGGTGCGTTGTCCACGGTACAAGGAAGGCGTCCGCCACTGAACCTGGTGCGGGGCCTTGAAAGGAGCAGAACGTCTGGCATTTCCTGTTCCCGTGAGATGCTAAGAGGTCCATCCGGGGAAACCCCCACTTCCAGAAGAGCGAAAGAGCAACGTCCCGGCGAAGGGACCATTCGTGGGAAAGGAAGGATCTGCTGAGGCGATCCGCCAGCGTGTTCCGAACTCCTGGGAGAAAGGACGCGATGAGGTGTATAGAATGGGCCATGCAGAAGCCCCAGAGTCGTAAGGTCTCTTGACACGGGTGAAGATCTCGTGCCGCCCTGCTTGTTTATATAATGAATGGCCGTTGTGTTGTCGGTGAATACTGACACACAACGGCCCTGTAGGTGTTGTCAGAACATCTGACAAGCGAGGCGGACTGCTCTCAGCTCCTGGACGTTGATGTGGAGGGCCAGCTTGTGAGACGACCAAAGGCCTTGGGTGCGTAGGTGCCCGAGGTGAGCCCCCCAACCCAGGGATGATGCGTCCATTGTTAGGAACGCCGAGGGTTGGGGCGGATGGAATGGGAGCCCCGCACACACCACGGAGGGATCCAGCCACCACTCGAAGGAGTCTAGGACAGTCGGGGAAATGGTGACGACCATGTCCATAGGATCCCTGGCTGTACGGTATTGTGAGTTGAGCCAGGACTGGAGGGGCCGTAGGCGCAGTCTTGCGTAGTTCGTTAGGAACGTGCAGGCTGCCATGTGGCCCAAGACAGCGAGGCAAGTGCATACCGAAGTTAACGGCGCCGCGTGCAGCCTCCGGATGATGGCCGACATAGTCTGGAACCGTGACAGAGGTAGACAGGCTTTGGCAAGAATGGAGTCCAGGGTGGCACCAATAAATTCTATCCTCTGAGTGGGGATTAGAGTCGATTTTTCCACATTGATCATTAAACCTAGATGTAGGAAAAGGTTCTTGACAATGCGGACGTGACTGAGGACTCGCGTCTCGGAGGTCCCGCGGATAAGCCAGTCGTCTAGATACGGAAACACGTGTATCCGACTGCGGCAAAGGTGGGCGGCGACTACAGACACATATTTGGTGAATACTCTTGGGGCTGTAGAGAGGCCGAACGGGAGGACCGCGAACTGGAAATGTTGTCAGTTGACCACGAACCGGAGGAACCTTCTGTGAGGTGGGAAGATGGCTATGTGGAAGTAGGCATCTTGCATGTCAAGGGCAGCATACCAGTCTCCAGGGATGGGATAATGGTCCCCAGGGATACCATACGGAACTTCAACTTTATCATGTATCTGTTGAGTTCCCGCAGATCGAGGATAGGTCTGAGACCTCCCTTTGCCTTGGGGATTAGGAAGTAGTGGGAAAAAAAGCCATTGCCCCGCTCGTGCTCCGGTACCTCCTCTATGGCTCCTTTGGCGAGGAGCATTTGCACCTCCTGTAGGAGGAGTTGCTCGTGAGAGGGGTCCCTGAAGAGGGACGAGGGAGGGGCGTGGAAGGGGGGGGTTTGAAATCAATTGGAGGTGGTATCCAAGTTCCAACGTGCGTAAGACCCAACGGTCTGATGTTAGCTGGCACCACGCAGGGAGGAAAAAGGAAAGACGGTTGGAAAAAGGAGGGGATGGATCCTTTAAAGAAACTGGTACAACGCCCTCGGGCACACCTTCAAAAGGAAGGTTTGGGCCCGGAGGAATGCTTGGAAGAGCTCTGGTTCTGGCCCCCTTGGCTGCCCGACTGCCTTTGGCGACCGTTTCTGCCTCGCCATCTGGCGAAGTCTTGTCTCTGCCAGGGTTGAGGGTAAGGGCGGTGCTGTTGGGGTCAGATGGGCCTGTGCTGAGTTACCGGCGTGTGCATCCCTAATGAGCGCATAATGACCCTGTTGTCTTTTAGGCTCTGCAGCCTAGGGTCAGTTTTATCCAAAAACAGCCCTTGGCCCTCAAATGGAAGGTCCAGAATAGTGTGCTGGAGCTCCGGGGGGAGGCCGGAGACCTGCAGCCACGAGATACGGCGCATAGTCACGCCAGAGGCCAGAGTCCTGGCGGCTGAGTCCGCGGCATCCAGGGAAGCCTGGAGGGAAGTTCTTGCGACCTTATTCCCTTCATCGAAGATCGCCGAGAACTCCTGTCGTGTGTCCTGTGGAAGCAACTCCTTAAATTTGTCCACTGCCGCCCAGGTGTTGTAGCTATAGCGGCTAAGGAGGGCTTGCTGATTGGACATGCAGAGTTGGAGGGCCTCCGTAGAGCAGACTTTTCGCCCAAGCAAGTCCATGCGCCTCGTGTCCTTTGATTTAGGGGCTGGGGCCTGCTGGCCATGGCACTCCCTCTCGTTAACCGACTGGATGACGAGGGAGCAAGGAGGAGGGTGGACATACAGATATTCATAACCCTTGGAGGGCACCATGTATTTGCGCTCTACCCCTCGCGCAGCGGGCAGAACAGACGCTGGAGACTACCAGATCGTAGTGGCATTGGCTTGTATGGTCTTAATGAATGGGAGGGCCACTCTAGTGGGGGCATCTGATGACAATATGTCCACCACTGTGTCTTGTACCTCCGGGACCTCCTCGGCCTGCAAGTTCATGTTCTGTGCAACACGCCTGAGGACGTCCTGGTGGGCCCTGAGGTCAATTGGAGGGCTGGCAGATGAGGTCCCAGCTACAGCCTCGTCAGGGGAGGATGAAGAGGAGAGACCTGGAACGAGCAGGTCTGATGAGGGCTCTGCCTAGTGGATCGTGTCTGTCTCCTTGGGGAGCTCTGAGTCCTGAGGCTGGGTCAACCTTTCCTCCATAGGAGGAAGAGGAGGAGGAGGAGGAGGACGGGTAATCGTGGCCTTCGGCACCCTGTGTTCTGAGGAGGTTGAGCGCGATGGACCTGGGTGAGGGCCTTGGGCCTGATGGTACGCCCAAGGCATCCAGAATCCCCACTGCTGCGGTCCATGATCTTGAGGCTGGGGCTCATGGAACAGGGCAACAGGCACGTCGGTGTCTGGGGCGTATGCACTATCCGCTTGAGAAGACACGGACGGGTGTCAGGACGGCCATGGAGGAGCCGAATGAGGCTGGTATGAGTCCCTTGCTGCCGGGGATGGGTACCAGGAATCATATCGGCACCGAGACTGGGACCTGCAACCAGCGCGGTGCCAGGAGGTCGACCTGGATCTCGAACGCCTGCGGTGGGACCGGCTGCAAGAGTCTCAGTGCCGGGAACGGTGTCTAGAGCTGGAGTGGTACCGAGAGGTGGATCTGTGCCGCGAGTACGACCGGTACTGCCTCGGTGAGCGGTGCCAGGACTGCGAGTGGCGTCGAGACCGGGACCATCCATGAGACCTTGAGAGGTGCTGGGACCTGGATCGAGATCGGTGCCGGCTCGTCGATTCTAGCGAAGGAGGCCTCATAGCGGCAGGCTTTCCTCTAGAATGCAGAACCCGCACCGGCGGTTGAGGCAGGGCAGACTCAGTCATTGCAATAAGGTCCCTGGCCAAGGAGAATGTCTCCGGCGTGGAGGGGACCGTCAGCTCGACCACAGGTCTCACCAGGGAGCTCTCCAGGACCGGAGTCGACGGTACCACTGTCGTCGGTCCCACAGCAGGAGTAGATGCCGGGCGATCCGAACGAGCCTGCGTCGAAGGTGTGGAGGAAGCTGAGGGCCTTCGGTCAGCTCCCTGTGCTGGAGAAGGCCGGTGCCGAGGTGTCTTGGCAAAACCGGAGCAGTCCGGTGCCGGAGGAGCGCTGTCAGCGCTCGGTGCCAAGGACAGAGGGTTAAGGGCTGCCTCCATAAGGAGAGTCTTCAAGCGAAAGTCCCTCTCCTTTTTAGTCCGCGGCTTAAAGGCCTTGCAAAGGCAGCACTTGTCGGAAATGTGCGATTCCCCGAGGAACTTTAGGCAAGAGGCGTGGGGATCGCTCGTGGGCATCGGCTTTTTACAGGCCGAGCATGGTTTAAACCCTGGTGAACCGGGCATGGACCTGGGCACCGGGAAGAGCTAAAGCCCAAGCCCCGCTAAACTATATACAACAACTAACTAATAACTATAAAACTAATTACACTATAGACTAAGTCAACTATATACAACAAGAGATCAAATGAACAAAGAGAAGCTAGGGAAGTGGAGGACAGCTAAGCCGTGCTCCACTGTTCCAACGACCGACATGGGCGGTAAGAAGGAACTGAGGAGCGGTCGGGTCGGCAGGGGTATATATCCAGCGCGCGACCTGCCGACCCACCAGAGTTGCTAGGGTAAAAATCTTCCGACGAGCGCGCACACCTAACTGGAATGGATATGAGCAATCACTCGAAGAACAACTACTTATTTCACAGTAGAGATAAGAAGTTGAAGAACATAATCAGTTTTACAATAATGTGGAAGCTAAATGGAAAACACTTGCAAATACCAAACTTAACGTAGTAAAAAAAAAGAATCTCAGCGCTGAAAACCAGTTCCTCCTCCTTTCACTTGTCAAGAGGTCTTGTGCTGCATTTTCTGCACCATTTTTATCAGTGAGGACCAGTTTCAGGGCAGCATCCCTATTCTGGATTGAAGCAAATGGGACTAAAGCACATGCACTGTGGGTGTAATGAGGGCATGTACTCACGTGGTGAGTCAGATGTGGATGCAAATCCCTCCTCTAAATCAGGCAGAGAGATGATTTGAATCCACATCTCCAACTTCTCTCTGGCTCAATTAATATTTCAGTTTTTCTACAAAATGGAATTGCTTCAATAGGAAAGATGAAGAGCAACCCACCCAGTTTGTAACATGATTAGGGTGCTCCCATGGGTGCAGTGGTGGAGACAAGTCTCTGCTCCAGAATGGGGATTTAAACCTGGGTCTCCTGCATCCCAGGCAAATGCCCTAACCACAGGGCTAAAGATTGTAAAGTGGGATGGACTGACAGACAGTTTGCTGGCCTGAAAACTTTTCCCTGCCCAACATGATCGGGTCAAATTCATGAATAGCCTCAGACCAGCCAACGGTGCATGTTTTGGTGAATAAACTATTTGCCCCAAAACATTTCACCCAGCTCTCCTAGTGATATTTTTAATAGTCTCATTCTTTCATTTCTGATCTGTATCCCAAATGACAAGAATCTACTGGGATAAAAATTATAAAAAAAAAAATTCAGAGCCAGATTCGCACTTACACCAGGGTCCCTTCCCTTTATACCATTCCGACAGTAGGGAATGACGGTAAAAGAGACTTTAAATGGGTATATATGTAATTGACTCCACTTTAAGGTCCTTTTACATTACCAGAGCGATGTAAAGGGGCCATTAATGTAAGCCCTGGTCTATACTGGGGGGGAGGAATCGATCTAAGTTACACAACTTCAGCTACGTGAATAATGTAGCTGAAGTTGATGTACTTAGATTGACTTACTGTGGTTTCTTCACCACGGTGAATCGACTGCTGCCGCTCCCCAGTCGTCTCTGCCTGCGCCTCTCACGGCGCTGGAGTACAGGAGTCAATGGGAGAGGGCTCGGGGGTCCATTTATTGCGTCTAGACTAGACACGATAAATCAATCCCCGCTGGATCGATCGCTGTCCATCAATCCGGCGGGTAGTGTAGACATACCCTAAATGATCTCCAGCGACAAATATTTCAACTGGTATGGGGAAACAAACATACTTTCTTCACGGTCTGTTCTGATTAGAGGTCCTCTTCTATCTCTATCATCACCACGCCGATCTCTCAGGTCACGACCACCCCGGTCATCTCTCGTGTCACGACCACCTCTATCCCATTCGTCTCGACGACTTGAATCTCTCCAGCTGGAAACTTCCTCAGCTGGTCCTCTTCTCCAGCCAGCCTCATCCCTTTTGCCATTTAAAAATAAATAAAAGTTAAGACTAACCCTTTATACTCTGGCTTCTGCTGCAGTGAACACAGCAGTATTAAAACGGCAAGTTATTTGAAACAGACAGTGTCAACCTGATGCTCTACCAGGTGCACAGGGCACAATTTATGAGAAAAAATTATTGGAGTGTTTAAAGTTAAGTTTTCATTTTAGTGAAACCTAGGGTCAATGCTCAATTCTGACTAAGAAAAGGACTGCAATCATACACCTCTACCCCGATATAATGCAGTCCTCCGGAGCTTAAAAAAAATCTTACCGCGCTATAGCAAGACCACATATCATTGAACTTGCTTTGGCCCCCTTGCTCCTTGTCCCCTGAGCACCCCCTCCAGAGACTCCTGTCCCTAATCACCCCCAGGACTCCACCCCCTACCCAACCCCCCTGCTCGCTGTTCCCTGACTGCCCTAACCACACCGGCAGCCCCCCGACAGGCACTCACTGGCAGTGGCGTGGAGCAGTTCGGCACCAGCCTGCTACACTCCACTAGCCCCCAGCTGTGATGCTCTGCTTCTGGCACTGCCGGTGAGTGTGGGGAGATTGGGGAAAGGACGCCCCCTCCCCCCGACCCTCCACACTCAACTGCAGCGGGAAGCGGAGCGACGCGGCCCTTGCTGTGGGGTAGGGAAGGTCCCACACTCACCGGCAGCAGGAAGCGGAGCAGCCCAGCCCCAGCCAGCTCCACTCTACCAGCTCCCAGCCACGGTGCTCCACTTCCCACCACAGGTGAGTACGGGGGGCATCCTTTCCCCAACCTCCACGCACTCATCAAAAGCAGAGCAACCCGGCCCTAGCCCGCTCCACTTTGTCAGCTCCCAGCCATGGCACTCCACTTCCCCCGTACTCACCGGCAGCGGGGCGTCCTTTCCCCAACCTCCCTGCACTCACTGGCGGTGGAAAGCGGAGCACCTCATCTGGGAGCTGACGCACTGATCCGCAGGAGCGCTGCTTTACCGCGTTATATGCGAACCCGTGTTATATCGGGGTAGAGGTGTATTTAAAAGTGAGCAGTAAAACATTTTGTGGCTGCTTTTGGGAACAATTAGGATTTTCTTCACAATATGAATAATCAATATAATTTGTTTATTGCCTTAAAGATGTGACTAATTTCACAAAAGAGGAAAAAAGCTGAAGGCTTTTAAAAAACTCCTATCAATATTGTTAACAATAGAAAAATCAAACCTTGGACGTCTGAAGCGATCATCCCGATCAAGGTCACGATCTTTGTCAAACTCACGATCCTTTTCATTTTCATCAATATCTTTATCTCTATCCAACTCACGGTCTTCCGAAGGTCTGGAGTCTCGCGGGGGGCCCCAGCTGTCTTCGCGAGCTTTCTCTCGTTCTCTCCATCCGCCTGTTAGAAACAAAAGGAATCAAATTTTTTTCTGACTAACCTGGAGTAGTCAAGAGAGAAGGTTTTACTTTCCTTCACAGCAACTGTGATTCTGCTTCAAGTTTTTGTCCATTCGTCTCCCACCCTGAGTGGGATCCACAAAGACTTGACGAAGAACCTATGTTTAATGTAGGTCAGGTGCCTCATTCACGTGAAGAAATCCATACTCCCCATAGTAGTTCAGCAAAGAGCTGAATAAAATCTGTATTTTTTAGGACATGTCCTCACTAGAAACATTAAAAGCGCTGCTACAGCAGCGCTTTAATGTGGCTGTGTAAAAAACCACCTCCACGAAGGGAATAGCTCTCAGCGCTGGTGCACTGTCTACAGTGGCACTTTGCCATTCACAAGACAAGTGAATTTCCAGCATTAATATTTGATCTTTAAATATTTGCTACAGAAGTAATAAATATTGATTTAAAAAAAAAAACCCACAGTAAAATGAAAAGGATCATTCAAAATGGGAGGGAGATCCAAATTAGCCAGATTGATCCAGCCATTTGCAACAGAAAATTAATAGACTCATACTGATTCCTAGTTTGAATTAGAGCATATCTTTCAGAAAAACACCTAATCTTGGTTTAAAAATAACACACAGCGCTAGCTCCAGTTATTTCTGCTATCTCGAGTATCTAGTACTTAATATACATCTTAATAAACTCAGAACATTTCATTTTTGGAAGAGGGATAGAATTATGAAAAAATCCATAGTTTAATTACAAAATTATTTTACCTGGTTTACCAAATGGTCTCCAAGGACCAGGTCTTGAATCATCACCACGCCTGGGCCCTCTGTCATCATCCCCACCACGCCATGGACCCCTGTCGTCATCACGTCTTGAGAGTCGATCCTCATCTGCACTACGCCAGGGGCCTCTGTCCTCATCTCGTCTGGAAATTCTGTCATCATCCAGGCCCCGCCTAGGTCCCCTGTCATCATCTGCAGTGCGCCAACTCCCCCTGTCGTCATCCAGACCCCGCCTGGGCCCCCTGTCGTCATCCAGGCCACGCCTGGGCCCCCTGTCGTCATCCAGGCCACGCCTGGGCCCCCTGTCGTCATCTGCAGTGCGCCAACTCCCCCTATCCTCATCCAGCCCACGCCTGGGACCCCTATCTTCATCCAGCCCACGCCTGGGACCCCTATCTTCATCCAGCCCGCGCCTGGGACCCCTATCCTCATCCAGCCTGCGCCTGGGACCCCTATCCTCATCTGCAGTACGCCAACTCCCCCTGTCGTCATCCAGGCCTCGCCTGGGCCCCCTGTCGTCATCCAGGCCTCGCCTGGGCCCCCTGTCGTCATCTGAAGTGCGCCAACTCCCTCTGTCCTGATCTACACCCCGCCTAGGTCCCCCATCCTCATCCACACCCCGCCTGGGTCCCCTGTCCTCATCCCGCTTGGGTTCTCCATCCTCGTCCCGCTTGGGTTCCCCATCCTCATCCACACCCCGCCTGGGTTCCCTGTCTTGGTCCACATCCCGCTTGGGGGCTCGGTCTTCGTTTGCTTCCCGGGAAGAAGGCTCTTTCTCTTCAGCACCACCACGTCTAAGCAGATCATCTCCTCTTCGGAAAAGTCTTTCATCATCACGCCCTTCTCCACGGCGCCATTCCCTATTAAACCACGTGAAAAGTGAAGAAAGGTTTACGTATTAGAGCAGTGGGTCCAACCTGTGACCCGAGATGGTGCACGTTATGAAGAAAGTGTGTAATTGACTGCAAGTTGAAAATCTGTTCCCCAACCAGTCCCCTTGCTATTTCTAACTGGAAGTGTCTGAATCAGCCTCATCACTGTCAAAAGGAGGCATCACCTCCCCCGTTGCCCCAGAAACTGCTCTGAGCAGCTGTTGTCCCTTCTAGGCTACAGCTGCTCCCCTGCTGGCCACCTGCTGCACTGCAAAGAGAATAAGTCTGGCTGCTCCACTGACTCTTCCTTGCTGATTTGTGGGAATCCAAGAAGAGTAGGAAAGGCATTAGAGGGGTGCTGCCAGAGTCTAAGCCCTGGCCTACACTGGGGGGGAGGGAGAAATCGATCTAAGTTACGCAACTTCAGCTATGTGAATAACGTAGCTGAAGTCAACATACTTAGATCTACTCACCGCAGTGTCTTCACTGCAGTGAGTCGACTGCTGACGCTTCCCCATCGACTCCGCCTGTGCCTCTTGGCCCGGTGGAGTACAGGAGTTGGGGGGGCCCTTACCCCGTCCGCATCCCCCACTCCCAGACCCCAGCTCTGGGGGGCGCGGACAGGATTGGGAGGGGGTACCACTGGTCTAAGAGATGGATGGCTCCCATCTCTTCCTCACACAGCCACACAGTGCAGTCCAGAAGTTGGTGACCAACAATCACATACAGGTCCATCACAGCAGCCTTGGAATGCTTTAACTGGCAACAGTCCCGTAGGGATCATAATCCAACTTGGAATGGTCAGAAGACAATGCGCTCCTGGCCTCTCATCTTCCTCACCCTCTGTGCTAGGTGGCTGCAAGTAGGGAGGTACAGGATACTGACAGACTGACTATGCCTTCTGGGGACTACCTCCTTCTGAAGTGATGCAAAGGGAGCACAGCAAAGGCAGAATCTGCGCCATAAAACTGATTGTGGCTCCCTGATCTTTTGAAGTATGTTTCGTCCTCAAAGCTGAAAAGATTGGATACCACTGGATATGAGTGAGAGCTTTCTTCTTTGTCATTACTCAAGATATATTGTTTATTTTAATGCTTCACCAAGTGCTCTATATACATTTGGCCTGTGTACTACACCTCTTCATTCACAACAGTACTGAATACAGTAAGGATGGCATCTATTTTACATATTTATACAGGTCATAAGCCATGATTCTGTCAAGAGGTGAAGGTTTCCTCTCAATTTTAGGAAATTAAACTATTTGTGGGGAATGAGGGGCAATTTACTATGAAGATGGAGGGTGGTGTGTGTCTTTTAGGAACTACAAATCAAGGTGTTAACCTGGATTTGAATGTCTGATGAATTTGAAAAGATATGAAACAGTAGAAATGCACATTATTGGACATCTTAGAGGTAAACCACAAAGATTTGGTTAAAAAAATAATAATGTGGGATTCCAACAAGAGGGGAAGAGTATGCCGCTGTTAATTTGACACAACCCATACCTCAACAATCTTGAGAAATCTGAGCTACAGCTTCCTGTTTCTGCTTCCAGAATGAGGGAGAGTACAATTACCTTTAACAATGAGACAGCAATTCTATTCTAGACTCCTATTTGCACTCAAACTGGAGAATTCTCTTTCAAGCTAAAGTTTTTCCTACTCAGTCTCTGGTGAAAGGTGACTATTTAGGAACACTTAACAAAATTAGCTGTATGGGTGCTCTAAGCTGACAGAAGTTGTAGACTTTCTTTTGCTATGGTTATAGATGTCACAACTCAGATTCCTCAGGATCTTAAGAAGGTAATTGTAAAATACTGTGCCAATTACTTCTGCTAATCTTTGTACCTTCATGATTGTGAAATAATTCTTCAGATGGAAAGAAAAGTCAGGAGATAGGTACTGATTAGGGGCAACTGGGAGCTCTTTCCACAGTGAATATGGCTCTCTACTTAAATTCCCCTTAGAAATTAAATATGTTTATTGACGTTAGAAAGCAAATTGTAATCTCAGTCAAACACACTAACTTATAGGGAATGACGTGCACACTTGTGGGAGGCTATCATACAGAATGTTCTATAGGAGGATAACTTTTTGCAACAAAAACTAATGATCAGACAAGATTATTATTCAGTTCATTAGAGAATGGTAGCAGCCACTCCACACTCATGACTGCAACCCAATTTCCAATATAAGGTTTATGAGGCTTAAAGTAGGATGCCTTTGCAATTCAGGTAGAATTTTTCTACCAAGTTTCATGCTAATCAAATGGAGGGAGGAGCTGGTACTAGGATCTCTAACTTTTCCCCAATCTTGGTGGATGACAGTAGTTTAAGAATTCTTATGCTCACTCAAAACTCAAAAAGTACATAAGATACACACATGAAACACACGTCAGGCCTTTTTTCCATTATCAGAAGCACATAAAAAACTATTTGGGGCTCCTCTGGGGAGCAATTTGAGATGTGCAAAAGCAATGGATCACCATCACTGATTTTTTTAAGAACAAGTTAGACAAACATCTATCAAGGACGGTCTAGATATACTTATTCCTGCTTTGGCACAGAGGGAATACACTTCAGGACCTATTGAGGTCCTGTCCAGCCCAACATTTCTATGATAGCTGAAATAATATCATCCCCTCTGATGAATTCCAGGGTTGTCTTCTGGTCCCTCTCAGGAATTAGAAGTGCTTGTTGTGAACAATCTCTATTTTCCCTAAAATGGGTGAGCTGGAAACAGACACTCCTGTTGACGGTGCATTCTAGAGCAATTGCCATCCTTCTAAGACCAATCTACTTTTTTGATGGAGAGGTAATAATTTTATATAATGTTTTTAGGGGTGATAAGTTCCTCATTCTGAGGCACACTGCACAGCCTCTATTCAGTTATAAACTTAGTTTCCTCAGCTGTTTTGGCAAATTGCAGATATTATCTGGAAGATTACTAATTTTGTTGCTGGATTCTAAGAGATTTATGCTTTCTTTTGTTTCTTAAGTTGACTATCTTCCTTGTATGGTGAAGGTTAACTCTCCATTGACTAGACACAGGTTCTCAGCCTGGGGTTTGCAAACACATCCAGCATGTGTCAGGACTACCCTCTCCTTATGGCTAGGGAGGGGGAATCTGCAGTTTTTTCTTGTTGTAACACAGGGTCATGGTCCAGAAAAGGTTGAGGACAACTGGGACAAAATGACAGCTAAGATGACCACCCTGAAGTCCTGGGTAATCAGTGTGAGGCCTGCCTGCACTCTACAAGTAGTTCCACGATTATGGACTGTCATATGGCTCTTGGCATTTGAATGATGAATTAAATGGTTTCAAGTGAAAAATCTACGTTTGCAGGACAATCTCTGAATTTCCTTACCTTTACTAGTGTCCATGGGACGATTCCAACATGACACCATTTGTGCTAGGAGCTGTAGACATAAACTAAATATGTGTTCCTGCTGCTGCTCTGTGTTCTGCCCTCTATATCACTGCCTCTGCCTTAATTCAGAAATAGATTTCTGAACATTTTATTCAGTTGCAGTCAAATCTACATTACTACAGTAGAGTCCTATATAAATTAACACATTCCTTGTACATCCAGACTACCACTAAAACCAATGAGACTTTTGGGTGCACCAATAATACAGGACCCCTACCCTTCATCTTAAGCAATGTCAGAAAGTATTATGGCTGGATTTGACTTTAATTACTCTCTTGGGACAAATTAAAAGAATTGGTCAAGAAAATGTTCAATAGCCTTGCATATTAGCCTGTACTGATTTTGATTCCTCTCTCAACATTGTAACTGCATGGAAGAGAAAGAAAAAAGTCCTAACCGATGCACTGAGTTCCCAAAGACCTATATTTCTCCTATGCAGTCATTCTCAAAATCCTCTCAGTTATCAGTGAACGTACCCAAATATCCTAAAATATTCAGACCCAGGATAAGCATTTTAGCAAAAGAACAGCCTCAAAATACTGAGTCCTTAAACGCTCCCTTTTCAGTTTGTTTCCCTTCTCAATTCATGACATTTCTTTAGCTCTTAGTTTCAGCTTGCAGCATATATTTTCAACTTCTGTAAGGCCACGTCTACACTACCCGCTGGATTGGCAGGTAGTAATTGGTCTATCTGGGATCAATTTATCGTGTCTTGTCTAGACGTGATAAATTGATCCCCGAATTGATGCCCGCACTCCACCTTGGCGAGAGGAGTAAGTGGAGTTGACAGGGGAGCCGTGGCGGTTAACTTGCCGCCATGAGGACGGCCAGGGAAGTCGAACTAAGATACTTTGACTTCAGCTACGCTAGTTGCATATCTTAGATCAATCCCCCCCTAGTGTAGACCAGTCCTTAGTTATCCTGGATTTTTAATTTCTTGCAAGGCTTTGAATTTTTGTTACAAAGTTCTTCAGTATCTCTCTCAATTCCTTAATGCAAAATTCCTAATATGACAGGCCATCACAAAGTCTATATCTAGTCACTCTTTCCCTTATTTTGAGCTCTGCAGCAAATCATTTAAGTAAAGATGATGGTTGATTAGGCTGCAGATTTAGCAAAGGAAAAATCATATAAGCAGCTGCTGGTTTATTAGAGGTTTGGTGGCATCCACTGGATTTAATGTAAAGGTTTAAATAAACCAGGAAGTTTAATTGTATTCAGTGTTCTAGATAAAAGGATGCTTGGATAAAAGCACAATAGAGTTTGGATGGATGTTTATCATATCTTATCACAAGTCCCCTCTTCCCTATTTGCATTTTTAAATAGCTATACTCCTTCTGTCTTATTTTGGAATCCTTACAAAGGAGTTTAAAAAAATCCTTGAGGATAACTTTCAAAGATGCAAATGCTGGCCATAATAGAGGCAAAGGCTATTCAGACTGAAAACAGGAAGAGTGTCTACAAATTGGGGCCCAACAACCATGATGCTGGATTTCCCTCTACTTACCTCTCTGGTGGTGCTCGTCTCCATTCTGATTCTGGCTCAGCTGTTCGTCTCCAGGTGTTGTCAGCATCTCTATCACCCCAACGAGATTCCTATATTCACCACAGGTAAACGGTAGCATCAGCTTTGGTAGCACAAAAATACAGAACTTCTAATAGTTGCAATCCATTCACTTAACATCATGCTCTGGCACCAATTAAGCTGATGTTCTCTACAATGTAACGCTTGAATAACTGTAAATTGGCTGAACTAAGGAACAGATCTATCAGATACTATGATACAAGTAATATTTCTTTAGGTTTAAATTCTAGATTAATACAACAAAAACTTTACTAGAGCTAATTAAGTGCATGAGTAATATTGTAGTGTGACTGTAAGCAGCAGCTAGCTTTTTTAGCTAAGAAATATTAGAACTCAACTCAGACATTTTAAATGAATGCACTACCATAAACAGCAGCAGATGTCCAGTCACTTCAATCCAACTTTTTAAAAAGTGTTCTTCATTCATTACATGATATGACCCACTGCTGTTATAAGGTTTTCCTTGGTTATAAGTGTTTACAGGTACTATGGATACAGAGTACCTTTACACATTTATGTGTCTAGGAAGTCTATCTAGATGTCTAGACATCAAGCACAAGATGGCTAAACCAGAGCTGCTAATCTTCCCAAATCACCTCCTTTTTCAACCGCTGTGAACATCACCACCATCCTGCCTGTCACTCAGACCTATAATCTGTGGATCATCTTTGACTTGGATCTCTCTCTAGATCCCTACATTCAGGCTATGTCTAACTCTTGCAAATTTTCTCTCATCCATCCATACCACTAAAACTCTCATCCAACCTCATCTCGTATCTCAAATACAACCTCTTTTTCTCTAGCCTTGACAAATGCAGTTGTGCCCCATTCATATCCATTCAGAATACTGATGCAAAGATCATTCTTCTAGTCCATCGCTTTCATCATGTCACCTACCCATCTTTGAATCCCTCCCGTGGCAACCGCTCCTCTATCGCAAATATAACCTGCTTGTCTTCACTTTCAAAGAAAAGCCCTCTACAGCCTTTCACCTCCTATTTGCTACTGAAAATTGCTACTGTTGACTCTTGCCTTCAATTGGCCACTGATGCCAGCGTCCACTACCCACATGCTCAATTTTCAAACAAGCACCTTTGTGCTTTCTCTCCTGCTATGCATTATCCTTGGGAGGAGCTCCCCATAATCATCTGCAAAGCTACCTTATTATCCTCCTTCAAACTCTCCGTTGTTGTGATGCCTACAAAAAGATTTGACAACGGTTAAGCAGCTGGGGCTCTGATACTGTTGATCATGCTGACTAATACTGCCTTAATGTTTCCTTATATTCCCCTATCAATATCAATCTGTTGTCTCTCTCATTTTATAATTATGATTATAAGCCCTCTGGAGGCAGGGACCATCTTTTTGTTCTGTGTTTGTAAAGCACTTAACACAGTTTTTTTTGTGATTCACAGACACACCATTTTACACAAAAGCTATTAAACATTCAGTTTCTGACTGAAAAGTTTTCCCTGTACTAGAATATGCACATGTAGTAGTTCTAAATTGAGAGCCCTGTAGATAAAGTTCTCTCTGCACAAAAGATCACAGTTAACTGCCTAGGATCATGCAATCCTTGCTTTCAGTGAGTCTGCCAGTTGTGAAGGCATTTTTTTGGATGATGTGGATACCTGTTCCCTAGGAACTGGAAATCAACTTTTTCACACAGGCAAATTAGTAATGGACAAGAGTGTCACCTGGTATTAAATGAGCTGGTGGTTTTAGATATTGTTTGCTAAAAACAACCACTTTTTCAAAAATATATTTGTAGAAGAGTACTTCTACAAGTATTTCTACTTGTTTCAGTATCTCCTTGAATGACACATCAAAAGGAGGACCTAAAACAAGCTTTCCCATCAGCAAGTATTAAAAATTAGAAAATTTCAAAGTTCTGCATAGGTAAGTTTCAGGATGTAACATACATTTTTGGAATGACATTATTATTATTATACCAATCCCCAAAATAATGACACAATTTAACTTATGAGTTTGAATTTTTTTTTAATTGCTATTTCTAGTGTACTGTACTGGGAAAGTGCATTATTTCAGTCCTATTTTATAGTATGTTTTCAAAATGATAGCGTCTGATTTTTTAAAGATATTTTTTAGTCCTTCACTCTTCTAACCTAATTATAGCGAGTATGTTTATTTTTATGTTTAGACTGGAGTTTCCCTATAATGGCTATTCTGATTCACAACTTTAGCATAAGCCATTACAATTTTGTTCCTCATTAGTCCCTCCCGATTCATCTGCGCTGACCACAATTAAATCTATTCTCCATCCCTTTAAACATATTGGTTCAATTTGTTGAAAACTAATTTTCTGTGGCCAATGAATAAATTGTCAATCGCTAGCACCCAAATATTAACTTCTGAACTAGACAAGCAAATAAGCACACAGAATTTAAGTAAACTTTTCCTTACGGGTTGTACACCTCTACATGACTTTCATTAGCCCACCTAAAGCGCATTTTCAACTCCTTACAAAAGAGAGAGAGAGAGAGGAAGAGCAATCAGCCAATTAAAAAATAAAAACAAATCACAGTACCCTTCTTGAAAGTGGGTCATCAAGACCTCTCCGCTCCTCTTCTCTGCGACGCTCCCTCTCTTCAATTTCCTGCTCTCTCTGACGTTTTTTCCTCTCTACTTCTTCTAGTTTTCTGACACGCTCCTGGTATTCACGCTGTTCCTGCTCACGTTTTTCACGCTCAATACGTTCCTTCTCTTCGAGCTCTGCAAGAAGAATTTGTATTCTTTTGAAAAAAATAAAAAACTACCAATAGAGCAAATCCTCTCGAACGAAAAGGAACGGAAAAATTTCCTACTATCCAATGGAACACAGTGACCTATACTTGACTTTGAAAGATTCTGGGACGCTTCAAGAAGGAATGAGATACAATATCCCTCTGTTTATTCAGTGCATGTCTCTTAAATTTTACCTTTAAGCATTTTTTCTTCTCGCAATCTCTGCTCTTCCTCTTCCTTTTCTCTGTAATAAGAAATACGCCTCTCCTCTTTGCGTTGTCTCTTACGTTCCTCCAAACGATTATGTCTTTCTTCTGCTAACCTTTCTTCGAACTGTTTGAGTTTTTCCTGAAAAATAGCAAGAGTACAAGTAAAACCTTCAGAACTCAATCCAATAGCTGGAGAATTATTTAGGTCACTGAACAAAGACGCAAATAACTACAAAATAGTAATGTCAACAAATTTTGCAGTAGTCATCTTCACTGGCAATTTTACGGGGTGATGTTTACACTTTCCTCCTGCCAACCCCCTTCTGGGAAGTTAAGAATAAAGGGATGCAATGGTCTACCTCTGAGAAATGGAATCAGCATCCACAATGCTAGTGCTTTGTTTCCTCAGAAACCCAAGTATGATAAACAGATGCCCAATCTCTCAGAAATCACAGGTAGTGCCCCAAAAAGAGTTGTACATAGCTACCAGAAAGCTGCTAAAACCTCTTCCCTCTTTAACAACAAGATAACTTAAATTCCTACTTTTGTGGAATATTGATTTTGACAGTTTCTCATATCCCTAAAAATCTCAGGAAAAAACTCTGAAGAGGTAACCCCTAAAGACAATAGATACATTTTTAAGATAATAATTTTCCCTTCTAAATTCTATAATATTTATGGGCAGAATATTGCTAAATCTCCAATACACTGCAGAGAAATTCAGTGAAGTTTTCAAAGTGCTAGAACAGGAAGCTAAGTCACACAATTTCAATTGCATCTCTTCTCCCCTTTCATTTATCTAATTTAGGTATGACCTGTTCAGGTCAGGAACCTAGTATCATATCTAAAATACCAGAGATACCTCTGTAACACATAAGTGATCTGCTGAATCAACTAAAAAGACAGAACTGAAACACAAGAATTGTGTTAAATTAAGTCTGTTCTTTAGATAAGAAACATTTTCGTGATTACTCTAACCAGACGAGCAACTCCAAATTGTGGTCTGTGGATTATTTGTGGTCTAGAAGAGCTGCTGGCTCTTTTTGTGGTCACATGCTGCTGGCTATCCCTCATTTCCATCTGCTAAACCACACTGAAAGGCAGCTAAAATACATCTAGTAATGTTTTAATAATTACTTTTCCATGTAAGCGACTGTGGTAGATGCCACAGCAATTTTAAATGACAGTGCCTTGGAAGTGACAGGGTCTGCCAGATCATCAAGTGGACATCTCCGCTCCCATGCACACTTTATTAATGTAACTCTCAATGAAAGAACGAGGCCTCTCTGGAATTACAAAATTGTTCTGTGGCTCTATGTCACATTGTGGCCATCACCGTTTGTCTTTTAAAGGGTCAACTGTCTAAATTTGAATTCTTTTAGATTGCCAGAAAGGGTTTTCCCCCAGAGTTTCAGAAAAATAGCAGGGCAACATCTTTTTAGTTTAAACAGACGTTATCTTGTCTAGCTCCATTTGTTAATTCATTTGTATTTTTCAAGTGGAACACTGAACTCACAAATTAAGTACTTTATAGAAATGCTTTTCCAACAAAAACACATGATGTTTACCTGATAAATGGACTGTCGTGCTGCCTTGAGCCTAGATACAAATAAGTCTTTATCCTCCAACATCCTTGACATCCTGTTCTTATGCTCCAAGGCTTTTTCGCGTTCCAGCTGCATTGTGCTGATCTACAAATATGCAAAAGTAAAAATATTAACAATTTTTTAAAATTACATAATATTTGTCTTTATAACACATAACAAATCCTCTAAGGATGTTTAACCCTCAGAGCCCACAACCAGAGGCAGCTTATCAGACAGCTGACACTTTCTCTAGCTGGACTGACACAAAAGACATTGCTATCCATGAGTGGGAAGAAAATAATGAGAAACAGAAATAATCCCCTATGAACTAAATCACAGCTCCCCTTCTTGGATTGAGCTGGACAACGGAAAGCATACATATGGACAGATCTAGTTTTTATATTGAGCACCAAATGATGCTGCTGTACAAAATCAAAATATCCTTACCCTTTCTTCTTCTTGCTGTTCCCACAGGTCCATATCTCGGATTCTTTGTTCTTCATAAGCAGTCTTTATCAGAGGAATTTCTTCCAAGCGCTTTGCTCTTTCAAAATAGTCAATCTAAATATAGAAAACCAAATGTATTATACCTATAATGTATAAAATAAAGACCAAATCTGGTATGCTAAAAAAATATTTCTACTTCACCCAATATATTTGCTGCCTCAGTATTTCCAGCATATTCGTCTTTGAAATATGCAAAATTGCACCAGTTTAATCCAAGGTGTGATTTTAAACCAATTTAGTTAAATTGGTGCAGATTTGTGTGTAGAGACTCAAATCAATTAAAACCTGGCTTGTATGAATTCAGCTTGCCCTGTATCTCCAAGCAGCAAGGTAAACTGATGCTGTTTTAGAATCAGTATAAAAGTGTATCCAAACAGGGGTTCACAATGGTTTAACTAAACCTGTGTAAGTTTCTATATACCCACCCCCATACTCTTGTTGCTTTGTATACCTTCTTTTCCTGATTCTTCAGACGTTCTTGGAGTTCCTTCTTTTCTTTCTCCAGCTGTTCAACCTGTTTAGCCATGATGAAGTCAGGGTCCAATTCTTCAAGATCCTACAATCAGATATTAAAGTTAATACAGTACAGAAAGCAAATAGTTGTTTCCTGGCATGAATGCAGTCTCCTATGTTTACTTTAATTTTTTTTTTTTTTAATTTTTTTTTTTTTTTTTGCAATTTCTCATTTAACTTTCAAACTAGTTGACTTTCTGAACATTTTTAGGCTCCTGTTAGTCTGTTGTGTAACTTGCATTCTACTTTGAAGACATGTCATAGATTTTTATCTGAATTTTACCTAAGATATAGTCCCGTTGTCATGGTACAATTTGGATATCTATTTCATGTTTTATTACTAGGTAGGTATCTAGATGGTAGAAATCTTCAGTCCCCTCTCAAATGGCTGGACTTCTTTCCTACATGTAAATAGCTCCTATCTCAATGATTGATCAAATATTTAAATTGCCCAAATTGGTAGTCTCATATTTTTAGGAATGTCTTACTGACATAATAACAAAACAGGTGGAGAATATGAAATTTAGGCAGCTGAATAACAGTACAAGAATCTAGAATAAATTCAATATTCCAGTAAAAAATTGCTAACCTCAATATCAATATCTTTGAATGCCTTGGCTCCCAGTTCAGTCTTCTTAATCTGCTCCAAGCGTTCACGAACAGTTTTCTTTTTGATTTGCTCATGTTCTTGCAGAATACGCTCTTTCTCTCTCTCTTTTGCCTCCTGGCGCAGTCTCTCTTCTTCAGCTTTACGAACTTTTTGAAGTTCAGCTTCACGCTGTTCCAACTCTTCTTTCTCACGCTGAATGTTTAGACTTTCAAGACGCTCCTTTCTCTCCTCTATAGTTTGACGACGAGCAAGGATACGCTGATGCTCTTTCCTTGAATTTTTTAAGTAAGCAGTGACAGCTAACTGATGTTGTTCTTCCTTCTCTTGCTGAATGCAAAATAAGAACAAGACAGACAATTGGTTGGTATCCCTTTAAAATTCCCAAGTCATGAGAAAGTGAAACATTATAAACTAGACAACTCAAAATCATCTTATTTCCTATATTTGGTAACTGCATGAAAAAAACTTTATTGAAACTGAACTCATGGTTCCCAATCCTGTAAACATATACAAGTAGAAGTCTCAAAGGGAATGCAAAAAAGTTAAACATGTTAAGCATTCCAGTATCCAATCAACACTCTATGAAGTGTGTCCTAGCTGTGAAATTTTTGAACTTCCTTAAAAAAAAAATCAATTTGGTCTGAAAATATTTTACATATCATTGTAACAATAATAGCTATGATTCTACAACTGAGAGATGAAAAAACACTTTTTTCAGTTTGTTTTTACGCACTAAATAGCACTTTATGTATAGCCAGTTTCACTTGTACAATCATTTAATCTGTTTTCCATGTTTCTATGGATCTTTTATACAGCACAGGAGAGAGAAAGCTGTAGGATCACAAAAACTGACAGGATGACTCAGAAGCAAATGCAGTATCTGAGACTATTTTAAATTCATTTATAAAAAATAACTAGGTTTCACATAGACTTAAGTATATTCTGCCATTTCTTCTTTACTCACCACCCATCCCCCACCACACCTTAGCTAATCAGACACTGCAGAGTTTTACGAAGAGAACAAAGAGAAGCAGCATGTACGTTTCTTTGAAAACAACAAGGAGTCCGGTGGCATTTTAAAGACTAACAGATTTCTTTGAAGCCACTTATAAGTACTGCTAATGGGAGAGAAGGCAACAGGAGTAAGGGGAAGAAAGTGGAGAGGGAGGAAAGGCTTAACAAGAACTTTAAAAATGTCACTCGTGGTGAATTTGACACAGTTACAGAGTGTGTTGATATAGTAGCAAAGTTCCGGAAGTAACATTAAAAAAAGCCTACTTGATTTACAGCTTGCAACTCTAACCACAAAGGGGGTTTGATTTTAAAATTAGAACTCTTTGATTTTCTGAATTTCTTTGCAGGTACAACTACAAGCATTTATATGTCTAATTAGCTGACTGCACCTGCAAGTCAAGCAGATGTTTAAACTATGGGCCAGCTTAGGCCAATTAATAGAAACTGGCCAAAGTCTGCTGTCCAACATCATAACGAAACTATATTATTTGGAAAACATTTGAAGGACTATAAAGAAATGGTTTAAGCACAACATTTCAGGATATGTTCAGCCAACACAAGCACTGGGTAACTTGCATTACACAATATACACTCATAAGACTGATGAGCACATACCGTGGAATACTGAGATATTGCTTACTTTATACTTATATAGATGGAAATTCTTGATAAATCGTGGCTGAAATATTAAGATTACTCTAAAAAAGGGAGTAATACTGTAACTTGTACACATTGTTAAAGGACTTCTGTTGCTATGGAGAAAACATTTATTATTTGATAAAGATTGCCAACCTTTTGAGACTGCTAAAAATAAAAGTACACATTAAACACTATTATAATTGAAAAGTTATTTTAAGCTCCACTGTATAAATATGGGTCTAGCTAGTTGGTCATAATACTGGGGTCTCTTTAAAAATACTGTCTGGGTAATGTGCCTATATTTGGGTTAAACACAGTGAATAATTATATATAAAAATATATATGAGCATGGCCTCAGGTATTGTGTACAACCATATCATCTACTAGACACCATTACATGCTGATCAAGCTGTATCTAACAACGAACAGCAATTTAAAGAATAAAATGCAAAAGCCAATCTCAAATCTAGTGTGATTTCCAAACTTATCACTAAAAAATAATTGGCATTTTCACTAAACACTTGTAAAATCAAACATGTTGAATGTAAACATTTAGTAAGTCTAAACACATCAACAGTACAAACATGGAAACAGAAAATGTGTTAAATATCTTTCAGAAATTAACCTTGTACGGTTCTATTTTTCCCCTGCTGCATAATAAATCGGTTAGAATTTAAAGTTAGAAGGCCCAATTCAATGCCCACTGAAATCATTGGGAAGAGCCCTATTTACTTAAGTAGGCTTTGGACCCAGCCCTAAGAACACTTTGCTAACAGCCATTATTATGACAATCAATAGTAGTACTTAATCATGCAGGTAGTCACCTCTAAATAATTTATTTAGCAGTCAACTCAAGACTGAAACACTGCTTGTACAAAATGATTACTCTGAACACAACGTAAAAATCTAAAGACGACAGTGCTCACTCAATAAATATTGTTACTTTACGTACTGAGAAGCCAACTGGGAAACAGAGTCCAGATGAAATTACAATAAGGTGGGTACAACACTTGATGAAAGGCAGTACTCAAAGAGTAGTTATCAGTGGTTTGCAGTAAAATGTGGGGTAGGGGGGAATTATCTAGTGAGGTTATGCCGGGGTCTGTCCTGGGCCAGTACTATTCAATATTTTCATTAATTACTTAAATAGTAGAGTAGAGTTTGGTGTCATCTGCAGATTTTATGAGCACAAAGTGAGAGGAGCTGCAAGTATGCTGAAGAACAGGATTAGAATTCAAAACAACCTCCACAAATTAGAGAATTGGTCCAAAATCAACAAGAGGAAATTCCACAAAGACAAATGCAAAATACTACACTTGGGAAGGGAAAAATCAAATGGACAACTAAAAATGGGGAAAACTGGCTAATCACTAGTCCTACTACTGAAGATGATCTTGGGTTATAGTGGATCACAAATTGAATATGATTCAGCAATGTAATACAGTTGCAAAAAAAGCTAATATTCTGGAGTGTATTAACAGAAGCATCATATGAAAGATACAGGAGGTAACTGTCCCTACTGGTGAGACTTCAGCTAGAGTAGTGTGTCCACCTGTGGGCACCACACTTTAGGAAAGATATGAAAAATTAGAGAGAGTCCAGATGACAGAAATAAAAAATTGTAAAAGGTTATGTTTTCTAAATGTATAAAGATAGGTTAAAAAATTGGGTATGTTTAGTCTTGAGTAAAGAAGACAAAAAGGAGACTGATAACTGTCTTAAAAGATGGTTAGGACTGTTATAAAGAGGATGGTGATCAACTGTTCTCCATGCCCACTGAAAATTAAGCTTTCATCTGCAGCAAGTGAGATTTACATTAGATATTAGGAGAAACTTTCTGACTATAAGGATAGTTAAGCACTGGAACATGGAAGCATTCCAATGTGGAATCCTCTTCACTGAAGGTTTTTAAGAACAGGCTGGACAAATACCTTTCAGGGCTAGTCTAGGTATACTTGGTCCTGCCTCAGTGCAGAGGGCTGGACTAGATGACCTCTTGAGGTCCCTTCCATCCCTATATTTTTATGATTCTAAATGTCCACTCTCAAAATGCATCTGCAAAACAAAAAAAATTCGCCCTTTTTTGTTTCTTTGATAGGTAAAGATTAACTCAAAGATCTCGCTCCACCAAAAGAAGTATTTGAAAGATCAGACTCTGAAACATCACTGTTTCCTGGAGAACCTGAAGAATGACATAACGGAGGCTGAAATCCAACATGAAACTATCAGCCTCGACTGAGGGGGAGTTGGTTGTAAGGCAGGGAAACCTTTACCTCAGGTTTCTAGCTTCAGCTATGAGATCACATTCCAGGTCCTTATATCTTTAATAATATCCCAGGATCCTATATATGGATATCTTTAATTATATGCCAGGATCCTATATCTTTAATTATATGCCAAAAAAAGTAAAAGAATGTTAAGGCTGTAAAATCAAGCACTCAGAAGGAAGGATATGCCAAAGAACAAAGGTTGCCCAGGCAATCCTAATTCCACTCTCTCATATGTGTACCTGGTGATACAGTCTTTCATTACATGGCCACATACTAACTGGTTAGATGCATCATGGAATTTTTGGCTTCCCTCAGAAGTGTCAATAATTTACTACTGCCAGATGAAGACATTACCAGATGGACCAATAATCTAATTCAATCTGACAAACCACCTATTCCTTAAATTCTGAAATTTACAAAACATAACATTGACAAAATATCACTTTATTAGCTTATGTTTTTACTTAATTCAAAAGTACATGAATACAGATCATTACAACTTGAGGGTTGTAAAACAACAGTTGGCACAATGCTCTAGAACAGTAATAATATCAATAAAATAGAGAAAGATGGAGCAACATATTACTGCAAAAAAATGCAACAATCAAGCTTTGGGCCACTCAAACCCCAGCTGTGCCCATTAATTTATTTAATTATCTATAGACAGTCAAATCTTTCAACTACCTGAAAGGGAGTTCCAAAGAGGATGGATCTAGTCTGTTCTCAGTGGTAGCAGATGACAGAACAAGGAGTAACTGTCTCAGGTTGCAGTGGAGGAGGTTTAGGTTGGATATTAGGAAAAACTTTTTTCACTAGGAGGGTGGTGAAGCACTGGAATGGGTTACTTAGGGAGGTGGTGGAATTCCCTTCCTTAGAGGTTTTTAAGGTCAGGCTTGACAAAGCCCTGGCTGGGATGATGTAGCTGGGGATTGGTCCTGCTTTGAGCAGGGGGTTGGACTAGATGACCTCCTGAGGTCCCTTCCAAGCCTGATATTCTATGATTCTAAATGGTTTTCCTGTGCCATAGGAAAGAAAATCAAACAAACTATTAATATTTACACAGACACCAACAGCTTCAAAACAAGTCTATCTGACTAATCCAAAAAAGATAGTGGAATTAGAAGGGTGGGGTTCATGTAACAGAGGGCAAAAGGATGCTAAGCCACATTTAGCCATCTGCCGCTAATAATCATTTTACTACTACCTTAAATTTGTACACACTGACCTTCCTGATCAGTTGTTTTGTCTGAAGGGGACTGGCAACAGTAACTACAAATAGTCATGCTGCTAATTAACCTTCACCTGTTTGTTTAGCACATCAGAAATAACACTGCTCAGCAATGCAATGAGAGCAGGTCAATGAAATGTGCATTTGACTAGGCAAGAAAAGGTTGAACAGAAACTACAACAGAGACACAAATCACTTCATGGAATGTTGAGATTTTTTTTTTCCCTCCAACAAAAATTTCAAAACCTTAAAAATACTTACCACTATGTTTGGTGGTTTAATGACTTCAAGAGCCTTAGCGAGAGCAGAAGACATAGCAGTCAGCTGATTTCTAATTTGCTCAGAAGGCATACTTTGCAGCTGAGGGCCAAGCGGGGCATCTTCCCGAGTTGAATAATTTAAATCTGATCCAAAGCTCAGCGTTCGAGAAGTATGATCAAGGCGAACCTTTACAAAATACATTGAAAAATGATTCAGAAGATCAGGATTAGGGCACCACTGAATATTTAAAATGAGACATCAATTTGAAATATAGACAGTGTCAAAAAGTGAGTTAAAGGTAGTGATTTGTGCTTCCTAATTGCGGTTTTAAAAAAAATCTTTTTTTTTAATTATTACATCTAAATAATGTCTCTCTCTTCATTGTTGTAACAGTGACACATAGCTGGGCAAATGACAACACACAGGAAACAGTAAAATTGACTACACACAAAGTACTATCAAATATACAAAACAAACTGAAAAAATAATTCTTTCAGCTACAGTAACTTAGGTAGTACTCGTAACAACAGGTAAATACAATTCTACTGCCATAAATAACCATTGCATTGTTGGAAGTGTCATTTTAAGTTGACCGTGTCTCCGAGGCCAAGTCAACACACAAAGATGGACCAATTTCACCGGCTGTGTGATTTTAAACTTATTCAGTTAATATGGTGCAAATGCATGTGACCCTTCTTAAACAGATTTAAATTTGGCTTAAATTTACAAGTGCAAGGTGAAACAATGTAACCAATTTTAAACAGAAGTTTGTCCACAAAGGGGTTTGCACAAGTTTAACTAAATTTGTTTTAAACCAAGCTAAGTTAAAAAATGGTGCAACTTCAGCACGTAGACGAGCTCTAAGCGTAAATTACTTTTTAAAAAAACAACTGTCCTAGATATTGGAAATGATGTTTGAACAATTAAAGAACAAAACTTTTGCTACATCTGGCTTATATTCAACAGAACAAAATGGCTTGTAAAAAAGCTCACCCCCCATAAAGAAGTGACTGTCCAAAGTCTGAATAAAGATAAGTACAGAAGCATGGCTGTAAGACAGAGTCATTCAATGAGTCTATGTGAGGAACATTGCATGAGGTGAAAACCAACTACATGAATAGTTCTTGCTACTACCCTTTCATTACTGACAGATAATTTGCCCTACTTCATTCCACTTAAACTTGGCAGTAGACACCACGAGTAAAAGCCTGATCCCAATGTAGCCACTCAAAGCTTTGCCAGTGACTTCAATGAGGCCTTCAATTGCAAGTGTTTTATTTTAGGTACTAAATAGACTCAACGTCTTCCCTAAATCAAATGAACAGATGTGAAGTGCTCTGAAATAAGAACAGTTTGTTTCTTCATGATCATATGCAAAAATATGGTAGTGTAGGCTACAGCTCAGGTTAATGTTTAATACATAAGTATATACTTGACTTCCACTGGCAATACATCTGTTATCTACAGCAGAAGTTAAAATGTCTCAAGATATTTGCTGTTTTATATCATGCCTACAGCTGGACAAAGCGTGCACCAAGTATAGCTTTTTGGAACTGGTCCTAAGTGATTACTTTGGAGTGTGCCCAAAGTCTCCAGAATTGTTTTGTTAGACTTTTGATTAAGGACATACTGTATAAGACAATCTGTTTTTGCTGATCCCTTGGGCAGTCACAAACAAGTTTCGCTGACATTTATTTATTGTATTTACATTCTGAACTCCTCTTCACTACTGCAGGAGGGCTACACAATTTAAGAACATAAAAACATTAACAAATTAATGTATCAAAAAGAGATCACATCCTCAATTTGCTTCTTCCCTGTTTATCAACATCAACTCTGTATTATCTGGGTTGAGTTTCAACCTGCTACTTTTTATCTGACCCTTGGGTTTGGCCAGATATTGGGAAGCTATAAATATAAAAATACACACACACACACTTTTACAGTAGTCTTTTTATGGCACTTACTTGCAAGTCACAATGTCTGGCTGCATCGACAATAGCACGTTCTAATTGGAAAGCATCAACAAAAGGAACCAAGGTAGTTAAACGAGAAAAGTCGATAGTCTGATAAATCTGCGCCACCTGCACAATATATGAATATTCAGTTTTCTTCCCATTAAAAATCAGGTTAACAGAAGCTAAAACTGTTGCACATGCTGTAAAGTTAGCCTGATTAATTGACAGTTTGGCAACAGGTTAACCAAGATGTGTTTAAGTATTATGCATATTTTACCACCATTTCAACATTTTCTTCCAACATTTTATTTAATCTTAATCTAGGATCAAGTGACTTTCCTGACTAGATTCTTTGTCTGAAGGAGACTGGCAGCAGTAACTATATACAGCAATGCTGCTAATTAACCTTCAGCTGTTGTCTGGTACATCAGAAGTAACACTGCTCACCACTGCAATGGGTTCAGGTCAATGAAATGTGCGTTTGACAAAACAAGCCTTTTTCAAATTAACTACAAGGAAACAAAGGATTGAACAGACATAAGACAAGGCTGAAAAGTTAAATAAAGGAACAAATAAGTCTAGATAAAATTCTACACCAGTGTATACAGTTATTTAAAACAGATAGCAGCTGAGTTGTGTTTAACAAAGCGGTATACTAAGAGCATTACATTCAATGAAAAATTTTTACTTAGGACAGAAAATAAAATGCAACGTTTTTGGCTTCAGAATCTTCCAAATCATTCTCAAACTCAGACACCCCTGTGCACATCCTTTTTTTTTTTTTTTTTTTTTTTTTTTTTAAATATTCATACCTGCTGCAGAAGACGAAGGATGGTGTTGTTTTGCAGATGTGGGACATACAGCTGCAATTCAGGTTCCTTTTCAACTTGATCTCTCACCCAGTTTAGAACCTGTCACAACACCCAGAAAGTTACAATATCTATTGCATCTGAGAGCCCCAAAACACTCTTCAAATTTCAAGTTAAACAAACTCTCCAAAACTCATGAAGCAAAGCACGGCCTAATTATAAATTTATTACTGATGCAAATCTTTTGATAAACACACTATTGTTTTTTACACAATGGATATCTAGATTTTGTAGGAAGGACTGATAGGACTGGCCATATTAACCACATTGTGAATTTACCTTCACTGTTTCTTTAGCACATGAAATATTCCTGTTCTTACACAGACACAAAGACAATATAATGTGCTTCACCAGTTGTGGAATTAAGAAAAATTCAGTGGACCAAATTTACAGTGCTTATTTTTACTCTCACTGTGGCTTGAACTCCACCTAAAGGTAAATGCAAATGACATTTTCAGTTTTTCCCTCTCCCATACGATCATTTCAGTAGCTTTCCAGAAGAGTGTGAGACTGAGGTTGTGTCAACTACCAAAAGCTTAGCTCAACTGCCTCCCCAATATCACCTTCACCAGCCCAGAGAGCTAGAATTTCAAGGCTGCTCCCAAAACTACATCTCCTTGTAGGAGCCCTTTAAGTGGTGCCAACAGATATGGCAGGTTAAAAATGCTTTTGAAAACAACTTTATATGCTATTTATATAGCAACATAGGCATACACAGCAGTGTATAATGTAAACATACAGCAATAATGAAAATGGGCCAAATGAAGTCCCTGTCCCAAAGACCTGACAATCCAACCTTGCTAACTGCTAATATCATCTGCCCAGACTCATTTTTCTCTAAATGCTCCTACAGGACTCACCTTGGTTACACGATCACATAGCTTTAGTGGGTGGAAATCTACTTCAAGCCAATTGTAAAGGTCCTTCACCTCTGGAACAACATGCTGCACTACATTGAACCTCACCTAAAGTCAACATAATGGAAGAAAAAAATATTTGCTTAGGATAACAACTCAATATTGTAATAATTACACTCAGCAGCTTTGTACCTAAGAAATTAAACATACAGCTAATGAAATGCTTAATTCACTATGCTTTAATTAAAACCATTTTGACTAATCAAACATGTGACACATTATTTAAATTAGAGTACAGAATTTGTGGAATGTAGTTTTCAGGTGCAAAATGTCAGAACAGAGAAAAACAAAAAAATGTAGTCTATGAAAAGTATTTTGATTGGGCTGGCATGCACAGCATGTTAGGCACTTCCCAGACACAAATGAAAACAGTCCCTGCTTGAGTATATTTAAGACTGGATCTGAACTACAGATGTACATATTACAGCTTATTAGTAAATTCCCAAAGTTCTAAAATTAAAAGTGGCAAAAAAAATTGCTTGACGCAAAAACAATAATGCTTACATTGTGAGAGGTAACAAGAGTTCAGTTTTCAATGCATGTAACTGATTTCAAGGAAAGGTATTTTTTTCCATGAAGACTTGGAAGGTATCACCAGAAGACAATATGTATCTCACTAATCTCTCAAATCAAACAAGGGTAAGTTTTCCTAACTGCCTAGGTCCTTGTAAACCTTCATTCATCTTAATGTACTAATCTTACCTTGATACACATTGAAAATTATAATATTAAAACATCTAATCTAAATAACTACCCTCCAATTTCAATATGGTAAGTCAAAAGAAAAAAAAAGAAAGTTCCTTGTCTCCAATCCCTCCAAAGCCATTGCAGGATCATTCACAGCAGCCTTCTGGTTTGCTTTTGTCACAAAATAGACAATATTTATCACTATATTGGAACATTAAATTTCACTGGGTACAAAGACACACAGTTAGGATTAGTCTATCCATATTGTTTTTCAAA
This sequence comes from Gopherus flavomarginatus, assembly GCF_025201925.1. Lineage (NCBI taxonomy): Eukaryota > Metazoa > Chordata > Testudines > Testudinidae > Gopherus > Gopherus flavomarginatus. The sequence continues at coordinate 123,701,456 of NC_066622.1, read as the reverse complement.
TGGAGAAAGAAATACAGACCAAAGAGAGGGACTAACTTTAGCCTGACTTTCTAGCACATCAGAAGAAAGTATATTACTAGACAGTTAAATTATAAACATCTTTACAGTTGATCATGTTGAATTCTTTTACTTTAATGGACTTTTTAAATTTACTGGAATATTTTGAATTGCAGCTCGACATCTAACTATAGCAGCTTTTGCAGGAAACTACAGATTAAATATAAAACCTTTCACTCAAACACCATTATTTACCATGTCATTAATAAGACTGATGCGTGTAGGTGGGGCCTGGAGGCCCAGCAGAGTGGCCAGACGTCGCTGCTTTTCAACAATGATACCATCCATATCCAGAAGACGAGCAATATCAGTTCGCTCAGGAGTTATAGGAATTGACAGAGTAGCCAAAAGGACTCGGGTTGACATCCTGTTAATGTATAATCACAAAAGATGAATTATAAAATAGAAATCTTAGTGTGTGTTTTGTTGGTTTTTTTATACATATATTTCAGTTGCAAAACAAGCATCTAATCAGAATAAGAGTTAAGGGGTGAATGATTTATTCTTTCAAAAACTATGCCATGTAAAAATGCAAGCAACACCAAAAAACAAGACATCTTAGTATTTCAGTGTTCAGACTAATTCTGAATGCTTCTTAATTTCTAGCAGGGATAACTTAGTCAATATCAGCCCTTTATTACTCATATCCTTGGGAAAAAAAAACAAAAACCTTCTCTCCAAATACAAAAAAAAATTAAAGAATATCCAGTAAAGAGATGGTAGGCAGAGCCATCTTAGTCCTGCTTTCAGTACAATCATAAGGCCCCTTAGCTGTGGAATAACAGCAACTGACATCTCCATAAAATTGATTAATTTGATGCGATAATTTAAAAAAAATCAATTAAAAATCAGTCTAACTTGAATATGTTACTGCAGAAGGTGACATTTAATAAAATCTGAAATACGTGCTGAATGCCCAGATAAGTGAGTTTAAGTGGAATGTAAACATCTTCCTTAAATTGTACCTTCTCACCATTTTTGAATTTACAAGGGTTTGCAGGTGAACGTTACCGGTTTACAAACTCCAGAGATCAGCCATGGATAGCCAACTGCTGCTCACTGAGTGCACCAGCATGCCTCAAAAGCCTTTTCAAGGTCACACTCAGCACTGAGGTGAATGGAGTCTATTGTATGCCTTAATAATGTACATTTACATAGTATCTTTCATTCAAAGATCTCAGAGCACTTTACTAACAATAATTAAGTCAGGTGAAGTAAGTATTTCACCATTTCACAAAATGGAGGCAAGACAGAGGTTTGGTGACTTGCTTGGGGTCTCTGTCTGTGGCCAATATGGTAACAACACCCAGGATGTCCCAATGCTCACCTTCATTACAAGATTCGTTGAATGTCCTTCTTGCCCTTATTATTGGGATATTCTTTATTTATCCCTTTAAGCAAAGCTGTTTAGTATCTGATGCCACCCTCTCAGATAAACATTCCATCTGCTTCTTATTACAAACTACATTGAATTCATTTGTACATAAGTGATTAAAACCAGAAGCTAGGTGAAAAGCATCTCTCCCCACCTCTGCATCTCCTCTTGTGTGAGATTCTTTCGCATTTCTCTTGAGAGGTGGTACAGTCGGTGAAGTGTGGATGCATGGAAAAGAGCATTTCCAGATTTCCAGAAGACAGTGGAAACTTTGTGATAGTAATTTGCCATCAGCTGGGGTTTGGGTGGTTTCTTAGACAAGGAGAATAGCCCATGAATATCCTCCACTGCCTTGAAAGCTTCCTAAAATAATGAACAAACGAATTATTTTCAGTATATTACTTGCAAGAAAATTAGAAAACTAAAATCTAAAGCTTTTAGGAGCATATTTAATATACACAGCTTTATCATTTGAATATATATCTTTATCTGTAATTTTCAACTTGATCAGTTACCCACAAATAAATATATTCCTTTCTAACAAAGAAATGATTTACATATATTGCAAATACTTTAAAACTATTTGCTAGAGCTGGGCAGTGAAGGGAATTCTGTTTCATGGAAAAATCTGGTTTCATTCCAATTTGGCACAAAACTAGAAGATTTCAAAATTCTCTATAAAAGGGAATAAACCCCCAACCTGAGGCAGTCTGCCTGGTGGGCTGCTTTGGAGCCACAGACCCTGGAAGCCCAAGGCTACAAAAGATCAGTGAGCCTGGACTCCCAGCGAGGCTCTCAGCTCTCTCTGTCAGCCCACCAGGCAGGATACAAAGGAGCCAGGTGGGTGAGCTGACAAGAAACCAAGCACACAAGGTAGTCAGAAGCCTGCCTAGTTTCCATCAGAACTTCATCAAAATTGAATGATCTTTGAAAAACATTTTGATTTTGACAAATTGGCGAATTCCAATGACAAAATGTCTCCTCAGAATTTTTTCAACAAGCTCTATTTGCCCGTTTCTCTATCTCCCATCTAATCAATAGTGACCAGAACTGCCTTAGATTTATTATATTAGAAGCATGACAAATCTACACCTGATAAAGGAACATAATGGAAATATTTTTAAGATTAATGTAAAACAAATTAACAAAACTTGCATTAATAAAAGTAATTTTGACTTTGGCATTTCTCTAAAGGAAAAAGACTGAGTAGAAATGACAAAAATTAATTAGTATCTAAATCATGGACGGTCATATTCCACAATTTTGGGACCTTGAAAATAGTTAGAGCAAGGGTAGGCAACCGGCGGCACACGTGCAGAAGGCAGCATGTGAGCTGATTTTCTGCCCAGGTCCTGGCCACCAGTCAGGGGAGCTGTGCATTTTAATTTAATTTTTAAAAGAAGCTTCCTGAACATTTTAAAAACCTTATTTACTTTACATACAACAACAGTTTAGTTATATATTATAGTCTTAGAGAAAGAGACCTTCTAAAAATGTTAAAAATGTATTACTGGCACGCAAAACCTTAAATCAGAGTGAATAAATGAAGACTCGGCACAGCACTTCTGAAAGGTTGCCGAACCCTGAATTAGAGAATGGGGACCCCCATTATAGATTTAGGTCCCTGCTGAATGCCTCCAGAAAATCTGATCTCTCCCTTGAGAAAGCAAATTTTCAGAGATGAAGAGGGTCAACTAACTGATTTCCTTCACTTATACTCCAAGCAGTCTTTGGCAACTATATCAACGCCCACAAAAATTCATTTTCCATTGCAAACAGTGGCTTATCTTGAAGTTCTGCTTCTAGACAGCACCAGGATCACCAGCTGTTTGATACTTAATACACGTATGACTACAGTATAAATTCAACACATTAAAATTTCACTCTACATCTTCGCATTCCTGTATGTATTTTAGATCTTGGAGAACACACCACGGAATTCAAAATTTGATGCCAGTTTGGGACTGAGGGTCTATGGATCTTGGTGCATGCAGTAAAGTACTGTGGGTCCTGTTAATAAGTTTAATACATACCTGCCACAATTCCATGCTAATAGCACTGTCCAGCTGTACAAGCCTTGTTTCCAAGTGCATAGACTGGCTCTCAGGATTACTGAGGTTTATTGCTGTACTCTGGTTATGGTGGCGTTGGATCTGCCCTAAATGCATCCTCAGGTTATCGCAGAGTTTACGGAACTCAGCCTTACGAGTGTACTGCAAGCAGAACTTAAAAGCTGTGAAATTGAATGATGTTCATGTTAGCAATATTAACTATTAAATGTTAACTATAAAATAACTATAAAATTATCTATAGCTTCAAACTGCATGATATGAAAATCAAGTTGCCTAAAGATTCTTGATTTGGAGAAGTCCACTGAAAGCCTCTCAAAAGACAAATCAAAGACTATGCCCGATAATACTACCTTAAGTGTTTTTGCAGAATTACTCAATTAAAAACCTGACAAGATCACTTTATTAGACTGTTTTTAAAATGTTTGACAGGAAACATGGTTCCTTGCTTTTATGTCGTACCAGCCTTTCACAAAGTGTCCAAAATAATTCTGAATAAATCTGTCTGGGTGGTAGAATCTAAAAGTTTCTGATTTTGTGAAAAGCAGAAAAAGATTCTCATAAAGCCCTTAATTCTGAAATTCAGATTAGTCCACTGTGGCAAGTTACTTCAACATTCACAAAAAGGGGGTAAATTCTAGTTTTCTACTTCACTCTCTTTTTAAGGCTCTTTTTAAAATAAAATAAGAGTGCCTGCATTGGGACACTTCTACTGATGAAATATCCCTTTCTCTCCCAGTGACAGACAGGAGACCGATCCTGGATGAAAAAAATTAGTGTGGCAGGCAACACTGGATGAATGATAGGAAGACCCCTCCAAGGAACAAAGGAACCCACTCACAATATGCACAATTTTGGGACACAGAAAAAAAATCTAGTAATTTGGAGTTGTTTCTTTCAACAAAGGATACAAATATCCATGTTGTTATGAAAATGGAAGAAAATAAATCTAGATTATTTCTTCCACAATCCCACTCAAAAAAGCCCCAAAGGAGATTCTTTATATTCCACTTCTTTTCTTTCAAAACTCAGATATTAAGGTCAGAAGGACGACCCTGACTTTCTCATCTTTCCTTTTCCTCAGCACAGCCCATAACAGTTCACCCAGGTATTCCTGCATGGAGTCCAATAATTTGTGATTGAAAGAACAACTATTTCAGATAGTCAGCTATTGCACCTAAAATTGGTTACATGTCATACATCACTGGGGGGACAACATTTGCCATAATAGATAACAAGGGGGAAATGTGCCTTCTACTTGTTATTAAGAAAATAGGTTAGAGATTAATACAGGTACAACACTACTAAATATTATTAGTAGAGGAAACTCCTGGAAAAAATAAAACTGCTCTTGAAAGATCTGTTTAAGAAACTACTTGCATCAAGTAAGATACTAATTACAGACCAACCATCCTGGAGTCAAGGGGCCTCAGGAGTTTCTAAAATATTGTGTGCATGCACACAAGCCTGAGAGATTAATGTGTTTTCCACCAATAGCTTTATTCAAGCAAAAGTGACCTATAATTTTTCAGCTGAGAGTGTGCACACACAGATGTGCTAAGTCACACTGTAAAATACATTTCATGCTTTCATTTTACCTTGCTGTGCAATATCATGGTAGAGGCGTTCCACTCTAGAATTGTTTCGAAGAAGGTCCAAACACTGTCTGTATGATTCCCAAAGAAATTTAACCCAGGGAGTCAAAAGCAGCCGATCTGTACGATCTTGAGTGTCTTCCCCACTTACAGCACTTAAGAGAACACTATAATTGAGAAAATGACAGTTAGTCCCCACGATTCTCACCCTCATCGCTCACTTATCTTTTTCTTATTAAGACATACAAAATAGCCCAGTCAAACTTGAATAGCAGTTTACCGTATATTTTTATATGTTCCCAAGACTTTGGCTGTTATGAAGAATTTAAAAAAAAGTCATACATTTGTCAGTGAATTTCAAAGCTAGTTCCAGCTCAAGCTGCATCCTATGTAAATAGCTGATGGTACTGAGTGGCAGCCCTGAAAAGCCCAGGTTTCCTTGCTTCTGGTATTCCTCACACCACCAGACAAAAAGACTGTTTTGGGAACACTTCATCTACGAAGTCTTTCCCCCTTCCACCAAGAGAGCAGTAGACTCCTCTACTGGCCCAGACTTCCTCCCCAATTGTCCTGCAATGCTACCAAACGGAGCAGCAGCCGATTCAGGTGCTTTCTTGTATCTATTGACATGTGACAAAGCAGAAGTTTATGCGTGGACACTGTTTGGAAAACAGGTACAGTCACACAGTCACTGATTTCTATAACCTTCACAACAGACTACCAGCCTTAAAGCGATATGCCTAAGCAATATGAAAGGATACATTTTCTAAAAGTCTAGAAGATATGCAGATAGTGACAGCTTCCATGTGTACTTGCTCAACATCCTACTTATTTAAAAGGTCGTTTTTCTGCTTCTAACTAAATCCATCCATCTCTTAGTCTGCAAGATACCAAGTCGTCTACAAATACAAGGTAAATTTACACTTTCAGGAATATCCTAACAAATTTTAAATTATTTATGAACGTACATGCCTATGAACTAGACCAAATAATTACTGATTTGCCCATACCTGACCAACTACATATTCCATGGTATTGAACAGGATGATGCTTGATTAAATAATCATTTTTGTTAAGGTTACATTTGTCACAGGCTGTTAAGATCATTTCTTCACCACCACCCAGCCAACAAACAAATCCCTTCAAATCACCAGGTAGTTTGTTTTCCTAAAGGAGGCATTAATTGAAACTTCAAACACAAATATACCCCAGAAACATCCCTTCTTAAAATATGATTTTGGAGAACTGCCTAATTACAGATTTTAAATGTCAAGAAGATAAGATTTGACAGCATGGTCAAGCACTTTAATGTTTAGATAGCTTGAACTGGGTTCCACCAACTCCAAGACACTCTCAGAACCATTTACATTATTAAATACATAATCTGTCTTAATAAAGTTACATCATAAAGAATATCTGGATATTAATTGAGCAAAATTTACATTGACTCTACAAGTCAGATGTCATTTATACAATAAAGCCACTTTTTCTAATACTGATGGTTTAATTTTACTCCAAACCTCTTATCTCAAACCTAATCACAAATCCAAAACCAGGACCTGTATATTAAATAGAAAAATCTATTTTTAAAATGTACAGCTGGTAAGAGCTACATTAAGTCTTATCTAAAAAGACAGCAGAAGCATAGCCTTCAGCAGCAGTAGAAAGTATTTATATTATGATAGCACCCAGAGGCTCCATAGGGGATTAAGATACCGGGGTGCTGTAAAAACGCAGAAGAGACAAACCCTTACAAGGGTTTACAATTTAAAGAAAGACCTCCTACCTCTCTGGAGTTTGAATATTATCCAAATCTTCTATATCTAGCACCATCTGCTGGGACTCTTCCTTGGCAGCTTCCGTTTTTTCTTCAGCTAGTTTCAAATAGGCTCGAACAACATCCTCTAAGGATTTGATGTTCACCTAGATCAAGGCAGAACATTCGAAGTGGCTTTCTCCGGCAATGGGAAGCAAATATTGTAAGCATATATTCTAATTATGGTGGTAAAATCTAAAGCAGGCTTATATCGAGTAAGTCCATAAATGTAAGATCAAGTTATTATTTATTACTTGGATTAAATTTATAATAGTGCCCAGATAAACTGATCAAACTTGGAGACCTATTATATTGGGTGCTCTGCTATCTAGACTCCACCCCTGCAAGCGGTTCGGCAGACCTCAGCAACTTGCAGGACTGGGGCCCTGGATACAAAACAATTCTATGTTTTAGAAGTAAAAAATAAGTTTTAAATATACAACTACTCTAATGTACATCATGCTGCAGTTTGTCAAGAATGAACATTTCACAATTCCTACCTGCTGGCAAATGTTCTTGTACTGATACAATCCTTCCTTTGCCAGGTGGCTCTTGCGGAGGTCCACGCAGAGCTCCAGATACTTCAGCATAATAGGCTCGTGGATTTTTTGCCATGTTCGATGTTTTTTGCTTTTCATAACATCATAAAGAACATCGAGGGCAGGTTGTTTCTTGCCAACCTCAAGAAATTCTGAAAATAAAACTCTTCTTTAGACCAGTTACATATGCAAACCAAAAGTTCTTCCACTTAAGATACACATTTTTCTATACTTCACATTGTAATTTAGAATTAATTAATAATTGTAACTATCAAAGTAAACCAAGGGTCACATTTAATTGGCTGATCTTATTTTACTGAACAAAGTGAAAATATCAGTTGATGTAATGAGTCTACACTACAACATATGCCTGGACTTAGACTCAGGTTCAAGCCCAAGCCTGCCTTTTGTCCACACACCAATCTGCCTGACTTGGGTCAGTATGCCTTCAGGACCCAGGACTGGGTGAGGTCTGTGCCGAAGGCCCACTAGGACTCAAGTCCATAAGAACGGCCATGCTGGGTCAGACCAAAGGTCCATCTAGCCCAGTATCCTGTCTACTGACAGTGGCCAATGCCAGGTGCCCAGAGGGAGTGAAACTAACAGGTAATGATCAAGTGATCTCTCTCCTGCCATCCATCTCCACCCTCTGACAAACAGAGGCTAGGGACACCATTCCTTACCCATCCTGACTAATAGCAATTAATGGACTTAACCTTCATGAATTTGTCCAGTTCTCTTTTAAACGCTGTTATAGTCCTAGCCTTCACAACTTCCTCAGGTAAGAAGGTCCACAAGTTGACTGTGCGCTGTGTGAAGAACTTCCTTTTATGTGTTTTAAACCTGTTGCCTATTAATTTCATTTGGTGATCCCTAGTTCTTACAGGAATAAGTAAATAATTTTTGCTTAATACATCTGCTTTCTCCACATCGCTCATGATTTTATATACCTCTATCATATCCCCCCTTAGTCTCCTCTTTTCCAAGCTGAAAAGTCCTAGCCTCTAATCTCTCCTCATATGGGACCCGTTCCAAACCCCTACTCATTTTACTTGCCCTTCACTGAACCTTTTCTAGTGCCAATATATCTTTTTTGAGATGAGGACACCACATCTGTACGCAGTATCCAAGATGTAGGCGTACCATCGATTTATATAAGGGCAATAATATATTCTCCTTCTGATTCTCTATCCCCTTTTTAATGATTCCTAACATCCTGTTTGCTTTTTTGACCGTCTCTGCACTGAGTGGACGTCTTCAGAGAACTATCCATGATGACTCCAAGACCTTTTTCCTGATTTGTTATAGCTAAATTAGCCCCCCATCATATTGCATGTATAGCTGGGGTTATTTTTTCCAATGTGCATTTCTTTACATTTATCCACATTAAATTTCATTTGCCATTTTGTTGCCCAATCACTTAGTTTTGTGAGATCTTTTTGAAGTTCTTCACAGTCTGCTTTGGTCTTAACTATCTTGAGTAGTTTAGTATCATCTGCAGACTTTGTCACCTCACTTTTTACCCCTTTCTCTAGATCATTTATGAATACGTTGAATAGGATTGAGGGTCCTAGGACTGACCCGTGGGGAACACCACTAGTTACCCCTCTCCATTCTAAGAATTTACCATTAATTCCTACCCTTTGTTTCCAGTCTTTTAACCAGTTCTCAATCCATGAAAGAAACTTCCCTCTTATCCCATGACAACTTAATTTATATAAGAGCCTTTGGTGAGGGACCTTGTCAAAGGCTTTCTGGAAATTTAAGTACCCTATGTCCACTGGATCCCCCTTGTCCAAGTTTGTTGACCCCTTCAAAGAACTCTAATACATTAGTAAGACACGATTTCCCTTTACAGAAACCAGGCTGACTTTTGCCCAACAATTTATGTTCTTCTATGTCTCTGACGATTTTATTCTTTACTATTGTTTCGACTAATTTACCCGGTACCGACGTTAGAATTACCGGTCTGTAATCGCCAGGATCACCTTTAGAGTCTTTTTTAAATATTGGCTTTACATTAGCTATCTTCCAGTTGCTGGGTACAGAGGCTGATTTAAAGGACTGGTTACAAACCTCAGTTAATAGTTCTGCAACTTCACATTAGAGTTCTTTCAGAACTCTTGGGTGAATGCCATCTGGTCCCGGTGACTTGTTAATGTTAACTTTATCAATTAATTCCAAAACTTCCTCTAGTGACACTTCAATCTGTGACAGTTCTTCAGATTTGTCACCTACAAAAGCCGGCTCAGGTTTGGGAATCTCCCTAACAGCCTCAGCCATGAAGACTGAAGCAAAGAATCCATTTAGTTTCTCCACAATGGCTTTATCGTCTTTAAGTGCTCCTTTTGTATCTCAATCATCGAGGGGCCCCACTGTTGTTTAGCAGGCTTCCTGCTTCTGATGTACTTAAACATTTTATTATTACCTTTTGAGTTTTTGGCTAGCCGTTCTTCAAACTCCTCTTTGGCTTTTCTTATTACATTTTCACACTTAATTTGGCAGTGTTTATGGTCCTTTCTATTTGCCTCACTAGTATCTGACTTCCACTTTTTAAAGGAAGTCTATCTCTCACTGCTTCTTTTACATGCTTAAGCCATGGTGGCTGTTTTTCAGTTCTTTTACTGTGTTTCTTAATTTGGGGTATACATTTAAACTGGGCCTCTATTATGGCGTCTTTAAAAAGCGCCCATGCAGCTTGCAGAGATTTCACTTTAGTTACTGTACCTTTTAATTTCTGTTTAACTAAGCCCCTCATTTCTGCATAGTTCCCCTTTTTGAAATTAAATGCCACAGTGTTGGGCTGTTGAGATGTTCTTCCCACCACAGGGATGTTAAATGTTATTATATTATGGTCACTATTTCCAAGTGGTCCTGCTTTAGTTACCTCTTGGACCAGCTCCTGCGCTCCATTCAGGACTAAATCTAGAGTTCCCTCTCCCCTTGTGAGTTCCCGTACCAGCTTCTCCAAGAAGCAGTCAAACAATCATTTTGCAGTGTGGACACAGGTCAGGACCGGGTTCTCAGGACTGTGTCCTGAGAGTTTGCCAGTGCTAACCCACAATCCCATGGGCCAGTGTTTCCTCGCCTTTCTATCCCAAGTCTGGCGAATTGACCACAGGAAATTGAAGTAATCCCCCTGGTTCAAGTATACTCAGTGTTTAATCCTTCCATTTTATTCTGACTGGGGAACTGAAAACAGATTGAAACACTTCCTGCGTTAGCTGTGGCCAACAATAGGAAGTCCCTTTCCAAACATGCTGGCACACTTGGTCACAGGACCACAGTCAGTTTCTGGTACATCTCTGGTGTGAGGTGAACAAGATACTTGACTCCAGTAAGAATACTAGAAATGACCACGTTTATCAAGAAATATTAGAGAAGATGGGAGCACTGGGGATTCAATGGTTAGATGGATCAATGCAGAGCAGACCCAAACAGACTATCAGAAAGCCAGGAACGAGAACTGCACCTCTGGGAACTCATCCTACCTCTTTTGTGAGGACTTTGACCAGGTGCTGGGAACTGCACAAAGCACTAACACAACCAATCAGCCAAGATGGTGACCTTCTGACCCCTGAATCTACTACAGCACCAGAAGGAAGACAGCAACCACTGGATCACTGTTACAAAGTACTCAGGTGCACATGCCAGTCCCTGAGGACGCTTTGCCTTCAGAGCAGCTATAGCACATCCTGGGGCCATACTCACAGGAGCTGTTTGATGAGTTCCTAGAGAAGCAGCCCGCCACAGAACCAGCAGCAGAAACAGAAAAAACAGAAGTAGCCAGAGGCCTGGTAACTTTCTGCATCCATGTTTGTTATTAATACAAATGAGAGATTTCTGGTTTATAACTACGGTTAATATTTTGTCACAGGTATTTTTAGCAAAAGTTACAGACAGGTCACAGGCAAACAAAAATTCGTGGGAACCTGCAACTTTTGCTAAATATCCTAAGGGGAAGGAGGGGAACTAACAGTGGGAGCCCTGTTCATTTCCCTATGAATTCTGATCCAATCTTGGGTGCTGATAGCTGCAAACTTTTCCCATAGTACAAACACCAGAAGGGTAGTCACATTTCAGAACAGGGTGATTTTTCTAGGCCTGGATTTCACCAGCCCATTCCACTCATAGATGTGTTGCTCACTCACTGCAAATTGAAAACCCCTTTAGCATAAATGGCTGGCTTGCCCACCAGTAGACTGGAACAGAATATTCCTTTGACATTCAGGCATCTCCAGAATACTGATTGCCTAAAAGGATTGTGAAACTATAGGTAGTAAACTACAGCACTTTTACTTCCATGGTTTACACCCCTGCCCCCTAACCCAAGCTAAAGTGGTCAGCAATTTTTAAAGATAGGTGAAATGTACAAATGATATTTCTGTTGCGTGTGAAGGCTTTACATATACTAGCTCTTATTGTTCACAGAGCATCTGGGAACTAAAATTTAGCTCTCCAAATACACTGAAGGAGTTTTATCATTTTTTGGCCTGGAGATTCCAAAGACACTTCTGCGATGATGTAGACTTCCATAATACTGAAACAATCCTGTTTCACTTCTGTTTTCAAGCTGTTCTACTTCTGCATGCCAGACACAATCCAGCAGGAAGCTGGGGTGTCGCACTGTTAAAATGCAGGTAAAGAGGATGTTTCTCTGAGACGACCTCATGGTAGACATCCTAAGCAGGGGCAGCCACCAGTACCAGAGGGAGAAGAATTCATGACAAAGTTAGAGGCAAAGAGTGCGAGGAGAGACTTGCAGTGCAGCTCTTTGAGCAGGAATGTCACTTGAGAGAAAGACCTGTTTGAGAGGCTGCTTGCTAATAGATGTGAGAGTAAGGCTCCTGGCTCTACCCACACCTGCTGAGCCAACACCATGTCCCAAGTCCCCTCCATGCCACCATATCCTGCAAACCAGGAACTCTCTGAACAATTCTATGGTTCTGTGACCCATACAACCAGGACTGAACGCTAGCTGGACTAGGAAAATATACCCAGTGCAGTCCCACACCGCTACGCAGCATCTCCTATTCCACACCAAATGCCCCAGAAGGGCAAAGAACAGGGAGGCTGGGGACACTCAAGTGTGAGAATTTCATTTTTTTTTCGGTGCACTGGTTTCATGGTTTTGCACTGTTCACTCTTTGTATGTGCACTTGATTTTATTTAATTTCTTCTTCTGGTCATTTCATGGCAGCTGGCCTGCCTATAAGGCTTTTACTATTGTTAACAGGATTGTACTGCAGAATGACAAAGGCTTCAGCTTTATTAACAAAGTTTATTACTATTACTACAGATGAACTGCATAAAATATATATTTAAAAGAATAAAGATAAAAACATGATGAGGCATAACTGGGAAGTCTCATACAACAAAAATGTCTCAATATATCTTTTCGAATCCATAAGTAAAAAACACAGTTCATCTTATCCATATGTAAAAATGCATAAAAATCACCATCCCCACTATCACGGAATGGGCGGAGTCATTGGGCACTAAATCTCCAGTCCCTAGTGAGGACATGCCTCTTGTCATTCAGTCTCTCTCTCTCTCTCTCTCACACTCACACACATGTGGACGTACACATCTGCACTCGCACGCACAGTCGCACCTTCCCACGTGGTTACAGCTCTGGTCTCTGAGCGCCTCTCTAGGGAGGAAGGAGGAGGTTGGGGTTAAGGAGACCTGGGCTTGATTCCTAGCTCAGCCACCCATTTGCTGGGTCACCCTGGGCAAGTCACTTAACCCCAATTAAAAATTCATAATATTTACTGCCTCTTTCCCAGTGACAGTACTTAGTTTACTGTTGATATTGCTGTTCAGATGCATTCAGAAACATCATCTTCTTCTTCATCCACTGGTCCATGCAACTTCATAATGTGAGTGCAAAAAGCATCCCTGATTTCTGTTGCATGAGTGAATCCTGCTCCAGTTGTGACAGGTGCACTTTCTGCTTGAGTTTAATGGTCCAGCAATCCATCACTATCATACGTCCACTCCAGATGAAATGAATCGCCTATGGCTTCACAAACTTTGTGAAGAGCACAGCAAGCCACAATAATGCAGAGGATTCCAAATGATTCTGTAAACAGCACCAAATGCACATTCAACTACCATTCTACACCTACTGAGCGTGTAATTAAACCTTTTTTTGCCAGGGTCTCTGTGATCAGCATTCTGTTTCACAACTCTAGGCAAAAGAGGATACCCATGAGTCCCCTAGAACAACAGTGAGGAGAGTTACTCCATTATGACAATGTCATTTGGTAGGTCCCAGTCTGCCCATGAAGGTAAACTCCCAATCAGCAGCAAACCCTATTATCATGCACTTTTCCTCAAATCAGTCTCTATGGTCGAAAAGCCAACAACAATGGCGTAATACCCTTTTGCAATTTACATATTCTTGTGCTCCTTGAGGAGGGCAAACTATGGGAACATTAGGCCCATCAATGGCCCTGGTGCAGTTTGGAAACGCTATTCTCTCAAAATCAGCAATTATTTCAGGGACATTGTTTATGCCCACAACCTTTGGATAAGTCACATGCAATACTGCCTCAGATACTTCTGCTACCACAGTCAACTTGCCAACACCAAACTGGTTAGCAACAGACCTGCATCATGAATAGCTACCTTCCACATGGTTATAGCAAATCACTTCGGGACCAGCATAGCCTCCCTCATGTGTGTGTCCTGATACTGGAAGGTCAGGACAAACTGTTCACAAAGCTCTAGAAATGTTACTTTCTTCACACACAACTTCTGGACAAACTGCTGGTCATCCCAAGTCCATAAGAGGAGATCCCACCAGTTTCAGAAGCACCAGTCTTGACAAGGAGCATCAACAGATATACCAAGAGCCACATGCAGCACCTGCCAGTTAGATTCTGCCATGTCTGTATTGTTCTCCTCCTCCTAGATGTGCTTCGGTAGGACAGAAAATGCTGCCCAAATGTCCATCGGTATATCATGGATGCTCTTCCCGTTTCCTGAAGTGAAAGTGCAAGCAGAAGTTCTTCAAATGGTACCTCCAGACGTCCGTGCAGACCCAAAGACAGCTCAGTTGGATGTGTTGGCGGGCAGAGGCAACTTCTGGTAATGTGCTGCTGGATGGAGAGTCAAGTTTTCCCACACTACACTATGAACCAAGGGCTACAGCTGGGGAGGGCACTAGGAAGCCTGGGATAGGCTGGTTTGACTCGGGTCTGTGCAGTACTATGTGGACACTTGAATGCTGGTGTGAGACCCAAGTCTAGAAATTCTAAATCATGGTTACTAATAAGTGTGGACAGTCAAGCATGGGCTTTGAAACATCTAGTCTGTGGATCTGAGTCTCACAGACCCTGGCTTACACTGCAGTGTAGACATACCCTATGGCTCTGATCCTACAGTGATATCAAGGAAGTCAGACTTCCATGCAGGCACAAAGAAAAGGTCTACTTCAGTGGCTATAACTGCAGGATCAGAGTCTATATCAGTATTAATAATAATATACAGGGAAATATATACACCCAGTTTTAAGGATCAGTCCATCAAGGAAGACTGCTAATCCTTTTACCAGCCCTCAAGTGCAAAGGCTGAGTAGTTGCAGTTATTAACACGACCTCACATTGTAATCATGGCTCAATTCTGTCCTCCCTGTAGCATGTATAAAGTGGAGCATGAAATACACCAAGCCATTCAGGAGCAAACTACACTGGAGCAGCACACAGAACTCCCAAGATATATACAGCCACTAACAAAAGGCATTTTTAAACTAAGCAACAGCAATTTAAAAAATTAGAAAAGGGAGGTAAAAGATGAGAGGATGAAGAGGACAGAAAAAATTATGACAGAAAAGAGGAAGAAATACAGCTCAGATAAAAGGTAGAGGAAAACAGGTGGGTAAAGGGGCCAGTATTTTCCAAAATCCTTAAAAACTGGTGGTATCCTCCAAAACAAGCGAGGAAAGAGGCAATGGAGGAGGGGATCAGAGAAACAAAGCAATGACAAAGTGGTAACACAAGAGCAGAAGAAAATCCTAGCTGCCAAAGCAGCACACCACCTGCTGTATCAGTCTAACAGTCAGGGCTACCTTCAAAAAACAACATCTAAGTTGTCAGAAAGTGGTGAAAGAGCAAGCAACTATACAGGAAAGTTACAAATGTATTCAGTACAGGTGAGTCTCATTTTGCGCAGGGGTTCCGTTCCACGGTTAGCGCTTAAAGCGAAAACCGCATGTAATCAAATTTACATTGAGTTGAATGGCAGGTGAAATCACCTGCACTACAGGTACAGTACTAAAATTGTTATTTTTCTCTTTTTTTTTTGTTTTTGCCAACCGCGTAAAGCTGAAATCGCGCATGTTAAATGCACGTAAGATGCGACAGACCTGTATTTATCTTTTTAAGAGATCAGTACTTAAAAATGGAAATAGACTTATAATATTGCTAATGGATTTCATAATATAAATCAAGAAGAACAAAAGTGGCATTTCAGTTCTGGAACCATACTACTAAACGCTAGGTTAGTTTATGTGAGCAGTCATTTTGCGCAAGAGGAATTGACTCCTCCCTCTGTAGGTAAAACAGTATATAAATTAGTGTTACAAAATCAGGACATCCCATGACATTCAGCATCATTTTAAATTCACCATGAAGTTTTTAAATAAAACTACAGACAGTTTATAATTTAGGTTGTTCTTACTGCTGAACACAGCATATGAGTCAATTACCACTCAGCTTTGGAGGTTTTAACCTATAAGAATAAACATGACAGATTAGTTCAGTCTTGCAGAGAGAATGCGAGTCTGTCCTGTCATGATTCTCAGTGCTGACTACAGCATACAATTAATGCCTATAATTTTGGGGCTTTTAATTTTTAAGCTCATGTAGGACAAGTACTTGCAGTAGATCAAGTAATTAATGGTAATTTAGAAGAAACTTTAACAAAAGCAGGTGCACCCAAAGAGTTCCTGAAGGGCCAAATTGCAACACAGCCCTTCTATGTCACTATCTCGGAAATGTGGAAGATTAATAATTCTAAACATAGCCAAATTTAAATTATTCATCCTTCAATGGCTATGCAAAACACCCTACTTTGTGTTATTGTTTTTTATCCCATAGCTCTTAAATCTATATCACCTAAATGAAGAAGCTATCAGCTGTCCAAGACAAAGCCTGAACTATCTCCTCTCATAGGATATGACTAAGCTGGTAGACTAGAACAAATGATCCAGTTTCTATACAAGTCTGGGAGTTGGTTGAGGCTCAATCCTGATAAGACAAAGATAATGTTAGAAAACTAGCAAAAGGAAGCCTGCCAAACAATTAGTGGGGCCACTACATGATCATGGTGCTAAAGGAGTATTTAAGGAAGATAAGATAATTGTGTAGAAGCTAAATAAATTCTTTGCATCGATCTTCACTGCAGAAGATGTGAAAGAGATTCCCATACCTAAGCCATTCCTTTTAGGTGACAAATCTGAGGAACTGTACCAGATTGAGGTGTCAAGAGGAAGTTTTGGAACAAACTGTTTAATTTAACAGTAATAAGTCACTAGCATTCACCCAAGAGTGCTGAAGGAACTCAAATGTGTTGCAGAACTACTTAAGTATGTAGCCATATCAGCTTCTGTACCAAATGACTGGAAGATAGCTAATGTGACACCAATGTTTTAAAAAGCCTCCAGAGGCGATCCTAGCAATCACAGGTCAGTAAGCCTAACTTCAGTACCAGGCAAACTGGTTGAAAAGTAGCAAAGAATAGAATTATCAGACACGTAAATGAACATGATTTGTTGTGGAACTGTCAACACAGCTTTTGTAAAGGAGCATCAAGTCTCAGCCAATCTATGAGAATTCTTTCAGAGTGTCAATAAACACATGGACAAAGATAATCCAGTGGATATAGTGTACTTGGACTTTCAGAAAGCCTTTGACAAAGTCCCTCACCAAAGGCTCTTAAGCAAAGTATACAATCATAGGATAAGAGGTAAGGTCCTCTCATGGATCAGTAACTGATTTAAAGATAGGAAACAAAGGGTAGAAATAAATGGTCTATTTTCACAATGGAGAGGTAAATAGCAGCGTCCCCAGGGATCTATACTGGGACTAGCGCTGTTCAACATATTCATAAATGATCTGGAAAAAGAGGTAAACACTGAGGTGGCAAAATCTGTAGATGAAACAAAATTACTCAAGGTAGTAAAGTCCAAAGTAGACTGCAAAGAGTTACAAAGGCATCTTAGAAAACTGGGTGACTGGGCAACAAAATGGCAGATGGAATTCAATATTGATAAAGGCAAAGTAATGCACATTGGAAAACATAATCCCAACTATACATGTAAAATGACGGGGTCTAAATTAGCTTTTACCATTCAAGAAAGGGATCTTGGAGTCATTGTGGATAATTCTTTGAAAACATCCACTCAATGAGCAGCAGCAGTCAAAAAAGCTAACGTTAGGAACCATTTGAAAGGAATAGATAACAAGACTGAAAATATCATAATGCCACTATATAAATCCATCCCACATTCACACCTTAAATTCTGCAGTTTGGTCACTCAATCCCAAAAAAAGATATATTACAACCGAAAAAGGTATAGAGACAGATAACACAAATGATTAAAGGTATGGAACAGCTTGCATAGTAGAAAGGATTTAAAAGACGGGGATTTTTTAGCTTGGAAAAGAGATGACTAAGGGGGGATATGATAGAGGTCTACAAAATCATGAATGGTGTGGAAAAAGTGAGTGTTATTTACTCTTCTACATAAAACAAGAACCAGGGGTCACCCAATGAAATTAATAGGCAGCAAGTTTTAAACAAACATAAGGAAGTATTTCTTCACACACCGCTCAGTCAACCGGTGGAACTCATTGCCAGGGATGTTGTGAAGGCCAAAAGTATAATTGGGTTAAAAAAAGAATCAGGTAAATTTATGGGGGATAGGTCCTTCAATGGCTATTAGCTATGATGAGCAGGATCCTATAAATGTTGATGTAACCCCATGCTCTGAGTGCCAGAGCTTGGAGTGGATGACAGAGGATGGATCACTTGATGACTGCCTGTTTTGTTCATTCCTTCTGAAGCATTTGGCGTTAGCCGCTATCAGAAGAGAAAAGATACTGGGTTTGGTTTAACCCAGTATGGCCATTCTTGTGTTCTTAAAAGCTGAGCAATACCCTTGCCTGAGGGAGCATGTCCACTATTTGCAACATAAGATCTCATTAGAAACCATATTAAATTCTCTAATTTCTCAGTTCTCAGGTTTTATTATTAAATATTTATATTACATAGTGACTAGGGCTCCCAAACATGGACCAGGAGTCCATTGTGCTAGACACTGTATAAACAGAGCAAAAAGACAATCCCTGCCCAAAAGAATTTAGAATCTAAATGGGAGACAAAAGACAACAGGTGGACAGACAAGGGAATAGAAGGATTCTATGAGACAGAATTAGTCAGCATGACTGGTTGTAGTCTTGACACACCAGTGGCTTAACTGTGGTCAAGTTTTTTGTATGCACTACGACAGAGGAGAGTTTTAAGGAGAGATCTGAAGAAGGATAATGGGATAGCTTTGAGGATGTGTACAGAAAGCTGTTCCAAAGCATAAGGGGCAGCATGGGAGAAAGTACAAAGGTGACTGTTTGAATATTAAACAAGTGGGTGATGGAGCCTGGCATAATCAGAAGTGGGAGTTGTCATTTTGCTAGCGCAGAGGTGAGCAAACTACAGATGTGGCCAGCGGGACCCTCCTGCATGGCCCCTGAGTTCCTGCCCTGCGGAGGCTGGCCCCTAGACTCTCCCGCGCTGTTCTACCTCCCCTACAGCCTCAGCTCGCCCCACCGCTGGAGCAACGCTGTGGGCGGCAGGGCTGCGCGCTCCTGGGGCTGTGCAGCTGCAGAGCCTAGCCTGACCCCATGCTTTGTGCTGCACGGTGGCGTGGATGGCTCCAGCCGGGCGCCTGTCCTGGTGTTCTGAGCAGTGCGGCTCTAGCGCCGCCAGCCACCAGTGCGGTAAGGGGGCGGAGAGCGGGGGGGTGTATGTGTGTGGATAGAGGGCAGGGGAGTTTGGGGTGGTGGCCAGGTGGCAGGGTGTGGATAGGGATCGAGGTGGTCAGGGGATGGGGAACGAGGGGGTTGAATTGGGGCAGGGGTCCTGGGGGAGCAGTCAGGAAGGACGGGGGGGGCTGGATGGGGGTCGGGGGCCATCAGGGGCAGGGCTCCAGGGACAGTCAGGGGACAGGATGGGGCAGGGGTCGGGGGGGCTGTCAGGGAACGGGGGGGGTCAGCTGGGGCAGGAGTTCGGGGGGGGGCTCTCAGGGGGTGAGAAGCAGGGAGGAATAGGGGGTGGGGACCATGCCACATCTGGCTGTTTGGGGAGGCACAGGCTCCCCTAACCGGCCCTCCATACAATTTTTGAAACCCAGTGCAGCCCTCAGGCCAAAAAGTTTGCCTGCCCCTGTGCTAGTGAATGAGACACGGCATAGGTTGTGAAGGGCCTTGAAAATTAAGATAAGCAGCTTACATTTGATAAAGGCGTGCAATTAGAGGGATTCAAAGAGAGGGTGATATGGTCTAAGAAACAGGCTGGGAAAATGATATTTGTACAACATTCAGAATGGGGAAAGACCATATTTGTTAAGACGAGAAAAAAGAATGTTGCCATAACTAAGATGCGATATGATGAGAGCCTGAATGAGAGTTTTAGCTATGTGGGTGGACAGGAAAAACCATATCAGTGGCAGTGGCCAACAGTGATTTTTACGCCATCTGTTATTAGACAGGAAAAATACCCTTTTTTGACATAGACTTTGCTACAATTATCTACGCCTTTGTTTCTTTAAGATAAGATTACTGGAACATGCTCTACATATGGCTATCTGTAGAGCCCATTCAGAGACTGAAGCAAATGCAAAATGCAACCACTCACTTTTCAATATATCACATACAAAAATACAAACACTAGATCTTCCTTTCCCCCATATCCTGGACTTACAAAGATCATTTCTGGGGCTTATTTCACCATGGAAGTTCTATAATTGTTGATTTAAATCTCAATGTTAAATATTATTTGTGTGAAGTACCATAACAATCAAAATAACGAAACTGTGAAGTTTAATTAATCAAAATCTTGGCAGGTGCCTATGCACTTTGCCATCAGATGAATGACTGAAGACTGACCTGCATCTTGCAAGCAGGAAATACAGAACCTGGGTAGTTTGTCTGTCATTCAGACAGACGTTATTTTAAGATTACTGTAATCATTGTTTTGGAGAGCAGATGGTCTTTTTGGACAGGATTTTCAAAGGACCTTAGAGTGTTAGGTCCCCTACTCCTTTAGGCGCCTCTGACAATTCCAACCTTCATTATTAAGGTGACGAAGATGGTCCAGCATGCAGGTTTCTCTAAAACACAACTCCCACCTCCTAAGGTGCCATGTCAAACCCCATGTATCATCCAATATAACTCTGTGCTACCTTTAGGTCCAGATCTGTTTTGAAGCTGGGGGCACCTGGCAGGGTCAGAGCCTTAGGCAGATACCATCTCTTCTAGATGGTTTTTGCTGGCTATTTGAAATAGGTTACACTGAATATAAAAAGCATTAAATTTGTATATTCAATTTGGTAGGACTCTGTTGATAACCACAGCCAGTCAGGCTTTGTTCTTGGAAGCTGGTAAGGGGTACTTCAGCAGCAGCCCTTAGTGATAACCTTAAAACCGGGTGTGCATATGTCCCAGCATACTACTGTTTATATAGTGAGTTTCATAACTGATATTTTGCTGTCTATAAAATAAGATCAGTTAACTAGGAGTGGGCCTGTAAAGAACAATATGGGGACAGTAGTTGACCACATATACATATCTCAAATTCCAACAGGACTGATTAAGCCAAATGTACTGAGAAAGAAAGAGTTCTACACAGTGTATTTTGCAGAGGTCTCTCATAAAATCTTTAATAAACAAAGTTGTGTTCACTCTGCATCAATATTAAAAATACCATGGCAGTTGCCCAGTGACTAGCGTGTGTAAATGAAGTGTGTCATACACAAGAGTTTGTCAACTGGCTAGGCAGGTCTGTGTGATGTCCAACACTTTGATCATTTTACTGTAACTCTGTCTTCCCTCATCCCACTGGTTTATCTCGTGTATCTGGCAGCGTTTTGTCACGCCCTAATCTGTGCATATTTAGAGTCAAGGGCTGTCCTTTTACTGAGTGTCCGCAGGGTCTGATTGAGGTGCCAAGATGCTGCTCCAATACAAACAGATACATTGAGTGGAGTGTGCCCTTGACCTCCTTCCCCCGGTGCCACGCAGTATGCTGTACAATAGCTGACGACTTCCCTTCGTTTCATCAGAGGCAGTGGCTGTTGCAGCAGTACTGGGAGATACAATCTAGGAAACGCGGCCGCGTGAGAGGCGGCGTTTACATGAGATCGGCCGAGGGCCAGCAGCGTATTCGGTGCGGCACAAAACCGGCGCAGTTGCCGTCCCCAGGCGCCTCCGCTCGGAATCGGACCCTGGCAGCGCAGGGCAGCCGTGAGGGTTTATTGTCACACATGTCCCGCCCGCGCCACATGGCCGAGCAGGGCCCCGCTGAGGCGGCGACTCCCCACACGGGGGAGGAGCCCGGCGGCGCCGTCTGCTGCCGCTCGGGCGGGCGAGAGGCCCAATGCGGGAAAATGGTCAATGCGTCCCCCGCCCCCCCCAGGCTTCCTGCCCCAGGGACGGGTCCTGCCTTGGCCTCCCAGGATGCTGATCCCTGCGCCGGGGCCAGGCCTAGGCCGGGGCCTTCGCCAGCCAGCTACACTGGGCCGCGGCGGGGGGAGCGGGGCAGGCCCTGAGCCCCGCCCGCACTCACCGTTCGCCCGCTTCAGGGCATTCTCGGGCCGCTGGAAATACACCGGCATGATGGCGGCGCGGGCGGCAGCTTCTCCTCACAGGGCGGCAGCGGACCGCTCAGTGCGCCCAGCCAGGCAGCCTGCTGGGCCGGAAAGGGAGCGCACCACGTGACCCAAACGCACCGACGTGTCCAGAAGCGGAAACCCCTCCTCCCGCCGTGCAGCTGCGGGGGCGGGGGTGGTACGGTCCGGCGCGGGGCAGGTACCCCGCCGAGAATTCCCCCTAGCGGAGAGGGTAGCGCGCTGTAGGGGAAGCTAGCCTGGGTCATGGGTTCGAATCCGCTCTTCCCCAAGAAGTAGCGAGATGGGTGTGCTCGTAGTGTGGACACGCGTAAGGACAGGCCTCCTTGCGTGATGGGGAGCGTGTGCTGCTAGAGGCTATAACAGCTTTTTAAAAAGCTGCATACAGAGGCTGACCAGATAGCAAGTGTGGGGATGGGAGATAATAGGAGCCTATATAACTGCGGGTCCTCAAACTTTTTTACTGGCCACCCATTTCACACAGAAAGCCTTTGCGTATACCCCCCCCCCGCAATAAACACACTTTTGAATATATTTAACAGCATTATAAATGCTGGAGGCAAGCAGGTTTTGGGGTGATTGCCAGCTCACAGCCCCCACATACTTTTTCTCCAGTGTGCATTACTTGGCATTAATCAATGGTTTAATTTGCCATCGTGTTCCCCCATTCACTTTCCTTTAGGTCTCTCTGAAGTTCCTCACAGTCCTCCATGGTCCTGACAAACCTGAATAACTTTGTGGCATCTGCAAATTTTGCTACTTCAGTATTCACTCCCCCTTTCTAGATCATTAATAAATATTATTAAACAAGACCTCATATGGAACCTTGATGCTCCTGATGAACACTGACCACTTGATCGTATTCTTTGCTTTCTGTCTCCTAGCCAATTTTGGATCTATGACAATACTTTGCCTCTCACCCCATGACTACTGGCTTCTTTAGTAGCCTCTAGTCAAGGACCTGGTTAAAGGCCTTTTGGAAGTCTAAATAAGTTACGTTCATTGATATGATTCTCCTTTCTCCATTACTTTATTGATATATTCAAAGAATAATAGTGAGACACAATTTTCCATTTCTAGAACAGTTAAGGAAGAGAGGTACACAATCCAGTGAAGAGATACTCGAAAGAGAAGAAAACAGGGAGGCCTCAATCCTACATGTATGCATGTGCTTAACTTTACATAAGTCTTTGCAAGATCTATATTTTGTATGTATCTGTAGAGTGCCAAACATTCCCGGGCCCAAATTCTGTTTGGAACCTCTGGACATAACCGTAATAAAAACCATTGATAATAAATTAAGACTTCTAAGCAATACAACAGCTTGCATGTAAACTGTACCCATCAATGATTTAAAGAATTAAATAACTCAGAGTTAAATAATACAAATAGTTACAAAGTTAAAATTGAAAATTAATAGCAGAGGAAGATAAAAATTCAGTGATGAACAAAAGTAAAAAAGATAGTTTTCATCTATTTGAAAATAGATTGGAAAGGTAGTGATATGGAGAAAGCTGTTGCACATGGTTGCAAAGGAGAAGGCTTTAAGAGACAGACAAAAAGCTAAATCAGCAGAAAGAGATGCCTTCAGACTATGGCCTGATCCTGCAAACAGGCATATATTTAAGAGGAGACACTGACACTCTTCAGGTAGGCATACAGGAATAATACACATCAACAACAGAGATCCACGTGCATAATTATCATCAGTGATACACATTTAAGAATGCGAAATGCTCCCCCGCTCTCACACACACACCAGAAGTGTAATTTATCAAAGCAACCAACCCTAAGTAAACATCAAAATACATTGACAATTCACCAATAAACATGGATGGAGTTCAAGTGTTCACACTGGTGCAGCCTAAGGGTGCGGAATAGAGCAGGACAAAACTTTCCAGTTATGCAGTAAGTTAGTTGGAAAATGCAGTTTTAAACATTAAGAATGTTTTTAAGAAAGGTAAAACTGGTTCATTTTGACATTTTTGAAATAAACCATTTTGATATTATTTTTAAATGAACCATTTCATTTCACAATGTTGCTTCAGATCAACATTTTGCTTCAACCCTTACTGTTTTGTTTTGAAATACTGTTTCAGAAGGACATTCGAACAGTTTCATTCAACCTGACCGATTTTATTTATTTATTCAGATAGTTCAGTTTAGCCCCCAAACCCAAAAATTATTTACTGAGCCACAGTGGAGAAATCACACAGAGGAGAGAGCCGGAGGTGTAGGCAGGTCCCCCAGAGAGGGCCCGGGATGCAGCACTAGGGGCACGTGGGGAGGCCGGAGGAGTCCCAGGGAAGCGACCCGAGATGTGGGGAGACCAGGCCACTCAGCGTGGCCCCAGAAGGCGGATTGGGGGAGAAGCCAGACCCGCCGGAGGGGCCCCGGGGCGCGTTGGGGGAGAGGTCGGATCCCCGGGTTGGGGAGAAGCCAGACCCGCCGGAGGGGTCCCGACGGGCCAGGGAAGGCCAGGAGGAGGGGCCCCGGGAGGCCAGGCCAAGCCCGGCTTGCTGGAGGGGCCCCGGTCAGCGCACACGGTTTCAGACGGCCCCGGCCAAGCGAGCGGGGGAAAAGCCCAGCCCTCGCCCGGGCAGCTGCTGCGTCCCGACCCATTAATCCTCCGGGCTTCTTCTCGGGGGCGCCAACCGCCGCGGAAGAGTCTGTGCCCAGCGCGGGGTCTGGGAGGCGGGGCCAGGACAGCGGGCGGGGCCGGGCCTAGGCCCGAAGGTGGTGCCAGGACAGCGGGCGGGGCCGGGCCTAGGCCCGAAGGTGGTGCCAGGACAGCGGGCGGGGCCGGTCTGAGGCGGGGCAGGGCCTGGGCGCTCAGGCGGCAGCCGCTGCGGGGTACCCAGGAAGAGGGCGAGGGGTCTGGGCCGGGCCTGGTGCGCTCCGGCCGGGCAGGGAAGCGAGCAGAACCGGGCAGCAGGAAGATGGCAGAGCCGGAGATTCAGCAGCTGCTAGGCGTGGGGCTGATTGGTAAGGACACCTCAGGGCCCTTTGCCCCTGGTGTATCTACCCCTCTGTGCTGGGGAGGGGCAGATCCGCGGGCTGGCTAAAGGGCAGAGCCCCCTGCCCAGCCCCAGACTCCAGCTCCTTGGCAGGACCCTCTGCCCCTTCAACAGAGGGTGGTGGTGTGGGGGCAGAGGGGCTGGAACTGGGGTACTGCTGCACCCCCTGGCTTGAAGTGGTTTCCATCATATACAGGATTTACAGTTGAGTTCAATAGCTCTCAGCGCTCCTAGGTACGGGGACAGCACCCATCAAACAGTTCTCTTCGAGACACCACCCCAACCTTTCCCCTTCACATGTGGGGCCTGGGTGGGGCAGGGGAAACTTTTCCTCTTTTGTCCAGCTTACATACCTTTAGCATGGCTTTTGACACAGTTCTGCATGAAGTTCTCCTAAGTAAATTAGGGAAATGTGGTCCAGATGAAATTACTATAAGGTGAGCGCTCAACTGATTGAAAGACTATACTCGAAGAGTAATTATCAGTGGTTTGCCGTTAAATTGTATTTAGTGTGGCCCTGCAGGGGTCGGTCTTGGGCCCAGTACTATTCAATGTTTTAATTAATGATTTGGATAATGGAGTGGAGAGCATGCTTATAAAAGTTGCAGATGTCACCAAGCTGGGAGGGGTTATAAGCACTTTGGAGGACAGATTTTACATTCAAAATGACTTTGAAAAATCAGAGGATTGGTCTGAATTCAACAAGATTAAATTCAATAAAGACAACTGCAAAGTAATTAACTTAGGAAGGAAAAATCAAATGCACAGCAGCAAAATGGGGAATAACTGGTGGTAATACTGCTGAAAGATTCTGGAGGTTGTAGTGGACCACAAACTGAAATGAGTCATCAATGTGATACAACTGCAAAAAAGACTAAGATGATTCAGCGGTGTATTAAGAGGAGTGTTGTATATTAGACACAGGAGGTAAATGTCCTGCTCTACTTGACATTGGTGAAGCCACACCTGAAGTACTGTGTCCAATTCTGGACAATACAATTTAGGAAGGATGGGGACAAATTAGAAAGAGTTCAGAGGAGAGTAACACAAATAGAGTGACCAGATTACATGAACAAAATATCGGGACACATGGGGGGGCGGGGCAGCTCCAAAGCAAAAAAAGAAAAAACCCAAACCCTGAGCCAGAATATCGGGACAAATGGCATCCTGACCATACATCTGTCGGGACGCGGGACAAACAACTTTTATCGGGATTTTATGAGAACGTCTGGTCACTCTAAACCAGGGGTTCTCAAACTGGGGTTTGGGACCCCGCAGGGGATTGCGAGCTGTCAGCCTCTTCCCCAAACCCTGCTGTGCCTCCAGCATTTATAATAGTGTTAAATATATAAAAAAGTGTTTTTAATGTCTAGAAGGAGGTCGCACTCAGAGACTTGCTCTGTGAAAGGGGTCACCAGTCCAAAAGTCTGAGAACCCCTGCCCTAAACACAGATGATGAAAGGTTTAGAAAATCTGAATTATGAGGAAAGGTTTGAAAAACTAGACATGAGAAACTACTCTTGAGAAAAGAAGACGGAGACACAACCTGATAACGGTCTTCCAATAGGGCTGTTATAAAGAGCGCAGTTATCAATTTTTTTATGTCCACTGAAGGTATGACAAGAAGTAATGGTCTTAATCTGCATCAAGGGAGTTTTATGTTAGATATTAAGAAAACCTTTCTAATTATAAGAGTAATTAAGCTCTGGAATAGGCTTCCAAGGAAGGTTGTGGAGTCCCATAATTGGAAACTTTTAAAAGGAAGTTGGACAAATATCTGTCAGGTATAGTCTAGGTTTACTTGGTCCTGCCACAGCGCAGGGGGCAGGCAGGACTTGATACTTCTTGAGGTCCCTTCCTGCCATATATTTCTGTGATTCTATAATGGAGGTGTGAACCCCAGAACCGCCCAGCAACTGGTGGCCCTCTGCCCATCCATAAAAATGTGGCTAACAACATATCTCTGCCTCTCGGTATAAAATGCGTTTGGCGATGGACAGCATCATACAAGTGTCCAAGTGTTGCTTGTTTTTGTTAATTATGCCAGTTTATTGTAAATGATTCCTGCATGCAAAAAAGCCAGAACCTGCCCTCTGATACAAACCATTGTAAATATGTGTGGGTATCTGAAGGCAACATTTGTCATGTGGTTGGTACAGCATTTGGGAATGAAGCCTATAAATGCTTAGACAGATAATGTACCCTTTCTATAGCATATAGATGCCATATAAATATTAGATGCTATTATTTTAGTTGTTATTACTTATTGAAATACAAAGTGAAAGTATTGTTAATTGAGAGAGTTTCAGGGCCGGCTCCAGGGTTTTCGCCGCCCCAAGCAGGAAGCAAAAAAAAAAAAAAAAAAAAAGCCACAATTGTGATCAACTCTACTGCTGCCGCTTCAGTCTTCGACGGAAATTCGGCAGCTGGTCCTTCGCTTCAAGAGGGACCGAGGGACCCGCCGCCAAAGAAGCTGATGTGCCGCCCCTCTCCATTGGCCGCTCCAAGCACTTGCTTGCTGGGCTGGTGCCTGGAGCTGGCCCTGGAGAGTTTATCCATTTAGAACTAATGGATAATTTCATAGTCCAAATAAGTCTGTTAGTTTAACAATAAACAGTTAATAATGATGCTTTACCACTTCAAAGCATTGTAACAGTTTGAATGATGGAGATTTTAAATGATGCAATTAAAGGTTCTCTAAATACTTAAGTGCATGCTTATTTTTGAGCACCAAAATAATTCCATTGGAGTCAGTGGGCCTGTTTAGATGCTTAAAGTTAAGTAAGTGGGCAAGGATTTGCATAACTGGAGACAGCACCTTTGAAAACTACAGTTCTTATTTTTCCACATACAGGCAAGTCTCATCTTACGTGCAGTTGGCAGAAACCAAAAAAAAAGAGAAAAACAACAATTTAAATACTGTACCTGTAGTGCGGGTGATTCCTCCCACCATTACACTCAATGTAATTTTAACTACACGCGATTTTCACTTTAAGCATTGACAGCGGAACATAACCCCCGCGTAAGATGAGACTCACCTGTACTCAAAAGCCTCACCTAGCTGGGACTTTGCATGCCAAGAGCAGGCTTTTACAATAAAATGTTATAAATACCTGAAAATAAAAGTTAATAACAGAACCGTGAACAGGCAACTTTAACAGTCAAGGCATGAGTGGGAACTGATATAGTTAGTGTAAAATGGGATGGATGTTAAGCTGATTCCAGTAAACAGATCTGATTAACCAATCAATTTACTTCCTTGCTGCTGTTTGGCATTCTCACAGTGAACATCTTTCCACCATAGAAAAAGACACCAATGGAGATGCTCTGTGGGTATGGTGTTATCCTTCCACAACGGCTGAAATGAGGGATCTATTGCTGAGAAAATGCTGCCTTACAGATGAAAATAAACTGCTTCACACCTTTGTATTTGGCCAGTATAGAAGATCATGGTTCTATATCACAACAGTGGAAGTTCAAGATTCTTCAGTCTTGAAAAAGGTGGGATTGAATCACCAATAAAGCGGTCTAAAGCAGTGTTCTGGGGCCTAGTTCTGCAAATGCTTTACTACTAGCTGGGGTACTTACTAGTGGTAATAGTTCTAATGGAAAGAATGGGGTTGTTCTCAGGAACAAGCACATGCTCAAGAGTAAGCGTTTACAGGACTGGATCCATATTTTGCAGTTTTGAAATTCCCTGAGTATGTTTTATGGTCTTCAACAGTTGTGAACGTTTTAGAATTATTTTTTGCAGATTATTTTGGGGGTTGAAATACACTGTAACCACTTGCTTCTGGAAAATAAGGACAAAGCTCACTGTTTTTCATATAAAAGCTAAGGGCTTCTTCCTGGCACAGGCTTTTAAGCATGAATTCTCATTGAAAACAATGAAGATTTTTGCCTAAAAATCACGTGTGTAGTGTGATGCTAAATCTTGGCAATAGAGGTTGAAAGAAATCTGTAGAGTTCCTGGCACAGTAGGGCTTGATTATTGGTAGTCCCTTCCTACTGAAGTCATTGGGCAAAAATTTTGTGAGTAGCAGATTAATGTACTTTATACCAGTTTGGTATTCTGTGCGTGTGCAAAAGAAGTGTAATATACACTCCCTCTTTGGCCTCTCTATGAGCAGGAAAAAAGGAGGTGTGGCTGGGTAAAAAGAGAGGGGTATATATGCAGCCCTTGAGTTAGCAAATGCAACTCTTTTTGAAATCAACGGGATTGCATCAGTTTCCACTTAAGGGTGAATTTGGCTCCTAAAGCATTAAGGATATCTTCTTGTGGCATGGTTATAAGTTAAAGTAATGGTAAGGAGAACTTTATTATTATTATTATTATTGTTAATCCTAGATATGTTTAGTAATAGCTTCCCTGCTCTTACAATTTGAAGTTAGAACCAAGAAATAACAAAAGAATAACGGACATGGTCATTGTGGGGAGAAAAGTAGTAAAGAAATGGAGGAGGATAAAAGGTGAGAGGGAGAATTTCCATGTAATGATGAAAAGGAGAAAGTTGGGTGCATCATGGAGCTCCAGGCAATGTAGAGGAAAGAAGTTACATAGGAAGCTTTGGAGAGGAATTGACTGAAAGGATAATAGGCTGATATTAGTAAAAGATATAGGCAGAAAGGAACAGTGTGCATATCCTTGCTTTATCTTACATTCTGTTTGTTTTTAAGCAGTTTTCATTACTATAGGATAGACTTTATAGAACTTCCCTTGACTTGTCTATTTTTTTGGCTGTAAATACCACCTTTCCTGTTACATCCCCCCTCACCCCCTTCTTTTCCCCTCAAAGTTAAGAGATTAATTTTGCACTTTTACAGAATGCCACTTACACCCAGTTTTCTGACCATCTTATGCTATCTCTAATATGTCCAATGGAAAGGGTTTTGGACAGTTTGTTAGATATTACAAAAATGCAGACATAATGCTTGGGACCCAGGCTGCAAAATTAGTCTTTGAACAGCATTGTTATAGCTCACTCATTATTTATAGCTAAAATAGGTTTTTCATTGTTGCATTCTCTACATTTCTGCTAAAATATATGTCTATTTTAAAATGTACCAAAGTCTCTGTTTTGGTACATGATTTATTGTGCTTTTCTGAAGGATTGAATTGTATGTGTATTCATCTTTATTATTGATAATTGAAATATTGCAGATGCACTTTCATTTCTTCTGTACTCTGACATTAAGGTCCCTTAATAAGTTGTTGTAAGAGTAGTAGCATTCCTTATTAAGCAAAAAGCATTCCAATGTGGTGATTTCTCCTGTCCTTCTCCCACCCTCTCCACCTCCCCCTTAGAACCCCCCACCATGGTTCTGTCCTCCTCCTCACACTATTGTAATCTGTCATATCTGCAGTAGGAGGTTAATGGGGTGGGGGCAGGTAACTGTCTCATGTTTAGGGGTGGGGTTTTTTGTTGTTTAATCCAACAAATATTGATAACTCCAAATCAGTGAAAGTGGATCAAGTCAGAAACCATTAGCTGTGTCTTTTTTCCTGTATATAAATGAGATTTACAGCTGTCTCATACTCTCCTGGTACTGTAATGTCTTGTATGAGTGTTGCATTAAATTCAGTAATATAAGCATTACCTGAATTAAAATGGAAGTATATAAAACAACCTGCATGTTTTTTTGTGTGTTTTGGACAGGTGACTCACTTTTCTATTGTTCTGACTGCCAAAGATTTTAACCCGGAGAAATATGCTGCCTTCACTAGGATATTGTGTAGGTCTGTATAAAAGCTGTATTTAGTGCAAATGTTTAAATACTTAGGTCTTGCCAAACTGGGAGGCTGAACGATACATGTTGTCTAACAATATGAATGCTTGCTGGGATTCTGTATTATAATTCGTTATTCCAACTCTGTAAAATCTAGGTCTGTGATTAAGTACAACTGGCTATTTTGTGTCCATGTGTTAAAATTAAGAACATAGTCAAATGTTCAACATATGTTAATATACAAATAAAATTCTTAATTTTTCACAGCTTTTTTCCCCCAAGAACATGTTTTAAAAATGTAATAAATTCTGAAAGAGCCTCTGATCTTTCTGTTTCACTATAGCATTAAACTATTTAGGTTGGTTGTGACTTGTTTTCTTTGTGTGTGTATCTTATAAGGTGGAGGTTATTAAGATTTACTTATAAACTGATAGTCTTTCTAAATGATCTGAAAATTATAGTTGAATTTAAAAGTAAATGTGACAGTAGCTTTGTAGGGTAACTAAAATGGAAGATGGCAGCTTAGAAACATCCACAACACTATTTTTGAAATAATCTTTTTTGAAGCTTTAGGTGTGGTGTTCCTACATCTGAATTCCTTTTGCCTTTCCCAGAGGAAACTTACCAGTAGCTCAGAGGAAGAGAGATGATTAACAAATGGATATTAAGAGGGGGGAGAGTTTCGTTTTTCTATGTACAAGGGACAGACTGAGTCTTTGCATTTGTCTCATGTATGCAGGTCGCCTGTCAGCTGTACCTTTTTTGCTAATGTTTCTTTGATAATCATGAGGTAACTGATCATATGATCGGTATTTAAAAATCAGATGAAGAATATGAGGCATTTTGCCCTTCACAAAACAAATCTTTTATGAATCCACAAATATTTTGTTTTTTGGTTTTTTTACTTGTTTTATATTGAAACTATTGCTCCCATTCATTTGTGAAACAGGAAATCCTAATAAGCACATGAGTTGACCACAGATCCAAAAACCAGACAAGTTTTTGTGCTCATCTGACCCAGTCATGTGTCTTAAAATCAGAATTCTTCCAAATCAGTGTTTTGATGATGCCATAACCTTTTCATATGCCTATCTGTACTGTTCACACCATCATAGACAAAAACTAAATATTTTCACTTTTTTAATGCAGAATCTACCTGAAGCATGGGAGTCCAGTTAAAATGATGGAGAGTTACATTGCAGTCTTTACAAAGGGGATCTGCCAGAGTGAAGAAAATGGATCTTTCCTCAGCAAAGATTTTGATGCCCGAAAGGCTTACCTTGCAGGTTCAATCAAAGGTTAAAAATAAATCTATAGTCAACTGATTACTTCTATCTTATTTAAATATGAAATCCACAATGCCATTCTGCAGCCATATAAAATAGATTTATATATCAAGTTCCAAATTCTGTTCAGATAAGTAACTAATGTGAACTGTTTATATATATATTCTGAGTTCAGTGATGTCTGGTGACTTGTCAATAATTTTTAAAGAAATATTGCCAGAACATACGCTTGTGATACTATAATGTCTTTCTTTCCTGTCTCGTAGATATAGTATCTCAGTTTGGTATGGAAACGGTTATCCTATTCACTGCACTGATGTTAAAGAAAAGAATTGTTGTATATCACCCAAGAATAGAAGTCGTCCAGGAGTTTACCAGGTACAGCACATACCTGTAAATAAAAAGGCAGTAGGCCCTGATTCTGGAAAGTATCTATGTTCAGGAAAGCACTAAAGTAAATGCCTACAGTTAAACATGTTCATCGGTCCCATTGATTTCAGTGGAACCGAAGTATGCGTTTAAGTGCTTTCCTGAACGGGGACCTTAAAAATAGAATGACTACCAATAATATAAGGGCCTTCCATTCTCTGTGTATGTCTGTATGCGTGCTCTCATGTACAAGAGATTCTTAATGTCACAAAAGCTATATTTCTCTCTAAAGCTTTACTGTATGAAGTGCTAAGTCACCTATTAGTACAAGAAAAATATACTTAGTTTCAAATGCTAACTTCACTTCCTTAGAACTCTACCTGCTTTAGTGTGGCATCGACAGGACTGGTCAATTCTTCATTCGTATGTTCACCTAAATGATGATGAACTGGAAGCATTAAAGACCTGCACAGGTAGTAATAAATTATCAAACTTTGTTAATAATGTTAATTTCATCTGCATTGGAGCAACATCCTCTAGCAATAATGTCATGAAAAATCTGTTGCTATTTCCATCATAAATTCATTTTTAATTCTTTACATCTGTCATAGAAGTTAGACTGTATGTTTTTTCTTTTTTAAAAAAAGCATGCGTTTTACATTAAATTAAAGATGAGATAAATAGTTTTATTAGTGGTTCCATCAAGATGGATTGTACTTCCTCCATCCCCCCAAGCTACTGTAAATGAATTCCTTTGGCTCTATCTTCTTAGCAACTAGTCATTAGAGAGTATTGGAATGTAATCCGGAACCAAATATCACAAATTGTGGGATAGTTATTACCAAATAATCTTTTGGTAATCTTTCTGGGGCCTCCTAGTGGAAATGGTCACACAAAAGGAAATGAAGAATTAATCTCTCATCTGCTAGAAGCTGCTCGGCTATTTGTAGCCTCCTATAGGGAAAAGAAAAATAGTCCAATCATTGGGAAATGGTTGAAAAAATATGGGAAGTTGTGGTTACAGAAAAATTTTTAATACACCGATTATGTATCCAGCAAAATACACAGAGGACAGATAGATATGTAGATAGTTAATTACCTTCTATTCAGTACGCAAATTAAATTCTTCAGAAAACTCAGCACACCTGTTCAATTTTGTCTGAATAGTAGCATTTGATACACATATTTAGCATACCTCTTCATAGAGATTTCACTCAATTAAATAAAATTGCTAGGAATGACATAGGTATTGTAATGATGCTCACTCTGTAATATGGTAACATCCTGCTAAATAGACCAGATTCCTGTATAATGTCTCTTTAAATAAAAACTAATTGTTGTAATGATTATTTTATTTCTGATATTTACATGGCAGGGATTTGTAAACTTATTAACTTCCTAAATAAATAGGGGCGGAGGGGGGAAGGAGGTAGGGAAGTAAGCTTGTTTCCTTTTGATGTTGTTTTGGGACAGATGGAATGAAGGACTTAATGCAGTTTTACAGGAGGGGTTGATAACATGCCTTCAACCCAAATAAGATTATCTTCAAAGCACGTATGTGGTTAATGATTCATTTTTCTTATTTTTTAACTACAAAAAAGTAACTCAAAGTAATAGTAGGTATTTCACTTAAATTAACAAGAAGTAATTCACTTTAAAGGTTGGAATTCTATCCTGAATGTGGCTGTTTATTATAGTCACAAATGGCCTCCCCATGCTGGAAGAGTCTGATTTTGTGATTTCTATTGAGTGTATATGTTATACAATACATCAGAAGACTGTAAGCTTCTACCTTCCCTCCCAAACTGGACACAACAGAGTGAACGAAGGATTTAGCAGTATTCTTAACCCTGAATTTCCTTACTTTTGTCCCTTTCAGATAATCAGTTTTATAGTTAACAAGTATTTTTAATGTTTGTTTGACTATTTTACCACTAGTGTATGCCTGAGCTCATCAAAATCACCAAACCAGACTTCAATAGGAAACAGCTGCTATAAGGGAAGGCATACTGAGATAAACCTAGCTGGCATGTTGTAAATCAGAAAACGTTCTGCTGCCATTACCATTATATTTCTGACTCTCATAGCCGCTAAGTACACTTTAATGGAGTCTCTTAACGTATAGACCAGTGGTCTCCCACCTTTTTAGGCACAACATCACTTTCATAATTTAAGTTCAACCAAGGATCTTCTCCAAAGCCCCGCCCTGCTCACTCCATCTCTTCCCCTCCTCCTCTGCCGTCACTCGCTCTCCCCCACCCTCATTCACTCTCACTGGGCTGGGGCAGGGGGTTGGCATTCAGGAGGATGTGTGGGCTTTGGGCTTGGGCTGAGGGGTTCAGAGTGTGGGAGGGGGCTCCAGGCTGAGCCTGGGGCAGGGGCTTGACGTGAAGAAAGGGATATGGAGTGCTGGCTCTGGGAGGGGGCTCAGGACTGGGAGTTGGGCTGCAGGCTCCCACCAGGGAGCAATTACCTCAGGTTGCTCCCGGCTGGCGGCACAGCGGGGCTAAGGCAGACTCTCTGCCTGCCCCGGCCCCACTCAAGCACGTCAGCACCTCCTCCCCATCACGAGCTGGGCCAACCCCCCCGCACCCTGCCAGCCAGTAGTGCACCATGTGGCCACACCACTCCCGGAAGGGGCCAACACGCCCCCGCGGCCCCTTGGGAGGGGAACGTGACTCCGTGCACTGCCCCTCTCTGCAGGCATTGCCCCCGCAGCTCCCATTGGCAATAGCTCCCCGTTCCCAGCCATTGGGAGATACAGGGGCAGTGTTTGCAGGCACGAGCAGCACATGGAGACCCCTTCCCCCAGCTGTGGTGGCATGCTGGCTGCTTCTGGGAGCAGTGTGGGGCTGTAGCAGGCAAGGAGCCTGCCTTAGCGGCAGCCCCTCTACACCACAGTGGCCAGAGATCATGATTGACTGACGAGTCTCCAGGATAGTGACTGCTGCTATAGACCTTCATGTATTTCACCTTTGGAAAGTGAACACACAGTCACATTTTGTTTTGTTTTGTTTTTTGGAATATTTTGAGTAGCAAGAAAGCTTTGAAACTGAAAACATAATCTTCCTTACTACGTATACTGTTTTGTTCTTAATTTTAAACTCCAGAAGTCAAAAAATATACTAGGTGCCTATTCAAATGCCCAAAGAAGTCAGTTAACTTCAATGGGTGCTTGAGCAAGTCCTTAATTTTAAAACAGATTTTAGTTTACACTACAACTTTTGGTTTTCAGTTTTTAATCAGAATTTGTCTTGATAAATCTCTACCACCTAGGTTACATTGCTGGATTTATAGACTCCAAAGTGAGCAATAGACCAGATCTATATGATGTGTGTGTGAATTTGGCAGACAGTGAAATTACCATTTCCCAGCAATCAAAAGGTTGGTTGGCAGCATTTGTTTTTGTTTTGTTTTGGCGAGAGGTGGTGGTATTTGCTTTGTAACTCTGAACATAGAGCCAGATTCAACAAAATATTGGTCCTGTTTCCAGGCTAGTTATGAGAGAGCAATTATTTTAGAGCTTTCATAGTACTTCTCAGCTGGAGCCTGGAAGATGTTTGGTGAATCTGGGCCATAATGTCATCATGTGTAAATGCCTAAGTAATGGAATTGGAGGAGGGTGGTCTGGTGTATAATACACAAGTCTTAATTTAAAACATGTGACTGAAACATTTTATATTTTCATAAAGTTACATCCTAAACCATGAGTGGGTTATGGATCCAGCCCAGAACTAAGCCCTTATAAATGATGATTCCCATTTTCCTACCCACTGAACTTCGGGTTTTGTATCTCCTACCAATGATCAAGGGGAAATGCTGCTTGCAAAACTCTCAATGCATGAAGGATAAAACCTTTAGAGCAGAAGGAAATCTTAACTTGGTTTTACTAAAAATGCACAAATTAATTCGTCCATGGATGTCAAACAACAGATAAAGGTCATGAGGAGAACTCATAATTTGGCTTGCCATCAATTTACCACATGGTAGTTTGTCACTTAAATGCATTTGCACATTTCACTACTAAAAATTCATAGCAATTCTTTAAAACATTTATCAGCTCTTATTTTTAAAGTATAAAGAAAAAAGCCTGATCTTGGTTAACCTTGATTTATCTTTACTTTTTAGTTCTTTATATAAAAACTTCAGCATACTTTCTGGAAACTAGCAATCAACTTATCTGTAACACCATTATAGGATCTACAATATTTTGTCTAATTGTACCTCTGCATATTAATTTTATCCCAGCAAAAGCAAGAAAGAAGATGTGATGGGAATACATGAAAATACGATAAAGTTCAAAGTACATTTTAGTGAAAAGTTCTTGTAGGCAGTCCTATTATTCTTCCTCCTACATAAATATTTTCAGGAAGCTCCATTAAAAAGAGCATATGAGTAAAGGTGAGAGGTGCCATTGTTACAAATGCTAGTGTCCTGCTACTACTGTTTTTGAATGAAGGGTGCTATATGTGCAAAATATTATATTCTATATGGGTTAGATCAGTCCTTCTCAAAGTCGGGCTGCCACTTGTTCAGTGAAAGCCCCTGGTGGTCTGGGCCAGTTTGTTTTCCTGCCACATCTGCAGGTTTGGCCGATCGCGGCTCCCACTGGCTGTGGTTTGCCACTCCAGGCCAGTGGGGGCTGCAGGAAGTGCGGCTAGCACATCCCTTGGCCTGTGCCACTTCCTGCAGCCCCCACTGGCCTGGGACGGCGAACCGTGGCCATTGGGAGCCGCGATCGGCCAAACCTGAGGATGCAGCAGGTGAACAAACTGGCCCAGACTGGCTTTGAGAAACACTGGGTTAGATGATCAGTATGAATGCATGATATATTTTTTCTACTCCCCAGAGGCAATGACAATGGGAAAATTGCACAAAGAAATTGGCCAACTCATTGTTCAGTCTGCAGAAGATCCAGATAAATCAGATAGTCAAGTAATTAAGGTTAGTCTCTTTTATGTTTAAATTTCTCCTTTCGTTAACATTTTATTTTAAAAAAGAAAAATACCATAATGAAAGTTCAGGCCCTGCTTCCCCCAAAGTCTATTGATCTGTTGCAGTCTCTAGTTTATACATACCACTATACATTGAAAATTTTAAAATAGTTCTATCATGACCTGGTTATAATAGTGTATGTAAATAAAGTAACTAAAACAGTGTGTAGGCACTTCATGTTGAAAAAATTCCAGGCATTCCTCTGAATATATTTCACTCATATGAAAATAAAATGATTTTACAATGGTATAAGATTTTATGATCAGTTATTTGCTTCACTTGTTCTATAACTTCTTGGAAAAATTCATAGCTAATATTTTTAAACCCTGAAATATGCTTCTTCAGATTTTAAGATTGGGCTTCAAAGTGCTGTTTTTTCCCATTCCCACACCAGTAGAGTCTGTTAGCTATTACACAATTGCATTGCGGTAATAATTTTGAAATAAAGGTGTTACACCCTGTGAAATGCTGAGAACTCCCAGCTACCCCTGAATTAAATGTTCAGCATCGCACATGATCAGATCTGAAGAAGGAATATTCCAAAATTCCTTTTTTTTGTTAAATGGTATATTGATGCGTTCTGACCAATTATTTCCCTGTATACTATTTGTGTTAGTATCTTATACAGAGGTGTTAATAATGTTAAATAATGTTCCTAGTACTCTATTCATGTTTGCTTATTTATCTATTCTTATTTTAAGGATATTTCACTGAAGACAAAAGAAATTTTGACTAATCTGGCATCATTTACTGAAGTTTCTGATGATGGTGAGAAACAGACACTTAACTTTGGAGCCCTAAAACAAAAGCGATATCCACCAGCTACAGAAAACTTTCTTTATCATCTAGCAGCTGCTGAACAAATGCTTAAGATCTGACTTTCTTGATATACTTCACTGTTGTGGACCAATATGAAACTATTATCTTTGCCATAAAACTATGACTATCTGCTACTTATATAAAAAACTAAAGGTAGCAAAGAAAATGTTACATTTTAATGATGTAATGCAAAATATAGACATACGACCCAGAACATGCAGCTACACATTAGGACATATTTCTAGTCTTTTTACTTTTCCTTGACTTTGACTTTATACACACAAGGGCAGATACTCAAAAACACAGCCTGAGTTGGGCACCTGATTTGTGTTTGTGCCTTTGAAATCTTCCCCCTTACTCTGTAACATTATAGAACTGGACATACTGGTATAAACAAATTGAAATCAGATACACTGAAAGTAACACTGAAAACTGGAAGATGGTTAGAGCAGTAAAACTATACCTGTTTGTCTTGTTGTGTAGCCATAAAGTAACAGGTTTTCAGTAAGCAGTCTGAAACTAACTTTGCTTTGTAATCTTCTGGGAAGAACTTGAATTCTTTGTAAGGAAACCTACTTTTTGAGCCAAGCATCCAATGTTTCTGCAGAAATGTCCATGAAACCAGTCAAAAGGTTCTGCAGTAGCACTTTTGTTATATGAAAAATCAAACGTTTTTTTTTCCTGGCCTTTGCACAGATGGGTGTAGCATGTGGTTTTACATAGAGATTTTATACTTACGATAAAAAATTTAGTAATCCATATTTATACTATTAAAAATTGAATGTTTGGTATCTTGAAGCTGTAAGAACTCATAATTAACTATGTACAAGCAATATTAATTTGAGATTTTTGTTTATGTATTGTAAAATAAGGAAGTCTATTTTAGAATATGGATAAGGAATTAGGTATCTATATATAAAATAACTACTTATTGCAGTTAGTCTGAGAGAACTGCTACAATCCCCTATTTTCAGGGGTATATAATCCTACTTCAGATATTTACTTGAGACAAAGTTTGCAATTAGTTTAGACACAGAAGCATTTTTTAAATGAATGGCATATTGACTGTGTTTTGAATATCAGTACTCTCTGACTTTTTTCCGTTTGTATAACTTAAGGAGTGTTTTTTAATAGTCCAGATAAGTTTAAAGATCATATAGAAAGAAACACAGTTTGGACCTGAGCCTTATGTCCATTGAAGTTAGTCTTTCCACTGAGTTCAACATGTTTTGGATCAGGTCTTGAGCATCTCTATAACTACAGGGTTAGAGTGAAAATTTCTTTCCATGGATTCTTCAGAAAAAAGCAAGCTTTATTAAAATAACATGTAGTTGAAATAACATGCATGGTTTAGGATAACTCACAAAAAAACAGAGTTCTCATTTGCCAACTAAATATTTGATATTTGTTCTCTTTTACGTTCAGTCTGGGAGACTCTAGTTGCAAATTTCCTTATTGTTTGTCTCAAACCTTTCATTCTAATGTTTTTGTATGAAAACAAAGAAACTTAATTTTGCACTTCAGGAATTATACACATAGCAAAGTTATGCCTATAAAAAAATGATTTTTTTTTCCTGAACCCCTTGCCCTGTGTATTTCATGTAAATTGTGCTTGAATAGTCATGGTCATCAAGTCACAGGCTTCAGCTCTTTAATTACAATAAAATAATAGAAATATTTAGTAACGTGGTAACTTAAAACACTTACAATATTTCAACCACAGTGTCTAATTTAAAAAGAATTGTGTTGCCTTTTTATTTATATTGACTGTACAGCAAGGTGGTATAAGCAAACTCTTGTAATAGATGGGAGACAGAATTTCAATGAAAGGTGTGCAAAATTAGGTTTAAATTCCCTCCTACCCCCAGGTGATACACTTATCCTGTGAGGAGAAAATTGGGCCATTTGCACTTGTATGAAGTAGTGCATCACCTACATTACCACAACCTTGATTCCATACATAACCAATGTAGATCATAACCGGTTTGTTTTGCTAACTTTCAAAGGGACGGATGGTAATGTCCTCGTTGAAATTTAACTTATTCTTTCTATCTCCAGAAGTCAGTGAACTGTGTTCCGCTAGAGCAGTATCTTTCTTCGTAATGGTTTTTTGACATGTACAGATTTCACAAGGGTTAAAAGGAGAGTTTGAGTGTGACTGGTAGAAACAACAACCCTTTGTTAACCAAGCGTGGTTCTGTGCTGAGAAGTGACAGTATGAGACTCCAGGTTAGTGCAGTAGTTCCCAAGCTTATTCTGCTGCTCGTGCAGGGAAAGTGCCTGCGGTCTGGGCCAGTTTGTTTACCTGCCACGTCCGCAGGTTTGGCCGATTGTGGCTCCCAGTGGCCACGGTTCACTGCTCCAGGCCAATGGGAGCTACTGGAAGTGGCGGCCAGTACATCCCTCGGCCTGCGCCACTTCCAGCAGCTCCCATTGGCCTGGAGCAGTGAACCGCGGCCACTGGGAGCCGTGATTGGCCGAACCTGCGGACGCATCAGGTAAACAAACTGTCTCGGCCTGCCAATTTGTTAATTACCTATACAAAAAACTGTATTAAAAACATTAATAAAGTTGCCAAGTCAAGCACTCCAAAGTTAGGAAATGTCATTATTAAGGTTGCCTGTGCATAATGCCCCCTTCTTTGTATGCATAATACTGTCTTTACAAGACGTGCTATTTTTTCCACAGGACCCTTGCCTCCTCATTCAATGCACAGAACTTAAGGAGCAGCTATTGAATATTTTATTTCCTCCTCATTGTTCAATTTGTGGCCCTAGGCCTTATTTACTGCACACTATTCAAACCCTGCTCTGAAGAATTAATTTCCTCATGGGATTTTCTGTGGTGCCGAACAATATAATATTTGAGTGCTTTGTAAATATTAATTTCTTTTCACCACACCCATCTCAGGAGAGGGGGAATTTTCCCCGTTTTTTAAAGATGGGGAGCTGAGGAACAGAAAGAGTAAGGTCAAAATATCCACTAATTTTGGATGCCTAAGGAGTGATGCCTGGTTTTTCGGAGTACTTCATATTAAATAGCACTTTATAGGTTCAAAGTACAGTTCCCTTTGTCTTCAGCGGCAGCTGTGAGCACTCAGCACTAGTGTAAATCAGAATCTAGGCTATCAAATTGGACACCCAGAAAATGAAGAATGCACAATTAGTGAATACCTGAGAAAAGTTTGTGAGTGACTTGAATAGCATCACCTAGGAACTCTGGCAGAGGCAAGGATAGACTCCAGCTCTCCAGGGCAGCATTCAGCTGCCTTAACCATGAAACCATCCTTTTGTCTTCCTGTAACCCCGTGCCATCTTCTGCCTTATCCACTACATACTTTCCAACCTGGTATCCTACAGACAAAAATCTCCTTCACTACACAACCCTGTTCCATCTCCAAAGCAGGTTCATCCTGTGTGAAGGGGGTAAATAGTTTGGGATCATGTAATGTGAGTGTCTGATGATGCATATGCCCAAGGGGGCTTTATACTGGTATTTTTTTAACTTTTGAGTGTTTGACTTTGCAATGTTAATGTTCTTTAAATGTTTGTGTGTATAATTTCATAGGCTTTTAAAAAAAGCAACCCAAAAAAACAATTTCCATCCTCTGGCATCATATTAACATTCATATAGTTCATCAGCAGGGTTAGAGCCTTTAGATTCATCACACAGACCTTTGAGCTGACAAAGTAAAGGATAGCAGTAGTAGGTTGTCATCATGCATTCAGACCAGCATAAGAGTGGGGATGTGACACTTCTGCTAGTGGATTTCACAGATATTTGCTGATCGCAAATGAATCGTGAGACTCGGGAATCTTGGATTCCAATCCAGGCTCTGGAGGAAAGTGTGTCCCAGTGGACCCAGATGCTTCTGCCCATTTCTTCTCAAGCACAATGCCTTCTGTCCCACTCATACCAGTCTTGTGTTTTTCACCACCCCAGCTCCTCCTTCCTGTCACATTCTCCTCATCGATCCAGCCCATCTCCACTGCTTAGGCTTCTCATCACAGTCTCCTTGCCCAGTAAGTTCTAGCCTCAAGCTTCTGGATTCTCAGTCCCTTCCGCCCCTGTACTAGTTTCATTGGCCAGCCTGTCCCCCACCCCCTCACTGGGGTCTCCAGTCAGACCTGCCCATGTTGCCTGCTCCCCTTGACTCCCAGTCTCCTCCCCAGCTCTTTGTCCAATCTCAATATGTGTCTCCCTTGCCCCATGTCTTGTTCCAGTCTCTACCCAGCAAGTCCCAGTTTTTCCACCTCCACCTCAGCTCCTCATCAGATCTATCTATCTCCCTCCACATCACCTTCTTTCATCACCTCAGTGGTTCTCACTCTGTCTTGTCTCCCTGACTGATCATCTGATTTCAGTCTCCTCCCCTCACCAACTGGCTCCCAGTTTCTCCCACCATGTTTATTCACACATTAATTGGCTTTGAATGCCAGCTTGTCACAATCCCTCTCCTCCCAGTCCTAGACTTCTTGCCAAGTTTGTCACAGTCACTCCTGCTCCCAGTTACTTTGCCTACCAATCCCAGTCTCCCACCACAACTCTTGGTCTCAATTTACCTCTTCCCCACCAACCTCCAGTTCCCAACCCCCACCCCCCCCACCCCAACAAAAGCAGGTCCATCTCTTGACCCCTCTGCACATGAATCAGGAACCTTTCTCCCCCCATGCTGTCTGGGTCCCCCAGCGGGCCACTGAGAACACAGTAGAGACAGCGTCCCTGGTTGTTGAGGTCTTGAGACCCAACATGTCATAGCAGACCAGAGCTGCATTTGTTGGCTAAGTCCTGCTCAGCCCCAACCTGAAGCATGCCCAGGAGGGACAGAATCTTCAGGGAATTTTTGCTGCTAAAATGTAAATCTCTAGTGAGCGTGTACAAATGCAATTTTTCAAAGACATAAGTTGGCCAAATTTAGGGAGATTGTCATGGAGATGGCAAAAGGACACATCCTGGACACAAATGGCATCCCCTGCCAAATTTCTAGTCCTTGCATGGGGGCATTAGCTTTTCAAACAAAAGGTTGCCAGAATTTTTTAA
This sequence comes from Gopherus flavomarginatus, assembly GCF_025201925.1. NCBI lineage: Eukaryota > Metazoa > Chordata > Testudines > Testudinidae > Gopherus > Gopherus flavomarginatus. Next base: position 123,657,844 of record NC_066622.1, on the reverse strand, counting down.
CATTGCAAGTCAATCAATTTTTCCCTCATTCTTGGCAATGGCTTGGTTGTTTTGGCCAAAATTTTCCTATAGTCTGATACAACACCTGGCATGGAAGATTTTAGCCTAAATGATTAAAGTTCGGCACAGTTATAGGCAACTGAAAACAGTGTTTGCGATGTATTGGGCAACTTAAATAATAGATGGTTCTTCCAGCTCTGCTAATATTATGAGAGTAACTTTCCACACATGGAGCTGCAATTGTATCATTTAGCTTAAATTATTAGGGACTGTAACATATTAATGTGTGATGCCAGAGGATTTTAGTCTGTTTAGAATTGCCAAGAGTAACTAAATTAATATGTTGTCTTCATCTTTGTGTGGGTGTGTTTCCAGTGGATTCCTGCAGGGATTGATTCTTGGCCCTTTGCTATTCAACATTTTGATCAATGATCTGGAAGAAAACAAAATCATCACTGATAAAGTTTGCAGATGACACAAAAATTGGGGACGTGGTGAATGGTGAAGAGGACGGGTCACGGATTCACAACAATTTGGATCACTGGGAAAACTGGGCACAAGCAAACTGTGCTTTAATACAGCTAAATGTAAATGTATACATCTAGGAACAAAGAATGAAGATCATACTTACCGGGTGGGGAACTCAGTGACTCTGAAAAAGATTTGAGGATGTGATGAATAATCAGCTGAAAATGAGCTTCCAGTGTGACACTGCAGCCGAAAGAGCTAGTGTAATCCTGGGGATGCATAAACGGGAATCTCAAATAGGAATAGCGAGGTTGTTTTACCTCTGCATTTGGCATTGGTGGCTGAAATGCTGTGTCCAGTTTTGGTGCCCACAATTTAGGAAAGATATTCATAAACTGGAAAGGGTTCAGGGAAGAGCCATGAGAATTATTAGAAAACATGCCTTATACAGATTAGCTTAACAAAAAGGTTGCATCTGCCTGGGAAACACGCTCTTCAGTCATCGACCCCGTGCCGTGAGGACAGGATGTAAGTCGAAACGATACGTCGACTTAAGCTACATTATTCCTGTAGCTGAAGTTGCGTATCTTACATCGACCCCCCCAGTGTAGACCAGGCCATAGAAACTCCTCCACAGACTTAGAGGAGCTGTTCACATTGTCACCTTTTCTCCCTACTGTAGATACACATGCTGAAGTTGCTTGAAACAATAACAATGCAGGAAATGTGCCTTCATTCTCTTCTCTGGAGCAGTTTTCACATGCAAGCTAATTTGGATGAATACAGTCACTCTGTAGCAACAACGATTTATTTCTAACCCCTCTGATCATAGGATCAGAAAACCACAGCTGCTGTCTTCTTCAGGTCTGACCCAAAGCGCACGGAAGTCAAGGGAAAAGACTCCCTCTGATTTCAGTGGCTTTTGAATCTGAAGAGTGAATTTCAGGGGAAGTCCCTGAGGTTGGTTCTGTAGTTTGTTTCTGGACACCCTCTACCTGAACATCTTCCCAATTAAGTTTAAGCAAAGTTGTGTTATCATCAGCATTGTGCTGTTTTAAAGTCATTTCATTAACCAGTAAACGCAACTTGACTCCCATACGTCACTTATTTTTTATCCCTTGATCAAGTCTATTGACTTCTACTTTTTGTGGGGATAATCTTGTTCTCACCTTATATCCTGGGCTCAAAGTCAGCTCCCCAGATGAAAATATAAATACATCATTGCTACCTCAGCAGCAAAGAGTCCTGTGGCACCTTATAGATTAACAGACATTTTGGAGCATGAGCTTTCGTGGGTGAATACCTGCATCTGACGAAGTGGGTATTCACCCACGAAAGCTCATGCTCCAAAACGTCTGTTAGTCTCTAAGGTGCCACAGGACTCTCTGCTGCTTTTACAGATCCAGACTAACACAGCTATCCCTCTGATAATTGCTACCTCAGTCACTAATAAGTGTGAAGCAGCATTAAAGGCTTTGTAAGCAGGGAAAATACCTTCCTTCCCCCAACTGAAGTCATCTTCCCTGTGTTGTATTTCAAAGGAGGGAACAATGGGAAAATAAAGCCTTTTAAGTAATATGTAGTTATAGGTTTTAATAAGTAGGAAATCAACCACATTGCCTTGGGAGAAAGTACAGAATGCTGGATGTTTCTGATGGGTACAGTTATACAGTATTTTTCTCTTTCTAGAGTTAATCACATGTAAAGTATAGGCATTATTAAGCTATTTTCACACACAGGATTGTATGGGGGGATCTTGCATATGGTTTAGATTAGTCTGTCCATTTAAAAATGTACTGATCCAATCCCAGTCTAAAGCATTCCCCCCCACCCCATGACTTCACTATTCAAAAATACCCTAGACACATTGACACACTAATTTAGGTTTGAAGCCTTGTATGGACGTACAAATTCAGTTTGATCAAAAGCATACTTAAAAGTTAAAGCCATTTCCTAAACTCCCCTGTTGTAAAAAAGCTCAGTTTCTTCTGTGGATGACAAAATCTCTTTTTCAAGATCATCTCGTTTTATCTGAAATATAAACAAAAGGATTAGACTTATGTCACTAGTGTTACTTTGGGTCTTAACACATAGAAGTCAAAGCTTTATCTACACCAAACTTTACATAACTTAAAACATGTAATAAAGTGTAATTAAAAACAAGACTGAATGAGGTGTAGTTTTTGGCTGCTATTTTTTTTAGTTATCTTCTCCACATTTAAAGAAATGCATTATCTAGACCAGGGGTGGGCAAACTATGGCCCGTGGGCTGAATCCAGCCCCTCAGGGCTTTGGATCCGGCCCACGAGATTGCCACTCCTGTGGCACCACATGCCCCACGCCACTCCAGGAAGCAACTGGCACCACGTCCCTGCAACCCGTAGGGGAGCAGGGGCAGAGAGCATCGCGTGCTGCCCTTGCCTGTGGGTACCTCCCCCGAAGCTCCCATTGGCTGGAAACAGGGAAGCGCAGCCAATGGGAGTTTCGGGGGAGGTAGCCACAGGCAAGGGCAGTGCGCAAAGCTCTCTGCTCCCCCCACCCCCTAGGGGCCGCAGGAATGTGGTGCGGTGCCAGCCGCTTCCTGGAGCAGCACAGGGACAGGGTCAGAACAGGCAGGCAGGGAGCTTGCCCTGGCCCTGATGCACGCTGCTGCCACCCTGGAGCCACTCCAGGTAAGCAGCGCCGGGCCGGAGCCCAAACCCCTCCTGCACCCTCAGCTACCTGAGTCCCCTGCGTGCACCCAAACTCCCTAACACATCCCGCACTCCTCCTGCACCCCAACTCCCTGCCCTGAGCCCTCTGCCTGCACCCCAACTTCAACATACCCTGAACCCCAAGTCCCTGCCCTGAGCCCTCTGCCTGCACCCCAACTCCCTGACACACCCCACACCCCCATGCACCCCAACCCCCTGCCGAGCCCCCTTGCGCACCCTGCTCCTTCTCTGCCCCAACCCCTTGCCCTGAGCCCCTTCCTGCACACCGCACCCCCTCTCACACCCCACACTCTCTCCTGCACCCCAACCCCCTGCTCCAGCCCTACATTCATGGCCCTGTAAGCAATTTCCCCATCCAGATATGGTCCTCGGGCCAAAAAGTTTGCCCACCCCTGATCTAGACCACAGTATAATCTCCAACTTTGAGTATTAGGCAGTTGCCATTTGATATACTTTGGGTGGCTCTTACACTACTATAAGTGAAAACTTCCTCTGTGTGGTGAGCAAATCATAAAGAGGTAAAAGGAACAAGCCACTTGTACTTTCATCACATGACTTCACAAATTCCATCAACTCTAGTCTATCTATGTCACTGTAAAAGATGTAACAGGGTACACTAGACCTTTAACATTAGTAAGGGACTCTTCCTGGATCTGTATCACCCCATGTTAGGGTTTTCTGGAAGCGTTCCTCAAATAGGGTTGTGGAGGGAGAGAAAATGATCTTGGAAGGAATCCCAGACTACTCTCTTTCTTTAGGGCTTAAGGCTGGAGTTCCAAGGTACTCGACTGAAATCCACCTGCTGGACGTCTAGTTTCCAAGGTTGCTGGGACTAGTTAAGAGTCTGGGAAGGCATGCTGGGAGGAGAGTGAGGTACTGATTTAAACATCTCCCTTTGTTTGGTACAGGGGAAACTCAGGGAGTTCTAAGGAAGAGAATGTAACCCACCCTTTGTTTTGCTTGTTTGATATACCGGCGTTCAGTTTGAGGAAAAAAGGACTCATGATACGTAAAACCTCTCAAGAAGACCCTTGCCAACTCCAGGACTGGAAAAACCAAAACTCCCCTCCTAGGTTTTTTTCCCCCAATCACAGAGAACTCCAGGAGTGCAGCTTCATTGTTTGCTTTAGCTTACCATGGTGCACTGAGACGATTAATTTGAATGAGGTACATATGGTAACTACTCTCAACACAAATTAATTGTATACTGAGTCTGTGCCCCATGGAATCTCACAAGCAGCATCACAATTTAAAACCACTGATGCACTTTTAGTAATTTTAATCCTGCTGATTATTGCTATCTCATCTTAAAAGTGTTGGCAGTAGACACATGGCAGATGTTCCACATAGCAATCAATCCTAAAAAGTTGTCTAGAGAACAGGAAGAACACAGTTTGGATAAAATGACATACCTCTCCCAACTGCGGGAATACACTGAATGAAACCGGTAGCAACGCACCCAATGTTGAAACAGTCATAAGCACTCTCAGTGGGGTCAAAGCATGTGGATTTCTGAGTAAAAAGTTTGTGCTGTCAAAAGAGTTGGGAAGATAAATTATTGTTCAAGGCAGACCTGACATGCTTAGCTGTCAAACCGGAATTGCTAGTGAAACAAAGGACGTTAAATACTATTTTACAGGGGAAAATTAAAGCTATCGTGCTGTAATAAATGAAATAATTTTACATTTCTTGCTGGTGTTTTCTTTATAACTTAGGTTCTTGCTATTCCCTTGCTCCCTACCCATGTGCGTGGTCTTCTTTACTATTATTTTGAGCCCAGATCCTGCATTATTGTCCACATATGGATGACAATGCAGGATTGGGACATAAGCAACAACAGTTAAAGCGAAAACAGAAGGTACCATTATGGGTTTGAAATGCCTCAGTTCTTTAATTCAAATTTTTTTTTGGATCATTTTGTCTGTTGCTGTTCTGTTTAGCCAGTTCTTGGAAGCATGATACTTTCACATTGTGCACAGTTATTAAACAGCAGGATGTTTTTATTAATTATGTTACATTAGCATGTAGGAACCCCACCCAAGGACCCTTCTGGTATAGCTTCTCGGTTCACTTAAATTCTTTCCTTGGCATAGTCTATACTGTAAGCCTACCTTGTAGCAATACAAATAAAACTTAAGCAGAAAAATAGAAGCAAGCAATGAAGTCAGAATAGTCAATAAGGATTCTAATGGCCTCTCCACTGTGACTGAAAGCACATAGGTATTCACACCCTACTGTAATAATCTTTGTACAAAAATGTGTCTTGTGAGGTATCATTTGAAAACTAACAACTTACTGGTCATTAATATCATGGTTAAATGTAAGTAGCAACATTATATGTAAAATTATGAGATCTCCCTGTATAATGTCTTTAGAACATTGTCAAAACCACACAGCCCCGCTCAGGAAGAAGTATCTTGGACGAAGAAATGTGTGTTTACCTCAATTTACATATAAGTAGTAAACAGGGTCCTTGAGACAGGAGAGAGAGGAGATGGAAACAGACAAACCAAATTTGCATTTCAGCAACCACAGGTGAGAAGAAAGAACACAGAGCCTCTCTCACCACCAGACTCTATGTTGGCTTCTTTACTTTTTGAATAAACTTTGCTTTGAGGGGCAACCCTCAGAAGAATCCACTTCAAAGGTTAACTGGAGTATAAAAGAAAGAGGTGGAAAACCCCAAGGGATCTCTACTCTTTTCACCTAAGAAGACAAAGGAACCATCCCTTGGACTTTGGTGACGGGGAGGGGGAAAGGAGAGCCTGACCTGATAATTTGGTCAGCCATATTGCTGGGAACACGTGGTAAGGATTTTACCTTGAGCCAAGTCTAGCTTGTCAAGTTTTAGCTACCAGAAAGCATTTTATCTTTATTTCTCTTGTAACCATTTCTGACTTTAATACCGTATACTTGAAATCACTTAAAATTCTATTTCCTTTTGTTAATAAAACTATTTTATTATTAATCTAAACCAATCCAGTGTTGTGTTTAAACTGATCTGTTTGGTGACTCCAGTTAAAGCAGCAAACTGTTGAATATTGACCCTTTACAGAGGCAACGGACCTTTAATATCTGAACTATACATGAAAGGGCTGGACAGTACAGAACACATGTTTGGGAGAAAATCTGGGACTGGGAGTTTGCTGGGGTCACGCTGCAAATAGTAACCAAGGCTGGTGGAAGCCAGACCGTGAATAGTGTGTTGCTGACAGGCTACTGGGGTCAGAACTGTTAGACCAGCGCTACAGCTATAGACAGACTTCTGTGACCTGTAGCCTGGATGTGAGTGCCCCAGGTTGGGAGCTGCATCAGCAAAGCATTGTGACGCACCCCAGGTTGCAGGGCAGGCGGTGACACAACCTCTCACTGGTCTGCGCTGCACCCCAGAACTTAACAGCCACACACCCCAGTAGTAGAACCTCTTACCGTTGCACGAAGTTGAGAAGAGAATCCGGAATAATTACTCCTGCCCCAAACAAGGCTGCTCTTGATAAAGCTGTGTCTTGTACTGCCTAAGAAAAATGTGATTCAAGTTAGAGCTACCTGATGCTCATACAGCTTTGCTTTTAGTCTGGTAACTTATTATTTGTATTACCATAGCTAGTCCCCCCATTTTCTTAGGTGCTATACCACACTAGGATTTTGTGCAACAGTTAAGTGAAGGTTCAAAATTTTTTGTAGGATTTCTTTCTAAAATGGAAACTAAACTCTTTCAAGTGGTGAGAATACCAGTTGTGGATTCTGTCTTATCTCAAAAAGAGGAGGGTCTCACTGATGCATTATACAGCTCATCTGACATGGAAATTATTTTAAACTAGTTCAGCCTTACAAAAGTAGCCTTTTAAAGGTACTGAGCTTCATCTGCTCTCATTGACTCAAAGTGACCCATTTCCCCCTGCATCCTCAACCCACAAGCAGCCTTCTCTCTTCTTTTGTGGTGGTTTGCACCACTAGGGTTAGAAGGAAGGAAGAAATGCCTGTGCTTGTGTGCCACTGAGGCTGGCCATTGCACCAGATGCATTGGGATCAAGGGGGGCCTCTATCCCTTGTAAATCTGCACAAAGCCATGGCCCAACCTGGTTTAAAGGAATTTGTCCAAGTCCATAGATCAAACTGGTGGATAAGCTTAGATTAAAACACAGAAGTTCCTGGCTACAGTACAGTTAATTCACTCTGTTCTCAATATTAAGTCCAGCTTTTTGTTGGGAGGGAAAACAAACCAGCATGAACATATCTTGATTTGCCTACCTTATTCCCAGCTTTTTGTGACACTCCTATGACCTTGCCATTCTTGTCCATAACTTCGATTCCATTCTCACGCTCAGTTCCTCGGACAATCATCACAGTAAATGCACTCAGGTAGACTGTAAAAGTAAAAAGGTTTTTGGCTTGTTTGTTTGTTTTTTAAAGTTGTTTTGCCCCAATTAGATTTTACCAATTCATTATTAGGACATTTATAATTAATGCACATTTTAAAATTCCAGTGATATTCTGAGATGAACTCCGCAAGTCATACTTGATAGGAATTGAACCTAGGTATCCCAAGTCTCAGTCCGCTGCCCTCGGCACTAAGCTGCACACTGCTCAGTGATAAGATCCACAGAACTCAATTATGTACTTCGCTTCCCAGCCGCATACCTCAAATAATGTTCCTCGATGCTTTAATTCAGAGCAACCCCATTCAGCTGGTACACAACAAGAATATTTCATTTCCCTTCTGGACTTAGCCGTCCATTGTCTTAAAATATCCAGTGTAGTGTCAATCACCGAAAAAAGTTTTCTGATCTTAGGCTAATGACACAAGGGGATACAGAATATGAGGAGTTGAGAGTCCAATGGGTTTCCTGCCTCGGCTGTCATAATAAAACTCTTACCAAAAATAAGCTCTCTACTCTGAAGGTGACTGAAGAACTGTGAACAGCAGCATGGGCCAAATGTACCAGGGAAGTGCTAGGGAGTTAGCCCCTTTTGAAATGTTAGGTTTATCTTTTCATTAACTTTTTGAAGAGCTGTTCAATAAAGTTGTCAGCACAATTTGTTTCAAACACTAAGATCAAAAGTCACCAATTACCTTCAACATTCCTATCATTAAGTAAGTTTTCAGATGAGGAGACACAGGTCTAAGTGACCAGTCCAAGGGAGGAGAGTCAATGTCAGCACTTGACGTAGAACTCAGGAGATCCAGACTCTCGGTATTTTCATTTCTATTCCATCAAAAGTGGGTTTCTAAGCAGATCCGAAGAACATGTTTGGGAAGCCACATGCCCTGTTACATTCCATGTAACAGACAGGATGACATTTATTGTACCTTATAAATTTCAGTTTAAAAATGTTGCCACTTCCTTTTAATAGCGGTGGGAAACAAAATGCCAGTAATGAACGCAACTTTCAGCCATTAAATTACAGGCCAAGTTCATCCCTGGTGAAATTTCACCGACCTCAATGGAGTTACACCAGTGACAAATTTAGCCTGATAGCCTTACAAAGTTGACAAGAACCTGCTGTAACGAGTCTCACTTTTTCCACAACAGTGGCTACAGAGATAATGTCTTCACTGACACAGAGGTCGCACATTGGAGAAAAATGGTGACATATCCATGCACAGGAATTTATTTCCTCAAGAGATATGGTTGCATGTCCTGTATATGGAAGTAAGGAGAATGCCCTAGGATTTTATGATAGTTCATAGCACTGACCTTTAAACAGAGAATGCAAAATAGCCGGATATAACTTTCATGCAGAAAATAAAGTACCCAGTGAAGGCAGCAGGTGAAGACTAAGGGTTATATCCTGGTTTGGTTCTATGTAAAGATATAGACATTCTAAAGGCAGATTGACGGTAGCACATGGGCTGTAACAGATACAAGAACAAATTCACAGCTATTTGTTTTCAATTTACTTTTACTCACCAAGAAGTGGAATGGGTAAAATCTTTCTGAAGAACACATGCAAAGGACCACTCAGTCTATTCTGTGACACGATAAAGTGAGGAACTGCCTAAGAAATTTGGAAGAAACACATCTTCTGTTAATAATTAAACCAATAATGAAATTTGGGCCACAGACTGGAAAAAGAAAACAACTTGTGACTTTGTATTTCAAATGTTTTTGATAAAACTAGGCTGTTAAAAAAAGAAATCTGGTTTAACAATTTAAAGGAGAAGAAATTTTCTCTAATAACTGGGTTTTTTTGTGATTACACGTTTTACAGAAAAAAGGGAAAATGAAATCTTTATCAAAGAAAAATGGTATTTAATAATTACATTCTGAACAGTAGTCTGTACTACTCAGTATCAGCACATGTGCTATAAAAATGTTAACTGTGAAATTAACAGATACTAAAAGAGCTTATGAGTGGGAATAAAAATACATGATCAATCTGTCTAGATATTTACGAAGCACCCAAGCACTATGAGTATCTAGGTGTAGAAAATGAACTAAAAACCATTTAAGTTTTCTTAGCAATACATATCACCATGCAAACATGAAGTTTTGCCCATTATAGTGTAATTCAATAAATCTTAGATATACTTGTTGTGTTCTTGAATTTAGTGGTGATTGAACTAGAGTCTGAAATCCTCATAAATCTAAAACCTTGAATCTGATGATAGACTGAGGCCAAAACTCCGAAACTGAACATTCTCAAAGTTCATAGCTTCAAATCCAAAACTTTATCATGGCTTGGGGCATTTAAATTTAGTCAGTTATAAAGGAAAGTGTGAGCTAAAAACTTGGATCTAGAACCTAACTAGCAATAATTCACCATGACCTGCTAAATTAGTTTGTTTTTTGTAGAACCAATGTTCATTCTGTGGTTTCTTCTCTATTTTCTAGACTAACAGAGATAGAGAATGATACAAACAGAATATTGGCAGGAAAAAGCCACTAAATTTTAATCTCAGAGGAAGATGGGTAAATAGCACATTTCTGATCAAGAGCAACAGAGGTTGCAATCTTCTATACCCAACAGGACTGGGAGGAGACTAGCAAGGGTGACTTTGGGCTCTGGAAGAACTGACTTGGAGGTACCAGGCCTTGTGACAATCCCATTATCAATCCCCCACGCCAGAGTATCAGAAAGTAATTATTGAGATAATGCAAATACGTACTCCCATAAATGCTGCATAAGAGACGGCACCTGTACACACAAGGAGTTCCTTTTGTGGTAGCTTTTGTGGAAATGCAGTTTCCTAAAAGTCAGAACACACACAGTACATAAGTTCAATTTCATTGGCTCATGTTCAAAGTGGTATCATGCAACTAAAAAATAATAATCATTTTAAAAAACCCACATACTTCAGCTTTAGCTGTAGCGTTTCCATTAGCTATGGTGAATCCAGCAGTGTAAGCATGAAATAGGAACTGCAGAAAAGGAGAATGTAAACAACAGTGTATTTTTGGATCTTGGGTAACAGGCTTATAACTGTAGAATGAAAATGGTTGTTACCTGCCAAATAAATGCTTGCTTTGCTCCTCTGTGCGGTAGTAAACTAGCAAAAAACTAAAAGGAAAACACCAAGGGAAAGTTAGTCTCAATGAATCCAGGGACCTATGGACAGCAGTGGCTGATTTAAGTATGAAGGAGACTGATTTATTATTAATTATTATTTACAATAGCAGCAAAGGCCTCAGAAAAGACAGGGGCTTATTAGGGGAGCTGCTGTGCAAAGACACCAGTAGTTTCTTGCTGTGGACCCCTCATTTGCTCTTAGTGGCCCAACAAGCCATATATCCCTTCCATATCTCGATGCATATATACTTTCCCATTTAATAGAAAAGAGAAATACAGTCATTCAAACAGTGGGTATGAGACTAGTTGGGTGATACACTCTCACACCAAGAATAACAGACACCTTCACAGCTGTGGGATACAAAGAGAAACAAATGAAGTCAGATCACAGAAATATTAGAAACAAGAAAGAACAGGAGCCAGGTACTGAGTCTTCGTTGGAGGGTACAGATGCTAAGCCTAGTTTGGTCCCAGGCCTGATCCTTAAGGATTTACTTTCCAGCTGCTACACGTTGAGATTTATGGACCAAATTCAGCTGTAGCATAAGTGGCGCAACTGTAACCACAGGGATCAGTGTGCATTACTTGTCCCTGATCCACAGGCTACGGGTCTGTGACTGTCACAGCTCTCAGCTACAGAGCTTGACTCTTTGGCTCAAGCAGACAGGAGTCATGTTTTTAATTCTGGAGATCCATAGTTCAATCCATGATGTTGACCAAGATGTAGCAGTTATCAAATGAGTGTAGTCCAAATCCATGGAGAGAGATATGCAACACACACTTGATTTAATACATAACTCTTGTCAATGAGGAGCGGCACTTGCTTATGCCCAGGTTTAATCTAGCCCTATCTACTAAAGCTCCCCAAATTGTGACATATATACCAAGTACGTACACTTTGGGGCATTATTACAAGAATTATTTTCCACTCATGTGTATTTTCACTGGCACCCTGCAATTTATTTACAAGTAGATAATATTCCGGTTTCAAGCAGCAGAGTATGAGGCTTTCTGTCTCTCTCTAAATCCAATTCTGGGTAAATATAGGAAAGTCAGGCTTTGTTCTAACTGGCTCATGAATTTCGACAGATGACATTTGAATGATTGACTTTCACGTATGAACAACGTTCTTGACTGTTTGGAAAGCAAAGCGGCCAGTAGTTTGGTGTGTCTCGATTTCTGGGTATCCAACTCGACAACTGGCACCCAAAAATTGAGATGCCTAAAATGACTCACCACTTCTGAAAATGTAGATAATTATAAATACACACATAGACCCATTGCAATCTTCCATCATTACTCACCAGTGGGGTGGCTAAAAGCAGGAAAGCTAAAAGAAGAAACAACATTTTTTAGTAAATCAACTTGTGGTCTAGGTAGTTGGCTTGGGGATGAGGGGAGAGGAAACACGTATGACTAGTCCAAAAGAAAGCACTAGGGTTTGACCTTTGTCTCTCATTCTCCAACCAGGAGGAAGAAGCATCGCCAAGATACTGCTCTCATAAAATGCAACAGTCCACATCAACAGTGCTAATGGGAAGCTACGTAACAGAGCTCCATAGGGAATTCATTTCACCCCTCCCAAAAGCCAGCTGTGGTGACAAGGTTTGCACAAGAAAAGTGAGAGGTTACATTAGATAATAAATAAATGGCCTTCATGAAAGTACATCTGTGTCTCACTCAGACTCTGTGCAATCCTGGCTTAACATTTCCTGACCTCAACCAGATTCTACCCACAAGATGGACTCCAACCAGTCTGGAGCAAAGCAGGTTGTGTCAGACCACAGCTGTGCGGATTAAGGGAAAACCCAGTGCACTATAATATACATTAAAAGATTCGGGTACTGTTCATATGGTGCCAAACACGAGTGACTGGTCTGTATATTTCCCACTACAGAGTCAGAGTGCAGTCACTGCTCAGAGCAGATGAACTAGGTGAAAGGTGTATACAAATGAATTTTCTTTAAAGGATTACGGGAATAGTCTTCAACTGAGGTAACTATAACCAACATGAATAACAGTGGCCTCATTTTTCTGTAACTAGAAGGGCCCTCAAGAGTTTCAGTCATTGGAAACCTGTCAAAAACGTGCAGCAAGCTTCTATTACAGCAACTGACCTGGTGGTCTAAACACAAGGGGAATTATCTCGCCAGTGACAGGGTGCACAGAGGACTTAAAGAAAAAGAAAAGAAAGTTAGCACATCTCTCTCTCCACCTAAATGAAAAATATGAGAAGCAAATTCCAACATCTTTTATAAACTCACCAGACTTAGCTTCCAAGCTTCATTTACCTAGCGTGATTTGAAAGTAAGATTAGTAGTGGTACTTCAGAAGAGGTTTAATGGCTAAAATCTTATTTTAACTTTGTTTATTCTATATAATCTTTCTGTAATGATAACTGACATTTATACATACCATGTCTCACACACATCTGTTTGATTATATTCTCCCTAAAATTCCCCCATAGTTTCTACTGAATACAATATTTTATTTGTTTTCTGTCCTGTTGCATATTGTTGTCTAACAGCATTAGAACATACAAAACCATCAGGTCAGAAAGCGAGTAAAAATACAGCTGAAATAGCAACAGAATTTTAGGATAGAATGCAACCAGCTCTTAATTTGGCATGAAGTCTAAACACATCAGCTCTTCCAAAAAAGGGCCAGGAAAATCTTAATAATTACAAGTCTTAATAATTACAAATTACATCTCATCCCAAAGACAGCACCTCTAGCAACACAGCGCTATCTAACACCAGGCTGGGACATGTGATTCAGTGATGAACCAAAGAATCCCACTTAATGAATCACCAGTTCAGTAGTACACCTCTACCTCAATATAACGCTGTTCTCAGGAGCCAAAAAATTTTACCGTGTTATAGGTGAAACCGCGTTATATCAAACTTGCTTTGATCCACCAGAGTGCACAGCCCCGCCCCCCAGAGCGCTGCTTTACCGCGCTATATCCGAATTCGTGTTATATCAGGTCGTGTTATATTGAGGTAGAGATGTACTTCCTGCAGAAAGATTCTCTGTGGAGGTTTTCCATCCAAGTATTGACCAAGCCTGCCACTCTTTAGTTTATGAGAACTGATGGACAGACCAAGCTGGAATAGTGGCAGTTCATCTGCTGCCCATGTGACGATGAAGCATTGACGATTTAAAATAAATGTAATAAAAGATTTTGCATAGTTCACATCAGACAGGAATTTACAGACTCTATGTCTGAGCTGTGGGAGAGAGCAGAAGTGTTAAGTTATCAAGAGGACTGATTCCTATGATTCTCCGGCAGTTTTTAAGAGAACTGATGCAATAAGATGCACAAATGAATGATACTTTCTTGGATGATGGAACTGGAGTCCAAAATTAAGGTTAGCAGCCACCCTAGGAATTCTTCTAGCAACTTATAAGAGACTGAAAATCTTGGAGGTAACACAGATTTTTTGAAGCTTTTTTTTGTGTGTGTATGCCCCGTATGTATCTCAGACTCTCTGAGCACCTGCCTTTTCTAATAGTCGTGACAGCTGTTTCATTCATGAAGTATGTAGCCTCTATTTTCCATAAGCAATACTATAAAGTACTCAAACGGACACACACTCAGGTACAACTCTTAAACAAATCATTTGGGTCCAGCAAATTAATTACAGTAGAACCTCAGAGTTATGAACACCTTGGGAATGGAGGTTGTTCACAACGCTGAAGTGTTCATGACTCTTAACAAAACGTTATAGTTTTACTTTCAAAAGTTTACAACTGAACCTTGACTTAATACAGCTTTGAAACTTCACTACGCAGAAGAAAAATGCTGCTTTTAACCATCTTAATTTAAATGAAACAAGCACAGAAACAGTTTCTTTACCTTGTCAAATCTTTTTTTTTAAACTTTCCTTTTTTTTAGTAGTTTACATTTAACACAATACTGTATTTGCTTTTTTTGAGGGGAGGGAGGGTGTCTCTGCCGCTGCTGTCTGACTGTGTACTTCTGGTTCCAAATGAGGTGTGTGGTTGACCAGTCAATCCATAACTCTAAGATTCTTCTGTAAGAGCAACTAGTAGCTGAAATCTGTGCGGTCAGGTATCAGTCATACAGTCATGCATGTAAGAACGCCAACAGTTGTTGAGAACTTAAACATTGGGTGCAACAGTTTGCAATTCCTGGCGCTGATTGAACCTGGTGATGTTCCGAACAAAAAGAGCTCTCAATCATGCTTGTAGCTGTTTCTAGCGCTTCACACCAACTCAAGCAATTTAGGCTTCAGAGTGACACACAAAGTAACATTCCTAAAATCTTCTTATATATAAACTGCTCCTAAGAAGTTATTTTAGAAGTCCAGCAAGAAGGACTCTCACTCAGGCAAAACCCTCAAGCTCCAAGAGCTAAATAAGGCTGCTAAAAGAAAAGTCAAATACTTCAGATGGGATATGTACAAACATATACATAACAACAGTTTATTAGAGGATATGTGTTAGATACCGTTTTGTCCAGTAAAGGCTCTTGAAGAGATTGAGAACTGGTTTGTAAGAGTAATCTGGATTTTTCTATTTCTTCCTAAAAAAACAAAACCAGAAATAAAGATCAGTCATTCTTTTCCAATACATTCCTCCCATCCCCACTCCTCCATTCAAAACTTCTGTTGTAACAGCCCTTCTGTGCTGGCCTGGTGCTGGTAAATACAAAATTAGACAGACCATCACGCTCATTTACACATACATGCTGATCTGAACTACACCAGTTCAGTGGCCTCAAGATTATGTGCACACACATATTTATGTCAACCCCTCCATCTATAGTGTTATCAGGTCCAGTGCGTTATTTTAGGTGGCAAACCTGCAAATACTTACACGTGTGCCTAAGTTTAAGCGTGTGAACAGTCCCACTGAAATCAATGGAACTACTTGGTTAAAATTATGCACGTGCATTTTTGCTGGCTTGAGTAACTTGCACACCAGATACATTGTTTTGTTTTCCCTCACAAGCAGCTGAATGTCTAATTTTAAATGAAAACATAATATAAATCAGTTAGCCAAGGAAAGACAAGTCACTATATCATCAGATCCTCCAGCATCTTAACTTTAATAAGTTTAAAATGAAGTACTGGACCTTACAGCTTTTCCTTACAGCTGAACTTTTAACTTAACATTAGAACAACATAAGAATGACAATACCAGGTCAGACCAATGGTCCATCTAGCCCAGTATCCTGTGTTCCAACTGTGGCCAATGTCAAGTGCTTCAAAGGGAATGAACAGAACAGGCAATCATCGCACGATTTATCCCCTGTCATCCACTTCCAGTTTCTAGCAAACACAGGCTAGGAACACTCAGAGCATGGGGTTGCATCCCTGACCATCATGGCTAATAATCATTAATGGATCTATTCTTCATGAACTTATTTAGCTCTTTTTTTTAACCCTGTTATAGTTTTGGCCGTGACCACATCCCCTGGCAATGAATTCCACACATTGACTATGCGTTGTGTGAAGAAGTACTTCCTTTTGTTTGTTTTAAACCTTTTGCCTATTAATTTCATTTGGTGACTCCTAGTTCTTTTGTTATGTGAAGGAGTAAATAACAATTGCTTATTCATTTTCTGCACACCAGTCGAGAATTTAATAGACATCTATCATATTCCCTCTTAATCATCTCTTTTCTAAGCTGAAAAGTCCCAGTCTTTTTAATCTGTCCTCATGCGGAAGCTATTCCAGTCCCCTAATCAATTTGGCTGTCCTTCGCTGTACCTTTTCCAATTCTATTCTATCTTTTTTGAGATGGAGTAACCAGATTTACATGCAGTATTCAAGATGTGAGTGTATCGTGGCTTTATACAGAGGCGTTATGATAATTTCTGTCTTATTATCTATTGCTCTCCTAATGATTCCTAACATTGTTAGCTTTTTTGATCGCCGCTGCACATTGAGTGGATGTTTTCAGAGAACTATCCATAATGACTCCAAGATCTCTTTCTTGAATGGTAATAGCTAATTTAGATCCCATCATTTTGTATGTATAGTTGTGATTATGTTTTCTAATGTGCATTACTTTGCATTTACCTACATTTAATTTCATCTACCATTTTGATGCCCAGTCACCCAGTTTTGTGAGATCCTTTTGTAAGTCGAAAGCAGACTGCAAAAAGTTAACTAGCTTGAATACTTTTGTATTGTCTGCAAATTTTGCCACCTCACTGTTTACCCCTTTTCCCAGCTCATTTATGAATATGTTGAACAGCATTAGTCCAAGTACTGATCACTGAGTGACACCACTATTTACTTCTCTCCATTCTGAAAACTGACCATTTTTGCTCCCCTTTGTTTCCTATCTTTTAACCAATTACTGATCCATGTGAGAACCTTTACTTCTTACCCCATGACTGCTTACTTTGCTAAAGAGCCGTTAGTGAGGGACCTTGTCAAAGGCTTTCTGAAAGTCCAAGTACACTATCCAATGAATCACCCTTGTCCACGTTTGTTGATCTCCTCAAAGAATTCTAATAGATTGGAGAGGCATGATTTCCCTTTAGAAAAGCCATGTTGACTCTTCCCCAACAAATCGTGTTCATCTATGTATCTGATAATTCTGTTCTTTACTATAGTTTCAAGCAATTTGCCTGGTCCTGAAGTTAGGCTTATTGGCCTGTGTTTGCCAGGATCACCTCTGCTGGGCCGGCTCCAGGCACCGGTGTTCCAAGCATGTGCTTGGGGTGGCACTTTTCAAGGGGTGGCATTACGGCCTTTTTGTTTGTTTGCTTTGGCAGTGCACTCCGGCTCCCCTTTTTAATTTATTTTTTATTTTATTTTATTTTTTTGCTTGGGGTGGCAAAAAACCTGGAGCCGGCCCTACACCTCTGGAGGCTTTTTTAAAAATTGGCATCACGTTAGCTATCCTCCAGTCATCTACTACAGAAGCTGATTTAAATTATAGGTTACATACTGCAGTTAATAGTTCTGCAATTTCACATTTGGAGTTCTTTCAGAATTCTTGAGTGAATACCATTTGGTCCTGCAGATCATTATTGTTTTGTTTTTTTTCCCCAAAAACCTCCTCTAATGAACACCTGAACCTGGGACAATTCCTGAGATTTGACACCTCAAAATAATGGCTCAGGTTTGGGAACTTTCCTTACACACTCTGCAGTGAAGACCGATGCAAAGAATTCCCTTAGTTTCTCTGCATTGGCCTTATCTTCCTCCAATGCTCCTTTAGCACCTTGACCATCCACTAGCCCTACTGATTGGGCCCTAAAAACCAACTAGGTAAGAATTCCCCCATTGCAGACATTGTGTAGGACAGCCATAGGGGGGTCTCTAAAGACCTCTTCACAAGCTTATCAGGGGCAGGGCTGCAGCAGGCAGCACTTCAGAGATTCCAGGCAGTGGAACAGCTCAAAGAGCAGGCAGGGGAGATTGCCCTAACTTAGACAGGCTGTAGTGGAAACGAACTGCAGAGATGCACCGAAGTTTAAAGTGCACCTTCTTGTACTGTTCCTGGCATGGGGCAGGGCTAGTATTCCTTCATTTTTGTGGCCTCTAAATTCAGGCCTCGTAAATTTCACAGAAACATGAACTGCCATATTATACTGCCAAAGTCTAAGTAGAGTCTAACAGATAATACTAAAGGCAGAATTTGTAGGAAGGGTACAACATAGTATATTTTTAATTGGAATTTTTCAGATTATATGGCTGCCATGCAAGACCCTGAACGTTAGTGCAGCTGCAACACTAAGGAGGGGATAGAAGCATGCTGGACAGCAAAGAAACTCCTAGTTTCCTACAATAACTGTTACGGGACATTGAAGATCTAACATGGACACCTTACTATGTAAGGGCTTATCGCAGTAAACCTTATGAAATGCATTTTATCTATGTTAGAGTAAGGAAGAGATGAGTCAACACTGTTGGGATTTGCTCCTGCGGATCCTTTGCGTCTAGTGCAGAACAGCCTGTGCTTACACTTGTCACTTCACATCACCCACACATTCAAATCATGTGCTGTAGTTTTATAAAGAGGTAAAGTACTTACGTTAGATTTCAGTAAGACTGTAGGGTCTAAAATATCTGTCCAGTGAAGAAATCTTTGGAAAAAAGACTAATAAAAATATACATTAAGAAAACTATACAAATATTTTGCAGTTCAGCTTAATTAACTCTTTTCTGTAGCTGGCAGAAAGAAAACAAGAATCTCTGTCTACTTCTTTGTTTCCTCAACTCCTGTTTAATTTCCACTACCAAGAGCAATCCCCTATTTTTCGTTATAATCTGATAGCCAGAATGACATTCAAAAGCTAAGCGCCACCTTTCCTTTTAGCCATAGGGAGCAAAACTTTTATCGTGAGCAAACTGGGGTTCCCTTTGAGCTCATAAAACTTGCAACAAAGCAAGACTGCTTGCTAAGGCCCTGGGGGTAAATGCACCATAACTTGGCAATGGTTATGCTCCTTCCCACTTCATTTGGGAAGCAGTGGATCCGGCATCTCTAGCAGTTCCACTGTGCGCCGTGGAGTGACATCACGGGTTAGGGGAGCTGTATAAACCAAAAAGGAGACAAAAGCCACCCACGAACCTCATAATCTAAAGCTAGGGAGACCAGATAGCAAGTGTGAAAAACCGGGACACTTTTTAATGGGGTACAACAGTTACATACATAAGACAAAGCCCCTAATATGTATGGGGAGGGCTGGTCACTCTAAAGCACAGCTGTAAAACCGGCTGGTTGCACAGGCAGATCAAGGTGCGCAGGGAAGGATGTGCACCCAGCCTTCCCCTGTCCTAGGGCGAGAGGGTATGTCTGGGGCGCCTGCGACCTTCAGCGGCGGAGGGAGCAGACCAGGGTCATCGCAGGGGAAAGTCTCCTTCCCGCAGAGCCACAGGGCGCATGGCTGACCCCGCACTCCCACCCCGCGCCCAGCCACAGGCTCTGGCATGACCCGACACGCTCAGTCTCCTGCTCCCGGAGACGCCCCTTCGCTGTGCTGCCCCCTGGAACCCTGCGGCCCCGCTCCATACTTTGCCCTCCGTGCTCCAGAACTGCAAGTTCACATCCATGAGGCTGAGCAGCAGCCGCGCCGCGCCGGAAAAGGTCCTGCCGGGGGGAGGCTCCGGCTGCTGCACACTCCCGGCAGCCGCTTTCCTTTCCCGGTTCCTGGCGAGCGCAGGCCGCTGAGATCTAGTCCCGCTGGGGGGTGGTCGCCGCCGCTCGGGCTCCTGAGCTGCCTTTCACCGCAGAAACACGGACAGAAATGGCCAGAACCGCTGAAACGAGGGAAAGCCGCCTCTCAAGGAGCTGCGCGGCCAGAGCTAGCCCCTTCCTCCAACCCCCCACTAGGTTAATTCTCTGTGCCCAGGGATACCCCCCACCCGCAATCTGCACAGACAGCGTGGGATTTTTAAAAGAACCATGGGGAGGTGGGCACCTCATTATTCTGAATTATAAAGGAATTTGGATGCATAGGTCTCCTAAACCCATTTGGGGAAGAAGAAAAAAAAAACCTGACTCTTGCACCATTTAATTAAAAAAAAAAAGGATCATTGCCCCTTTTACAAAAATAACAGAACACTCCCAAAACATAACCAACTGCCCTCCCCACTGCTTAGGAGATGACCCTTGCACTGACCCCCTGGGTACAATGATTCCTGATTAGGGAACCTAGTGATAACTGGCTCTATCTTATTTATTATTTGTACACAAATGCCTTCCAGAGTTTATTTTTAAATAGACAAAGTTGACAAACTTACAGTGAAATACCAGATTCAAGTCTGCTTGGTTTTTTACACTGAATTTATTTGCATTGTTCACATCTGCTGCCTTTTAGTTAAATTAGTCAGTTAAGGTTTAAATTTTGGATTAAACATATATTATAAGCGTCCTTTTGTGCTGTGAACCTCCCTGTCACGTGAGGGGCTGCCAGCACTCTTAATGCCAGCAATTTTAATCCTCTAGCTTCTGCTATGGATTAAAGGTTCACCACATTGGCCCAGGAATTGCTGAAATTACTTTTCAGTTTCTTCACTAATTTTGTGGTCTAATATTAATTGATTTTAGGGGGACAGCAGAATGTGGTGGAGAGAATAATGGACTAATTTAAAGAAAATCCCTTCCATAGAGGACATTTGTTTGTAACAAAACAACAACAACAAAGTTACTGCTCCTGTTATGGTATCTGTTCACACAGCTCTCAAGACCACTAGAAACAAGTGTCCACTATCCTAGAGCAGACAGTATTTCAGGGGGAGGGGGGGAGGGAATTAAGGGCTTGTCTACACTACCTGCCGGATTGGCAGACAGCAATTGATCCAGCCACATCTAGTATAGCCGCGATAAATCGACAGCTGAGCGCTCTCTCACTGACTCCGGTACTCCACCAGAACGAGACGCACAAGAGGAGTCAACAGGAGAGCGTCAGCTGTCAACTTACCAAAGTGAAGACACCAGGGTAAGTAGATCTAAGTACGTCGACTTCAGCTATGTTATTCACGTAGCTGAAGTTGCATATCTTAAATTGACCACGTGCTGTGGTGCAGACAAGCCCGAAGCAGTGATAGCCAAATTGGTGGTCATAAAAAAGCAGGGGAGAGAACACATATAGTATATGTAAGATGTAAAATATAATGAAGAACTAAGAATTATTTAGTATTTGCATTACAGTAGTGCCCAAAAGACCCAACACTATCAGAGCCCATTGCAGGTTTTGTAGAAAACATAGTAAGAAAGTCCTTGCACCAAAGGGTTTACAGTTGAACTAGATAAGACATAATTACTTCCAATTTACCTAGCAGTGAGACCCAGCTGTGACTCACCATATGCCTGTTCAGTTCTAGCAACTGAAAATACACCGAAGTAGAGATTTTTCCTATCTTGAAATGTTTAAATATCAAACAAGAAGCACTGATTTGAAGTCAAAGGGATTGCATACAATGCATAGAGGAAGCATGCGCAAGTCTTTGCAGGATCTTAAATTTTCACAAATATCTGGTTAATGCTACACTTATGAAAACCTAAACTAATATGAAATTTGACAGGATCAAAAAGATTCTTGGTAGGTATATAGAGCTAAGAGCTCAGTTACTCACTATCACTCTCTTCCAGTCAATGTGCCTAAATGAACACTCCACATGCTCTTGCATGATACAAGAGAAGCCTTTTTCATTAGTTAACTGTAGCATTTTGACAGATTAGTCAATTACAGTTTAGAGCAATATTCTCTTAGCAAAGAACTAGCTAGTCCAGCTATCCACTGCTCCAACTTGGGCTCTCTTACAGGTTTCCACCTTCATTCTTCCACATTATTTCTTCTGTACCCCTGGTGAAGAGACTCATTATGTTTATACAGGATTTTAAGGAGTTTTCACTAATCCAGTTCTTCAGCAGCTATTCCTTTGCAACACATATGGTCCAGTTTCTTCCACAGTTATCTGCAGCCTCTAGCAGCTTATAAATGGTAGTAGGTGGGGCTGTGGGAGATAAAACTTCATGCAACACCACACCCAGTCTCTGGTAAGCAGAGGAGAAAGAACATCCAACCTAGATGGTATTTAGAACAACACTGTAGACAGTCTGCTTTAAGATTAATTTATTGATGATTTCATAGTTTAAGAAAAAATATATGCTCAAAATCATTTCAGGAAGAAGCCATATTAAATCTTAACCAGACTTAGTGAATCTTCCTACATAATTACACATCAAGCACTACAATATTTGGAAATCTGCATTTAGTGCAACGGAAAATTTAAGTGTATGACCAACTATTTCAAAAGGCAAAAACAGTAATGATTAAGCGCCAGTAAATGTACCACAATTAGAGTTAAGTTCACATCTCCACCAGTTCCTAAACCGGATGCAGTTATTCTTCATTTAATGTTCTATATTCCAATACATCTTAGCTGAACAATTGTAGATATTTGTTTCTTCAACCTCCAAATCAGATTTGCATGTGGAAGAAGTTTGGAAAAAAAACATGAGCATAATCTGTACAAGGAATTCTTCCATCCCTGCTTAAAAGAGCTACTGGAAAATTAAAGAGAACCACGTTCTAGATATTTCTCTGTATCATCCACTCTACGGCTCAGTATTTCCAGCTCTCAGAAACAAGAGTCTATCGTCCAATTTCATGTGTGCACAGAAAGCCTGGCACTATTTATCTTCTAAGACTGCTTAAAAGGAAGGAGGAAAGGCCAACACTTCTCCTCCCCTGCAAAGTCACAGACACATATACAAGGAGGAGATAAGGAAGAGAATGGCTGAATACAGAGATATATGGGACTGCAGTGCACTCTCTCTGGGGAAAAAACAGCTCCAAGAATATGATTTAAAACTTGTTGATTATGTAACTATTTAATGTTTCAGCATTTAACAATTTTTCTTAAACACCAAAAAAAATTTTTTTAAAATTTGCACTTAAATGCAATCATGGTTGCTTCCTTAGGAAATCCAGCATATGGTTTCTAAGTAACAGTAATAAGGACTCTTTCATTGCCACCTTGCTGTATTTGATGATCTATTTATGCACTTTCTCAAAGTACTCCTTAGAAGCTTCTGGACTTGGCTTGATCTGTAAACAAAGAGAGAGTTTTATACAAGTTAGTATA
Organism: Gopherus flavomarginatus; assembly: GCF_025201925.1. Lineage (NCBI taxonomy): Eukaryota > Metazoa > Chordata > Testudines > Testudinidae > Gopherus > Gopherus flavomarginatus. The sequence continues at coordinate 123,634,569 of NC_066622.1, read as the reverse complement.
TACACAAAGTGTAGGAGATAAAAAATATGGCTTTATATTTAAGATTCCATTTAAGAATACTGTTTATGCTTTAATAAACCACACAGTTATTTCTGTACATCCACTCTCTCATGAGAAGCAATGTACAGAGGTATTTTAAGAGAAGTGCAGGCTTCTCAGCTGCAAAAAGAAAACTGAAAAATATTTAACTGCAAGACATTTAAAAAATATAAACTAGGACTATCAATCAGTTTTAAATCACACTGTTAAACAATAGAATACCAGTTTAAATTTATTATGAATATTTTTGATTTTTTTTTCATTTTCAAATATATTTATTTCAATTACAACACAGAACAAAGTGTACAGTGCTCACTTTATTTTTTATTTAAAATACTTGCCCATAGAAGAGAAACAAAAAATAGTATTTTTCAATTCACCACATACAAGTATTGTAGTGCAATCTCTTTATTGTGAAAGTACAACTTACAAATGTAGGTATTTTCCCCATATAACTGTACTCAAAAACAAAACAAAGTCCACTCAGCCTACTTCTTGTTCAGTCAATCGCTAAGACAAACAAGTTTTTTTTTTTACATTTACAGGAGATAATGCCGCCCACTTCTTATTTACAAAGTGACTTGAAAATGAGAACAAGCATTCACATTGGCACTGTTGTAGCAGGCATTGCAAGGTATTTACATGCCAGATATAAAAGTTTATTAGAGAATGTTTAAATAAAAATGATACAAAGAGTTCAAAGCGTCAGTTGTTGGTCATTGGGGGCAACATATAGAGTATAGGGGGATGCTGGTATGTGGGAATTGGTTAGCACATAACATATACAGTCTGCAAGGTCCCCCAATGCGCGGTGTATGGTGGGTGGGATCAAGAAGCAGTAGGGAAGCAGTGAGGGTACATCGCTCATACAGTGGGTTACACGCAGTCATGGGTATAAGTAAGTGGGCCGGGTAATGGGGACGGGATGACCCTCGCATGATGGAATCTAGGTCGGTGGCTTTAGGGCTTAGGGGATATGGTTCAGTAGGGGGGGTTTATAGGCCTCCTCCCCCCGTGGGTGCACAGAGCCACGCCGGCTCACTCTTGGTATTGGCGGTGGCCGGTGATGTGCTCTATGTAAATGTCCCTAGACCACCGGATAGTGTCCGAGACCATCAAACGTCTCATGAGCCGTGCATAGCGACAGCCCACCCCACAGGCCCCAAGTACACGTTCATTACAGGGATCCCAGGCACCCAGGGCCCCGACAATCAGGGCATCGGTGTAAACCTCGTAGCCCTTGCTAAACATTTGTATAGCCTTTCATTCTTCAACTTGTAGATTGCACATTTTTACAGTGCAAATACTTGTAACAAAATATAAAGTGAGCTCTGTATACTTCCTATTGTGTTGTAATTGAAATCACTATATTTGAAAATGTAGAAAGACATCCAAAATATTTATAATAAATGTAAATTGGTATTCTATTATTGTTTGACAGTGCGATTAAACCTGTGATTAATCGCAGCTATCCTTTTTAATCTCACGATTAATCGCGATTTTTAAAAATCGTTTGACAGCCCTAATTTAAACAGATACAAAACACAAGGCAAATCAAGACAATCCAGGCAGACTGTCATGACAGTTAATACGGGAAGCAAGTGAAGACTGCATGTACTCAGACGTGTTGGGTGGAGGGAGGGATTTTGTACTCTCAAAAGAATACAAAATGTGAATGTTTTCTCCACATGTAACTTCTAGTACACCTCTACCCTGATATAACGTGGTCCTCAGAAGACAAAAAAAATCGCACCGCATTATAGATGAGACCGCATTATATCAAACTTGCTTTGCCCCACCCTCCCCCCGTTCCTTGTTCCCTGACTGCCCCCTCCAGAGACCCTCATCCCTAATCACCCCCAAGATCCCACCCCCTACCCAACCCCCCTGTCCCGACTGCTCCGAACCCTATCCACCCCGACAGGCACTCACCGGCAGCAGTGGGAAGCAGAGCAGCCTAGCCCCAGTCCACTCCACCCTGCCAACTCCCAGCCACGGCACTCCGCTTCCTGTCGTGAGTGCGGAGAGGTTGGGGAAAGGAAGCCC